>NC_135984.1:10001266-10343766 GCF_053455715.1 Rhinoraja longicauda
GAGAGAGAGAGAGAGAGAGAGAGAGAGAGAGAGAGAGAGAGAGAGAGAGAGAGAGAGAGAAAGAGCGAGAGAGAAAGAAAGGGGGAGAGAGAAAGAGAGGGGGAGAGAGGGGGGAGAGAGAGGGGGAGAGAGAGGGGGAGAGAGGGGGAGAGAGGGGGAGAGAGGGGGGAGAGGGGGAGAGAGGGGGAGGGGGAGAGAGAGAGAGAGAGAGAGAGAGAGAGAGAGAGAGAGAGAGAGAGAGAGAGAGAGAGAGAGAGAGAGAGAGAGAGAGAGAGAGAGAGAGAGACAGAGAGACAGAAAGAGAGAGAGATAGAGAGACAGAGACAGAGAAAGACACACACAGATAGAGAGAGATCAAGAAACAGAGAGAGAGAGACAAAGAGAGAGTGATACACACAGAGAGAAAGAGAGAGAGAGAGACAGTAAGAGAGAGAGATAGATTGTAGTTCAGATTTAGGATCTTTCATGAAAGAACATCTGATTGGACGTGATAAATTCACAATTTAAACTCCATTTCACTGCACAGATGTTGCCTGACGTGCTGCCGGTTTCTGGTTTTATTGTGGATTTGCAACATCTGCAGTTTGCAATGACTCTAGGTTTGTTGCTGGCGATGTGGTCATCAGTGCTTGGTTGATGTCACTGAGCTGGAGGTGTTTCAGCTGCCGTGCATGCAAGTTGCACAAGAATCCTCACTTCTTGACTCATTGCCCTCACAGCCAGTTTGTGAGATCCCATCGCTCCAAGCTCAAACCTTCGAATTATATTAATGTGCAGATGGTTGAAGATATTTTCACGGAATGAAACTTAACACAATAATCACACGTTTGCTTTAATTGTTGAGTCGTTGAGATGCGTGGGTGTTGCACGCATGCAGGAGAGTCGAACCATCCAGATTATTCTGAAATCTAAACCCATTGCTTGTTAAATTATAGTAATTGAAGGAATATTGGAGATTATTCTATATCTCAGTATCCCATTAAGGTGCAATGTTAGGGTGGCACAGTGATGCAGTAGGCAGGGGCTGTGGCTTCACAGGAGCAAGTACCTGAGACCTGTGCAATTCATTGCCACAGAAGGCTGTGGAGGCCAAATCAATGGATATTTTTTATGGCAGAGATAGATAGATTCTTGATTAGCACAGGTGTCAGGGGTGATGGGGAGAAGGCAGGAGAATGGAGGTAGGAGGGAGAGATAGATCAGCCATGATTGAATGGCAGAGTAGACTTGATGGGCCGAATGCCCTAATTCTGCTCCAATCACATATGAATTTATGAACATGTTTGACACTGCCCTGATTGTGTGGAGTTTGCACGTTCTCCCTGGGACCACGTGGGTTTGCTCCAGCTGCTCCGGTTTCCTCCCACATCCCAAAGTGCAGAATTGTCGGTTAATATGGCGGCACGGTGGCGCAGTAGTAGAGTTGCTGCCTTACAGCGAATGCAGCGCCGGAGAGTCGGGTTTGATCCTGACTACGGGCGCCGTCTGTACGGAGTTTGTACGTTCTCCCCGTGACCTGCGTGGGTTTTCTCCGAGATCTTTGGTTTCCTCCCACACTCCAAAGACATACAGGTATGTAGGTTAATTGACTGGGTAAATGTAAAAAAATGTCCCTAGTGTGTGTAGGATAGTGTTAGTGTGCGGGGATCGCTGGGCGGTGCGGACACGGTGGGCCGAAGGGCCTGTTTCCGCGCTGTATCTCTAAAATAAATAAATAAATAATTCAGCCTCCAGGTATGCAGGGAGTGGAAGCGAAGGTGGCATAACATAGAACTAGTGGGGATGGATTTATCCATGGTCGGTGTGGACTCGGTAGGTAAAGGGGCCAGTTTCCAGGCTGTATCTCTAAACTAAATTAAACTAAATTTCAGAAGAGGCGCAGAACCCCTAATTTATCAAGTCAAGTCAAGTCAATTTTATTTGTATAGCACATTTAAAAACAACCCACGTTGACCAAAGTGCTGTACATCAGTTCAGGTACTAAGAACGAACATACAATGGCACACAAACATAACAGCACATACATAAACAGTTCACAGCGCCCCCTCAGAGGGCCTCAAACGCTAGGGAGTAGAAATAGGTTTTGAGCCTGGGCTTAAAGGAGTCCTGGGTCACAGATTATGCCAACATGTCTTTAATATGATTGTGTTGTATAATGATAGCTGGGACTTGAATTCACACTGTGCCAATTACAACTATGCGGTCAGTGGATTATTTGACACTGGTGATAAAATCCACTTCAATTAATAAGAACCCCATAGAAAAATAATCTTGATAGCATTACATGCTCAAGCACAAGTCACTGCCATTTTAAATTGTTTGCTTACTGGGGACAATTGGATGCAAGGAATGTCAACCAAGATGTCTATGTGAGCTACTCCAATTTGCCCATGTCCTGTTAAACCTTTACCCATCCAAATGTCCGCCATCTGTTCTAATTGTACCAGCCTCTATAGTCCCCTCTGGCAACGTGCTCCTTGCATCCACCATCTACTGTGTGGGAAAAGTTGCACTCCTGGTCCTTTTTAAATCTTACCCCTCTCACCTTAAATTGACTTATTGAAGAAGTCAGTCACCATCAACCTTATGCGTGTCCTCCAGATTTTATTATTCTCTGCAAAGGTCACCCCTCAAAATCCTATGTTCCAGTGAAAACAGCCCCTGCTTTTCTTGCCTCTACCTGATAACTCAAGTCTCCAATCCTGGTAACATTATCGTGGACCTTCTCTGCACCCTTTCCAGTGTAATGACATCCTTTCTCTAGCTGGGCAACCAGAACTGCACATAATACTCCAAGTGTGATCACAATCACGAGTTTTACATTTGTAACATGATGTCCCATCTCCTGCATTCAACGCACTGGTGATGAAGGCCAGTTTGCCAAATGCCTGATTCTCTACTCTGTCTACCTGTATTACAAATTTCAGGATAGAAACATAGAAAATAGGTGCAGGAGTAGGCCATTCGGCCCTTCGAGCCTGCACCGCCATTCAATATGATCATGGCTGATCATTCAGCTCAGTAGCCTGTACCTGCCTTCTCTCCATACCCCCTGATCCCTTTAGCAAAAAGGGCCACATCTAACTCCCTCTTAAATATAGCCAATGAACTGGCCTCAACTACCTTCTGTGGCAAAGAATTCCACAGACTCACCACTCTCTGTGTGAAGAAATGTTTTCTCATCTCGGTCCTAAAAGACTTCCCCCTTATCCTTAAGCTGTGACCCCTGGTTCTGGACTCCCCCAACATCGGGAACAATTTTCCCGCATCTAGCCTCTCCAACCCCTTAAGAATTTTATATGTTTCTATAAGATCCCCCCTCAGTCTTCTAAATTCCAGCGAGTACAAGCCCAGTCTATCTAGTCTTTCCTCATATGTAAGTCCCGCCATACCAGGGATCAATCTATAGTCCTTGCACCCCTTGGTCGCCCCTGTTCTACATCTCTCTCCAGGACCCTACCATTCAATAGGTAAACCCCTGATTTAATTATGGAAAATGCAACAACTTGCACTTATCCAAATAAAAATCTATTTGCCATATTTTGGCACATTTCCCCAGTTTATGTTACAATCTAAGAAAACCCTACTCAATGTCCACCACTCTTCCAATATTGGTGTCATCCGCAAACTTACTAAACCATGTTAAGGACATTTATATGGATGACACACAGCAGTGAATCCAGGTGTTTCCTTCAGAAGACTTCTCTACATAAGTATCAACTTTGAATCTGCAAGTTAAAATCAGATAGTAGGCATGTAATTTGTGAAAGGCTAGCTCTTCCCACAGTCTTGTTGAGATTCACTCTCTGTGCCAGCTTCTCTTCAAAGATGGACACAAAATACTGGAGTAACTCAGCGGGTCAGCCAGCATCTCCGGAGAAAAGGAATAGGTGACGTCTCGGGTCGAGACTATTCTTCAATCTGAAGAAGGGTCATGATGCAAAACGTCAGCTATCCATGTTCTCCAGAGATGCTGTCTGGCCCGCTAAGGTACTCCAGCATTTTGTGTCTATCTTCAGTGTAAACCAGCATCTGCACTTCCTTCCTACACATCTCTTCTTCAAATCCTGGCAAATAAAAATTAAACCCTAAACAATTTAGTGTCCTGAATTGAAAACTCATTATCTTCTGAATCTAAATGCCATTGTCTCCGAGCCAGAGTAAAATGGAATGAGTTTTAATAAAATAATCTTTCTCTGGAGCCAAATAGTCTTCAACTTCAAATTAGTAATGTTTGTTTAGCATTGGTGAAATGCCTACTTCACGAAATCCTGCAATGTAAATACCACCTGCAAATATCGCACGTTTCCTTCTAATGATGGTCGGTAATAATAATAATAATAATAATACATTTCATTTGTATAGCGCTTTTCTGGAAACTCAAAGACGCTTTACAGGGTAAGTAAAACATAAAAATAAATAAATAAAGAACAAAAAAGGAGACAGAAGGTGAGGTGACGGTCAGTGGTTGAAGGCAGTGCTGAACAGGTGAGACTTCAGTGATGTTTTGAATGTGGTGAGTGAGGAGGAGTCTCTGACGGTTTGGGGTAGTGAGTTCCAGAGGGTGGGAGCAGCGATGGAGAAAGCCCTGTCCCCCCAGGATCTGAGTTTGGTCCGGATGGGGGGGACAGGAGGTTAGCAGCAGCAGAGCGGAGCGTGCAGGTGGGAGTGTGTCTGTGGAGGAGGTCAGTCAGGTATGATGGGGCCAGGTTATGGAGGGCTTTGTAGGTCATGAGGAGGATTTTGTACTGGATTCTCCGGGGGATGGGTAGGTTATTATCAATGGTGCTCTTAATGTTATATTGGCAACTGCACAGTGAAATTCTTTTTGTATATATTGCACACGCTGGTGCTGTCAATTTTGGCACCATTATTCAAAGTCCAAAGTCCATTCGGCCCGCTGGAGCGCTTCCCGTAAACCGACGTCAGGCCCTCCCTCTCCTCTCCTCACCCAGCCATCTTTGTGTCTCCATCACTTGGCGAGACGCGCATATATTAGTCAAGCTGTGCAGCAGAGTGGGACCCACCAGAAAGATATTACAAAATAGCTAGATAGGCAGAAGAGCCTCCTCTCTCAGTTCTGATTATTCCACTAAAACTCTAATATAGTGTTTGCAGACAATTCTTTGGTTAGAAGTGGAAAGGCTGATTTCTTTTTCGGTTCTATGAATGGGATTTTTAAATGCACCCGTGAGGTTTGAAGGATTGGTTCTCAGGCAGGTGGTTTATCAGAACTGGTTTGATCGTCATTTGTGGAATCACATAATGGAAGCTAAGGGGAATATGCTGTCAAATTACTCCGCTGTGAATTTGATCCAGTAATGAAGCAGAGAAATGCAGAAACAAAAGCAAGAGGAGTGAGGCAAAGGGATGGTCGGGGGGTAATTATCGAGCTGAATGAATGATAAATGCTTTCTGCAAAAACCTTAAGCTTTGCCCGCTACCTGTCGGCAAGTTTTTACCTTGGAGAAATTAAAACAAAAAGTTCCTCCAACTTCATAACAATGAGTAACGGTTCCATTATGAAACTGTGTTGATGGGCCGCAAAAGATATAGCCGTCTCCTAGGTAATAACAGCAACAATTGTGAATTAAACCTGACAACAATATGTCCAACTTCACACAAAATATATATTTGAAAAGACACCTACACCACACAGCTGGAAGCATGGTTTCTCAAATTGAAAATGACATGTTTTGTGAAGATAACAAAGCCCTGTGTTCTAATCTTCCCCGGTATTTGTTATTTTTTGGGGATTGCAAATAGCAAGTGTCAAATAATCACAAGGGTACATGAAAGTAAGGAGTTTGTATGCACCCATCATACCTCCTTCATCTGCCGTTAGACTTTATAGAGATAACAAGGGAGTTTAGAAGTCACTTCATATTCAGTAACTACAAGGTGGAGAGAGGGGGAGTAGTGTGCCTTTGACTGGCAGGCTCGGTATGTGAAGGAATATCAGACGTTGAATCTAGCCCCTCTTGAAATTTGCTTCAATGACATGAATGAACTCAACAGCATTGGACAAAATTCTCTGCCTCAGAAGGCAGTGGAGGCCAATTCTCTGAATGCATTCAAGAGAGAGCTAGATAGAGCTCTTAAGGATAGCGGAGTCAGGGGGTATGGGGAGAAGGCAGGAACGGGGTACTGATTGAGAGTGATCAGCCATGATCGCATTGAATGGCGGTGCTGGCTCGAAGGGCCGAATTGCCTACTCCTGCACCTATTGTCTATTGTCTATTGTCTAAATAATTGCCTTCATTAGAAGGAAGCGCGCAATATTTTCAGATGATATTTACATTGCATGATTTCGTGAAGTAGGCATTTACAGCACCAGAGACCTGGGTTCTGTCTGTACGGAGTTTGTACTTTCACCTCGTGACCTGCACGGGTCTTCTCCTACATCTTCGGTTTCCTCCACCCTCCAACTGTCTCTAGTGTGTAGGATAGTGTTAAGTCTGTGCGGGGATCGCTGGTCGGCACGGACCCAGTGGGCCGAAGGGCCTATTTCTGCACTGTATGTCTAAACTAAATAAATATGCCCATCCACTCACTTCTTCACTGATCCCACCTTTGAGGGCAGTGGAGTTTAGCTGTCCCAAGACCGGCACGAGTATATTGACTTCTCTCGCTTCAAGTGACCCTTGCTTTCCCTCTCTCTCCATCCCTCCCCCTTCCCAGTTCTCCGACCAGTCTTACTGTGTCTGAATACATTTTATCTCTGTTTGCTTTGTTGTTACCTTCTCCGAGCTAACAATTCTGCATTTGCATTGATCTCCATTCCCTTTGTCCTGTTTTCACACCTTACACTTCCTTATCGATGTACCTCCCTCTCCCCTGACATCAGTCTGAAGAAGGGTATCGACCCAAAACGTCAGCCATTCCTTCTCTCCAGAGATGCTGCCTGTTCCGCGCAGTTACTCCAACATTCTGTGTCTATCCAGGGAAAGTTTGGTTTCTTTACCAGGGTCCTTGTCCCTGATGTCAGGGCCAAAGTCCTTTTGGTTCAAATCCTAATTTGGGGGCTGGGAACATAGATTCAAATAATTGACTAAATCTGGAATGAAGGGAAAAGGCAGACTCTGTAACCGTGATCGTGGGTTTGGGGTTCAAACCCTGGGGCACTTCAGTGGAGGACACCTATCATCCAGAACAAGGGGTCACAGTTTAAGGATAAGGGGGAAGTCTTTTAGGACCGAGATGAGAACGTTTTTTTTCCACACAGAGAGTGGTGAATCTGTGGAATTCTCCACCACAGAAGGTAGTTGAGGCCAGTTCATTGGCTATATTCAAGAGGGAGTTAGATGTGGCCCTTGTGGCTAAAGGGATCAGGGGGTATGGAGAGAAGGCAGGTACGGGATACTGAGTTGGATGATCAGCCATGATCATATTGAATGGCGGTGCAGGCTCGAAGGGCCGAATGGCCTACTCCTGCACCTATGTTCTATGTTTCTATGTTTCTATCTTGATCCCATCAGGACTACATGTGACTTTCATGAAGGATACAAGATGGCGCCAGAAACAGGTGGACTCTTATGTACTGCCTTAGTGGAACCTACTGTTCCCACACCCTCATATTTGGGTATATTTGGGTATGATCTGTGCTGATGTACAGTAAGATTTTAACTGAATTGTTTGCAACAAAACAAAAAGACATTCACTGTACCTAGTCACACGTGACAATAAAGAAACATTGACAGAGGAACTCAGCAGGTCAGGCAGCATCCGTGGAGGGAATGGACAGGCGACGATTCAGGTCATAAGGTCACAAGTGATAGGAGCAGAAGTAGGCCATTCGGCCCATCAAGTCTACTCTGCCATTCAATCATGGAAGATCTATCTCTCCCTCCTAACCCCATTCTCCTGCCTTCTCCCGATAACTTCTGACACCCGTACTAATCAAGAATCTATCTATCTCTGCCTTAAATATACTGCATACACTGACTTGGCCTCCACAACCTTCTGTGGCAAAGAATTCCACAGATTCACCAGCCTCTGACTAAAGGATTTTTCCTCATCTCCTTCCTAAAAGAACGTCCTTTAATTCTGAGGCTATGACCTCTAGTCCTCGACTCTCACACAAGTGGAAACTAGTGTACTGTCTCAGTGTAATCTAGGGTTCCTACACTCTCATACTTGGGTGTGATCTGTGCTTAATTGTTTGCGAAAAAAAAACATTTCACGACCTAGTTACATATGACAATAAAGAAGCATTGACAGAGAAACTCCACAGGTCAGGCAGCATCCGTGGAGGGGATGGACAGGCGACCTTTCAGGTCAGGTCTCTCCTTACAAAAGCTGGAAAGAGTGCAGGGAAAAGTGATGAGGATGTTGCCAAGACTCGATGGCCTGAGTTTTAGGGAGAGGTTGGGCAGACCAGGGCTTTATTCCTTGGAGCACAGAAGGTTGAGAAGTGATCTTATGGAGTGTGTATAAAATCATGAGGGGAATAGATCAGGTAAATGCATAGAATCTTTTTCCCAGTGTATGGGAAATTAAGAAACATAAAACGTAGGTTTAAGGTGAGAGGTGAAAGATTTAATAGGAACCTGAGGTATTTATTCACAAAATGCTGGAGTAACTCAGGCTGCTCGGGAGAGAAGGAATGGGTGACGTTTCGGGTCGAGACCCTTCTCACGAACCTGAGATTGTTCACAGAGGGTGGTGGGTGTATGGAATACGCTGCTAGAGGAGGTAGTTGAGGCAGCTACAATGACAGCTTTTAAGAGACAATTGGATGGGTGCATGGGGAGGATATGTTTAGTGGAATCTGGCCAAAACGTGGGCAAATGGGACTAATCTCCATTAGATGAGTTCACAATAAACATACTCCCTAGTCCTTCCCTCTGTGGTGGGAATTGCCAGAGGGGAATGCTGGCTGAGCCAAGCAGATTTGGAAGAGTAAGAAAATAACTGCAGATGCTGGTACAAATCGAAGGTATTTATTTCACAAAATGCTGGAGTAACTCAGCAGGTCAGGCAGCATCTCAGGAGAGTGTGAATGGGTGACGTTTCGGGTCGAGACCCTTCAACACCATGTAGTTCACCAAACTTAGCTGATTTGGTAACAAGTGTAACACAATTAGCAAAACCCTTTCCTTGGTTGTTTAGTTTAGTTTAGTTTAACGATACGGCATGGAAACAGGCCCATCGGCCCATCGAGTCGGCACCGACCTGCAATCCCCGCACATTAACGCTACTCTGCACACACTAGGGACAATTTTACGTCTACACCAAGCCAATTAATCTAAAAACCTGTACGTCTTTGGAGTGTGGGAGGAAACCGAAGATTCAGGAGAAAACCCTCATAGGTCACGGGGGGAACGTGCAAACTCCGTACAAACAAGCACCCAGTCAGGATCGAACCTGGGTCTCTGGCGCTGTAAGACAGCAACTCTACTGCTGCACCACCATGCCACCATACAGTCGGGAGAGAATCAAACGTCAACACTGTTTATTTGTCTCAGGCAAGAGATATCAACCAGAACAATTAAATTTGTGTAGAGACGAGAAACTGCAGATGCTGGTTGACAAAAAAAAAAGACACAACATGCTGGAGTAACTGAGCGGGTCTGGCAGCATCTCTGGAGAACATGGATATTTAGTATTTAGTTTCGTTTATTGCCACATGTACCACAAAGCTTTTGTTGTGTGCTCACCAGTCAGTGGAAACACTATACATGATTACATACGGGGTGGGGGATTTTAAAAAAAATCTCCTTCGTCAACGGAGACGTGACCTTTTTCCGGGTCGCGTCTCCATTCGTGCTGCGGCCTACCAACAGGGAGCTGGCGGCCTCCAGATTACTCACCATCGCGGAGCCAGCTGACTTCGGAGGCTTCGGCAGCGGGCCCTGTGGACTGTGGCGTCGGGAGCTCGCGGGTCCCTGGTTGGCGACCGAGTTTCGGGGGCTCCAGTGGCAACGTCTTCGTCCGCTCAGAATCGTGGGCCTTGGGTCGGCCCGTTCGCGGGACTTATCGTCGTCCGGCGCGGTTTGGAATCGGCCGCGAGATCTTCCATCGCCCCGTGGGGACTTCAGGATCGGGAGCCTCGATCGCCTCGACGCAGCAGTTTTGACTGCCCGACCGCGGGTGAAGAAGCAAGACTACTTTAATTTTGACCTTCCATCGCAGTGTGGGGGTGCCTGGAGGGGAGTCACTGTGATGGATGTTTGTGTTGAATTATGTAGCTGTGTGTTTCTGTTGCTGTTTTAGTGTTGTGACTGCATGGTACCTAAATTTCGTTCAAACCTGTTTTGAATGACAAATAAAGAAATTCATATGGTGACGTTTCGGGTCAGAAGAAGGGTTCCGACCCCGTAAGGTCACCCATCCATGTTCTCCAGAGATGCTGCCTGACCCACAGAGTCACTCCAACGCTGTGTGTCTTTCTTCAATGAAATTCCTGCTTGCTGCAGCTTTACAGGAGCATTAAACGCAACGGCAGCAACAATAAATAAACACAAGACCAGCAGCATAACCAAGGATGAGTGGCACCCTGGCCACTCCCTCTTCTCCCCTCTCCCATCGGGCAAAAGGTATAGAAGTGTGAAAACACACAGCTCCAGATTCAGGGACAGATTCTTCCAAGCCGTTATCAGGCAACTGAATCATCCTACCACAACCGGAGAACAGTGCTGAACTACTATCTATCTCATTGGTGACCCTCGGACTATCCTTTATCAGGCTTCGCTGGCTTTACCTTGCACTAAACATTATTCCCTTATCATGTATCCATATACTGTAAAATAGCTCGATTGTAATCATGTATTGTCTTTCCACTGACTGGTTAGCACGCAGCAAAAGCTTTTCACTCTACCTTGGTACACGTGACAATAAACTAAACCGAACTAAACGGAACTGATCTAAACTGCAAAGATTGACAGTTATTCCAAGTGAACTAAACCATGATAGTTCAAAAGCCAAAGTGGGCTCCTGCTTCTGATTTCTAGTCATTGAATCCTACGGAGAGTTGACACTTGGTGATTTAGGGAAGAGTTATACTGACGGTCAGGCATTCCACAGCTAAATACCATTCCAAGACCAGTGTTTTTGTTTTAGTTTTTTACTTTTAGTTTCAGAGATACAGCGTGGAAGCAGGCCCTTCGGTCCACCGGGTCCGCGTCGACCAGCGATCCCCGTGCACTAACACTATCCTACACACACGAGGGACAATTTTTTTTCAACATTTACGAAGCCAATTTACCTACAAACCTGTACGGTCTTTGGAGTGTGGGAGGAAACCGAAGATCTCGGAGAAAACCCTCGCAGGTCACGGGGAGAACGTACAAACTCCTCACAAACAGCACCCGTAGTGAGCCCGAGTCTCGGCTCTGTAAGCGCTGTAAGGCAGCAACTCTACCGCAGCGCCACCGTGCCGCCCGTTGGTTGAGGGGTCACACAGGAAGAGTAGTAATATGGACCAGATCACTGAAGAAGGCCACAACTTGTGCAAACATGCATCCTGGAGAACCAATGAGCCTGTGACAAAAGCAAGATGGCAAAAGCATGGTGCAGCCCCAAGAGACCCGGGTTCAATCCTGACCACGGGTGCTGTCCGTGTGGAGTTTGTATGTTCTCCCTGTGACCACGTGGGTTTTCTCCGAGTGCTCTGGTTTCCTCCCCCACCTCAACGACATAAGGTTTTGTAGGTTAAATTGTCTTCTGCAAATTGCAAATTGTCCCTCGTGTGTAGGGTGGCACTGGTGCATAGGGTGGTCGATGGTCGGCGCGGACGTGGTGGGCCGAAGGGCCTCTTTCTGCTCTATCTCTTAAACTGAACAAGATGAAGTTCACAATATATTCATTGGGGAAAAATGTTTGCATAGTATTTTCCCAGCGTTATCGAGTATTTTACAAAATAAACTAATTGGTAGTTGCATAACTTGCAAGTGCAATCTCTCAGGGAAAGAAGGCATACATCCTTTTAAAGCATTAAGCATCATTTTCTGACTAAAAATACATGAGCAATAATGAAGAAGCCAGTTTCTCTCATAATATGACTAATGAATTATTAATAAATCAGCATCCCCATTAATCAAAAAATAATTAAGAGTTGAAGATGATCCTGGACAATTTATGCATCGGAAGTGCATAGACTTTTCCATTTTCTTTTCTTAATTTATACAGAATAATTACTTTCTTAAAAAAAAAAACACTGAAGGAACTCAGCAGGCCAGGCACCATCTGTACATGGGAATGGGCAAATTATGTTTTGGGTTGAGATCCTTCTTCAGACTGATGGAGTACAGGGGAGACAGAGGTGGTGGAGAGAGGTGAGGGGGTGGGGACAAAAAGTGGCAAGTGATAGGTAGATTCAGGTAAGGTGGGGGGGAGGGGGGGGGAGGAGAGTGGTGGAGATAGGGATCAAGGCGGGAGGTGGTAAGTGGAGAAGACAAACAGGTAAGAAGGTGGAATCGGAAAAGAAAGAAAGGTGGGGAGTACAAATAGAAGGATGGCAGGAAGTAAGGAATGGGAGGTGGAAGTTTAGTTTAGTTTAGTAATACAGCGTGCAAACAGGCCCTGCAGCCCACCAGATCCACATTCAGTATGCTACCCTAGTGTGCAAGATGCAAAAGTGGGATAACATAAAATTGGTGTACTAGTGATCAGTGTTTGGCTTGGGCCCGGTGGGCCAAAGGCCCTGTTTCCACGCTGTATCTCTCAAACTAAAACTAAAATCACCATACTACTTTGTGGAAGTTCTGGCAAAGTACAGGGCCTGGATATCAGGAATCAATTGGGCGGGCTTTGTCTCTGCCGAAAGCTAACTAGGAATGTACAAACCCTTTGGTTTTGGACCATTACAGTCACCTAATATTAATTACTGATTATTAATTTATTGTATTATTGATGATTGTACAATATATTCATCGCATTAATGGGCTGGCAAAGCTACAGCAAGTAAGAATTTCACGGCTCTGTTGCTGGTACATCTAACAATAAAACACTCTGGACTGTTACTTCTCTTGACTCTCGTAGGAACATAGAAACAGAAAATAGGTGCAGGAGGAGGCCATTTGGCCCTTCGAGCCAGCACCGCCATTCATTGTGATCATGGCTGATCATCCACAATCAGTAACCCATGCCTGCCTTCTCCCCATATCCCTTGATTCCGCTGGCCCCTAGAGCTCTATCTACCTCTCTTTTAAATTCATCCAGTGAATTGGCCTATACTGCCTTCTGTGGCAGAGAATACCACAAATTAACAACTCACTGGGTGAAAAAAGGTTATTCTCATCTCAGTTTTAAATGGCCTCCCCTTTATTCTTAGACTCTGGCCACCTGGTTCTGGACTCCCCCAACATTGGGAACATTTTTCCTGCATCTAGCTGGTCCAGTGTTTATAATTTTATACGTCTCTATAAGATCCCGTCTCATCCTTCTAAATTCCAGTGAATACAAGCCCAATCTTTCCTCATATGACAGTCTCGCCATCCCGGGGATTAACCTTGTGAACCTACGCTGCACTGCCTCAAATAGCAAGGATGCCAAAAACGTAGGAACTCCGTACGGACCGAACCTGCTGCAAGTGCTGTAAGGCAGCAACTTTACCGCTGCGCCACCATGCCGCCCTGTTGTTCAACCGCATCACATTGCCCTCTCTTGCATTGGATACAACTTGCTAAATAACCATCCAAATCACCAGATTGTCCCAATCTTCATTTGTTGCCACAGTTCATTCCATTTCCAAGTTCTGCCATAGCACGCACTTCAAATGTCTCTTTCGCGTTGAATCCAGATCATTAGAAAGAGCAGCGTTCTCAATAGCGATCCCAAGGGATCAGGCTCCTGCAAACCTCCCTTTAGACTAATAAACACGCGATCATTGCTGTTCTCTGCTTCCCCCTGAGCCTCAACGGCTTAGAAAAAAAGTTAGTTATCTTTCTCATTTTAAAGCTGTTCTAGATTTCTAAACAGCTCGTCTCACCAATGGATTGTAAAACAGGTATGTAAATCCAGGATAAGATACAAATTGATATTCCTGCCTCGTCACCTTTCAGCACTAATTAAAGGCAAACTCCAAGTTTTACAACAAATTATCGGTGTACGATACTAATCTCACCTCCCCCATCCGTCCCCCGTTATTACTAATGAGCCAAATTTGAAGGATGTGAAAACTACTGTTTCTGACATCATCAGTCCATTTCCTCCACAGAGGAGAAGCAGGCATGGGTTACTGATTGTGGATGGTCAGCCATGATCACAATGAATGGCGGTGCTGGCTCGAAGGGCCAAATGGCCGCCTCCTGCACCTATTTTCTGCATTTCTACGTTTAGATGATACAAAGCTGGGTGGCAGTGTGAACTGTGAGGAAGATGCTATGAGGTTGCAGGGTGACTTGGACAGGTTGTGTGAGTGGGCGGATGCATGGCAGATGCAGTTTAATGTGGATAAGTGTGAGGTTATCCACTTTGGTGGTAAGAATAGGAAGGCAGATTATTATTTGAATGGTGTCAAGTTAGGAAAAGGGGACGTACAACGTGATCTGGGTGTCTTAGTGCATCAGTACAGCAGGCAGTGAAGAAAGCCAATGGAATATTGGCATTCATAACAAGAGGAGTTGAGTATAGGAGCAAAGAGGTCCTTCTGCAGTTGTACAGGGCCCTAGTGAGACCGCACCTGGAGTACTGTGTGCAGTTTTGGTCTCCAAATTTGAGGAAGGATATTCTTGCTATTGAGGGCGTGCAGCATAGGTTTACTAGGTTAATTCCCGGAATGGCGGGACTGTCATATGTTGAAAGACTGGAGTGACTAGGTTTGTATACACTGGAATTTAGAAGGATGAGAGGGGATCTTATCGAAACGTATAAGATTATTAAGGGGTTGGACATGTTAGAGGCAGGAAACATGTTCCCAATGTTGGGGGAGTCCAGAACCAGGGGCCACAGTTTAAGAATAAGAGGTAGGCCATTTAGAACAGATGAGGAAAAACGTTTTTAGTCAGAGAGTTGTGAATCTGTAGAATTCTTTGCCTCAGAGGGCAGTGGAGGCCAATTCTCTGAATACATTCAAGAGAGAGCTAGATAGAGCTCTTAAGGATAGCGGAGTCAGGGGGTATGGGGAGAAAGCAGGAACGGGGTGCTGATTGAGAATGATCAGCCATGATCACATTGAATGGCGGTGCTGGCTCGAAGGGCCGAATGGCCTACTCCTGCACCTATTGTCTATTGACTATTGTTTCTATGATGCTGCCTGACCTGCTGAGTTCCTCCAGTATTTTATCTTTTGCTCAGGAATGCAGAGTGAAGATTCTCACATCTCTATTTCACTGCAACGCTCTGCAATGCCTAGGCTGAAGAAGTTCTCCGCCTCTCTCCAATGGGAGTTCTGTGAAAACCTCTCTCTCTCTCTGCTCCCCCTCCCCGATTCCTGCTGCTCTTCTTATCCTCAGCTCTATTCCACCTGTCACCTCTGACCGACCCGAAACAAACCCCATTCCTTTTCTCCAGAGATGCTGCCTGACCCACCGAGTTTTTTTAGATTTAGATTTAGAGATACAGCGCGGAAACAGGCCCTTCGGCCCACCGAGTCCGCGCCGCCCAGCGATCCCTGCACATTAACACTATCCTACACACACACAAGGGACAATTTTTACATTTACCCAGTCAATTAACCTACATACCTGTGCGTCTTTGGAGTGTGGGAGGAAACCAAAGATCTCGGAGAAAACCCACGCATGTCACGGGGAGAGCGTACAAACTCCATACAGACGGCGCCCGTAGTCAGGATCGAACCGGAGTCTGACGGCGCTGCATTCGCTGTAAGGCAGCAACTCTACCGCTGCGCCACCGTGCCGCCCATTGTTGTCACCTGTCACTTGCCAGACTTTGCCCCACCCCCATCTCCCTTGTCCAGCTTCTCCCCTCACCCCCCACCCCACTCCATTAGTCTGAAGGAGGATTCTAACCAAAAACACCACCTGTCCATTCCTACCACGGATGCTGCCTGACCCATTGATTTCTTTGATCACTTTGTTTTTGGCCCAAAACCTACTGCAATTATTTTGGACGATAGAAAGGCAATTTTGAATAGTGGAAGCTGTTTGAAAACTGTAATCGCAACAGAAAACATTGGAAATAGTCATGAGGGTAGGCAGCATCTGTGGAGAGGAAACCAATTCTAGTTGATTACCTTACATGAGAACTAGAACCTTTATGAATGGCTGTAGGTAATAATGGAAATGAATTGACAAATTTGTTGAGAAATTATATCATTTCCCGTGGTACATAGTGTATGCTAACTTTTATGGCTTCAATTTGTTTCTCATGTTTTCAATGTTTAGTTTACTTTGGAGATACAGGATGCAAAAAGGCCCTTCGGTCCACTGAGTCCATGCTGACCATCAATTACCCATTTCTACTAGTTCTATGTTATCCCCCTTTCCCATCCACTAGGGGCAATTTTCAAAGGCCCATTAACCTACCATCCCGCATGTCATTGGGATGTAGGCAGAAACCGGAGCACCCGGATGAAACCGGCGTGGTCACGGGGAGAATATACAAACTCCACACAGACAGGACCCAATGTCTAGATCAAACCCAGGTCTCTGGCACTGTAAGGCAGCAGCTCCATCAGCTTCACCACTGTGCCACCCGCAAATGCATTCCTCCGATGGATATAAAGTGCTGGAGTAACTCAGCGGGTCAGGCAGCATCAATCAAGAAGACTCTCCTGAAGAAGGGTTCTGACCCAAAACGTCACCCATCCTTTCTCTCCAGCTGAGTTGCTCCAGTACTTTGTGTCTATCTTTGGTATAAACCATCATGTGCAGTTGCTTATTTCTGCATTCCATGTTTGCTGTTGTCAAGGCCATATTTACTTCTCATCTGAATTTACGCTGGGAAGTTGGTTGTAGGCTTTACGGCTTAGAGTTGAGCTGCTTACAAGGCTGTTTTCAAGGCTATGAATTGTGAGCATGCTCTTTTCTCTGATTCAATAACTCCATCGCAGAGCCCAGATCTTTAATCTATCAAAGAACATGTTGCTTTGCTCCTTGGCTCATGTTTGCCCAACTCTTTAATCCTTGATTTCAATCAAAGTCCAAAGGAGACGTGGGAGGCAGGTTTTTTACACTGAAGGTGGGGAGTGACTGGAACATGATGCCAGGGGTGGTGGTTGAGGCATTTGCGATAGTGGCGTTGAAGAAGTGTTGAGATTGGCCCATGGATGATATGCGGGGAATGGAGGGATATGGATTAGAAGATGAGTTCATCTTGGCCTCATGTTTGGCATGGACATTGTGGGGCCAAAGGGCCAGTTCTTGTGCTGTGCTGTTCAGCGTTCTATGCCCCAGATGTTTCTGAGATGAAGTTCCTGAATTCCTCCTTTGGCCTTTAACACAGACTTTCTACAATGGAATCTTATTCCAACATTGCAATGATGAAAAGTCCAATTGAGTGTCATCACAGATTGGAAGAGACCGGCACTGAATTTTGGCTCGTAACACAGGTCAGGGCAGTGAAAGAAAGTAATAGGAATCATAGAGTCTTATAGCGTGGAAACATGCCCTTCAGCCCAGCTTGCCCACACCACTCAATATATCCCATCTACACTAACCCCAACTGCCTGCATTTGGCCCATATCCCTCTAAACCTGTCGTATCCATGTACCTGTCTAAATGTTTCTTAAACGTTGCTATAATCCCCGCCTCAACTACGTCCTCCGGCAGCTCGTTCCATATACCCGCCACCCTTTGTGTGAAAAAGTTACTCCTCAGGTTCCTTCCTCACCTTAAACCTGTGTCCTCTGGTTCTTGATTCCCCTACTCTGAGCAAGAGACTCTGTGCGTCTACCCAATCTATTCCTCTCATGATTTTGAACACCTCTGTAAGATCACCCCTCATCCTCTTGCGCTCCGAGGCATGGTCCTAACCTGCTCCACCTCTCCCGATGGCTCAGGCCTTCTAGTCCTGGCAACATCCTCGTAAATCATCTCTGCACCCTTTCCAGCTTGACAGCATCTTTCCTATAACATGGTGCCCAAAACTGAACACGGCACTCTAAATGCGGCCTCACCAACGTCTTATACAACTGCAACATGACCTCCCAACTTCTATGCTCCAAGCTCTCACTGATGAAGCCATTGTGAGAAAAGCCATTTTGACCACCCTATCTACATGTGATGTCACTTTCAACAAACGATGTAATTGTACTCCTATATCCCTCTGCTCTACAACACTCCCCAGAGCCCTACCGTATCGAAGGAGATTCGAAGTAACAATCAAAATTAAATGGCTGGACCGTAAGGTGTGGAAAATGACATCCTTTAAAAGTTGCATCAGATTATACCGTCACCAACACGACCCTTCCTCTCCTGACATTTGAGATAAATTGGTTCATCGAGACTTTCAGCGTGTCTTTTAAAAAAAAATGTGTATATAACTCTGTGATGAGTTTCACAGGGATACATTTTATTTCTATCTGGGAAATATAGAACAAGTGTCATTGAAGAAGTTATAGCTTCACATATTGAAAAAGATCTGCTTTCCAAATTGGCCACCTGTGTAACCCATCCACAGAACCACATTGATCTTTTTGGTGTCGTGTTGTGCACCACTAGTTCATTATACCTTTTTGCAAAGTTATAAAATTATATTTCATCTTTTCCCAGATTGTGCAGTTTGAGGAACCCTTCCAAATGATTAATCCATCTCTTCAGAGAATTCAAAGAAAATTGATTAAAATTGCTCCTCCACACTGCAAAACTCAAAGAGAAATCAGTCGTTGGCTGTTAGGCAGCTCAAAAAATGGGCATTAATTGCAGGCAGTTTACTACTGCCTCTCAGAACTCTTACACTGATTGACTGAAAGCATTTGTCCATCAACGAACAGATCTGTTCTACATGTAGGTGTGCAAGGAAATGAATCACTTTCCCAATAATGGTAAGCTTGGCTTGCTGTAGAAACCATGCATTGCCTTTCCGCTGACAAAAGCTTTTCACTGTACCTCGGTACACGTGACTATAAACTGAACTCAAACTCAGATTTTATCCACCAAAAGTCTAAAGTCAAATATTTGATGAACTTCTAAACTACAAAAAAAAAGTGAAAATATGAAGTATAATCACAGTACCCCGGAGTTTAGTGCGGCACGGTGGCGCAGCGGTAGAGTTGCTGCCTTACAGCGAATACAGCGAGGGTTCGTGACCCGACTACGGGTGCCGTCTGTGCGGAGTTTGTACGTTCTCCCCGTGACCTGCGTGGGTTTTCTCCGAGATCTTAGGTTTCCTCCCACACTCCAAAGACATACAGGTATAGGTTAATTAGCTTGGTAAATGTAAATAAATGTCCCTAGTGTGTGTAGGGTAGTGTTAGTATGCGGGGATCGCCGGTCAGCGTGGACCCGGTGGGCCGAAGGGCCTGTTTCCGCGCTGTACCTCTAAAACTTTAAAACTAAATTTTCAGTACTTGTAACAGACCGTAGGTAGACCCAAATGCAGCACACGGAACCAAGGAAGTAGTTTTAGAATGAGCTTTCTTTCTACCTGCTCGTGGTGGGGGACAGAAGACTGAGGCGCTCACCACGGTGTCGACAAGGCATGAGGGTCGGGAGCAGGCGGGGTCGGCAACGGGAAATCAGTCCAAGAGAGAATGCTGGCGAGTCTTGCATGAGGGCTAAGAGCAATCTGCATGAGGGCTAAGAGTGTGTGTGTGTGTGTGTGTGTGTGTGTGTGTGTGTGTGTGTGTGTGTGTGTGTGTGTGTGTGTGTGTGTGTGTGTGTGTGTGTGTGTGTGTGTGTGTGTGTGTGTGTGTGTGTGCAGGAAGTTGGGGAGTTGGCTTAACGTGGTGGGCGTGGCTGGCAGGTGAGTGAACAGGACAGACTGTGACAGTACTAAAGGTTGGTGAGAATGTTGGCAACTTCGGCCTCCTTTGCAAACGCGAGTGTCCCTGTTCAGCTCTCGGCTTGATTTTGGGAAAACGGTGAGGGCCCATTAAATGCGACACCATTCTGAATTTCACGAATTCACCCAGAACCTCACTCAGTCTGCCCTTTCCGGTGGCAGTCAGAATGTTGAAGAGTAAGGGAACAGCATTACACGTTAAATGCCGAGAGAAAAATATATCATTTAATATTTCACGAGCCCATGAAACTGAGACAAATGATTCGGTATATTAAATGATTGTATCAGATTGATGCAAAATTTATACAGGTTACTCTTCCTTTATGAACCAACAAATGAAAATGTTTTAAAAATTACCCAATTATTCCTTCAGACCAATTTATCTTCACAAGCTCATTAAGGGATTTTATAAAGTACTTAATGCCCTACTAAAAATGCAGAAAATGAAGAATTGCTGCTATTTTAAAAATATCTTTCTTTTCAACTTCTGATCGAATGGCTCAGATACTGTTAAAAAGAATGCTGACCTGTAATCACCATCAAGGACGTTCCTATAGGAACGAGATGAAGAAGAATTTCTTTCGTCAGAGGTTGGTAGATCTGTGGAATTCTTTGCCACAGACGGCTGTGGAGGCCAAATCAATGGATATATTTAAAGCAGAGATAGATTGATTCTTGATTATCATATCATATCATATATATACAGCCGGAAACAGGCCTTTTCGGCCCACCAAGTCCGTGCCGCCCAGTGATCCCCGTACATTAACACTATCCTACACCCACTAGGGACAATTTTTACATTTACCCAGCCAATTAACCTACATACCTGTACGTCTTTGGACGTACCATATTAGTATGGGTGTCAGAGGTAAAGGGGAGAAGGCAGGAGAATGGGGTTCGGAGGGAGAGATAGATCAGCCATGTTTGAATGGTGCAGTAGACTTGATGGGCTGAATGGCCTAATTCTGCTCCTATCACATGATCATTGTGCCAGTGTGGCCAAAGTGCAACTATGACCCACTTAAGGCATGAGGTAGGTGCATATTAATAATACCTCAGGTTCGCACTGTAACTAAGGGGAGTATCATTGCCTGCACTGACTCTGAAGAACGGTCCCCACCCAAGATGTCCATCATCCCACCCTGGTCACCCCTTATTATCTCTTCTCTCGTCGGGCACAAAATACAGAAACTTGACAGTGCAAACCACCAGACTCAGGAACAACTTCGTCTGCGAGAATAATATACTCTTGACTCTACCTGACGCATGTAAAATTGGGTGTGGTTCCTCCTCAACGTTTATAAAACATTGCTTTATCTGCGTAAACCAGGGGAAAGATTTCCGAACGTTTCTCTCTCTGAATAGAAACGGTTTGTTTTTGACTGTGAACCAGACGCTCAGAATGAAACATATGTCTGTCTCTATGTAAGTGCTTCTATTTAAGACATTATTCATTAGTTTAATTTATGGCTTATCCTCCAATATCCTAGAAAGTGATGTTGATACAGAAACAGAATCAGCTCTTTCACAGTAATGCAACTTTGTTTTTTATGTAGGCAATAGTCAGGTGCTCATTAGGTTTGCTGATATAATGTCACATCGCCTTTGATAGAGGAATGAAGATCACAAGATGTGCAAGATAGACACGCAATGCTGGAGTAACTCAGCGGGACAGACAGCATCTCTGGAAAGAAGGAATGGTTGACGTTTCGGGTCATTCCTTCTCTCCAGAAATGCTGCCTGTGCCGCTGAGTTACTCCAGCATTTTGTGTCTATCTCCGATATAAACCAGCCTCTGCTGTTCCTTCCTACACAAGATGTGCAAGGTTGAGTTATCTAATTTAATGCATTACTATTATTGCCACATGTACCAAGGTACAGTGAAAAGCTTTGTTTTGCATGCTGTCCAAACAGATCAGCGCACTTCTCAAACCAAGCTATGATGCAACCCGACAGTATGCTTCAGTCTGAAGAAGGTTCTCGACCCGAGGAAACGTCACCCATTCCTTCTCTCCTGAGATGCTGCCTGACCCGCTGAGTTACTCCAGGAGGGAGAGTTACTCCAGGAGGGGGAGTTCAACGAGATCTGGGTGTCCTAGTGCATCAGTCAATGAAAGGAAGCATGCAGGTACAGCAGGCAGTGAAGAAAGCCAATGGAATGTTGGCCTTCGTAACAAGAGGAGTTGAGTATAGGAGCAAAGAGGTCCTTCTACAGTTGTACCGGGCCCTGGTGAGACCGCACCTGGAGTACTGTGTGCAGTTTTGGTCTCCAAATTTGAGGAAGGATATTCTTGCTATGGAGGGCGTGCAGCGTAGGTTCACTAGGTTAATTCCCGGAATGGCGGGACTGTCGTATGTTGAAAGGCTGGAGCGATTGGGCTTGTATACACTGGAATTCAGAAGGATGAGGGGGGATCTTATTGAAACATATAAGATAATTAGGGGATTGGACACATTAGAGGCAGATAACATGTTCCCAATGTTGGGGGAGTCCAGAACAAGGGGCCACAGTTTAAGAATAAGGGGTAGGCCATTTAGAACGGAGATGAGGAAGAACTTTTTCAGTCAGAGGGTGGTGAAGGTGTGGAATTCTCTGCCTCAGAAGGCAGTGGAGGCCAGTTCGTTGGATGCTTTCAAGAGAGAGCTGGATAGAGCTCTTAAGGATAGCGGAGTGAGGGGGTATGGGGAGAAGGCAGGAACGGGGTATTGATTGAGAGTGATCAGCCATGATCGCATTGAATGGCGGTGCTGGCTCGAAGGGCTGAATGGCCTCCTCCTGCACCTATTGTCTATTGTTTATTGTCTATTGTGTCTACCTTCGATTTAAACCAGCATCTGCAGTTTTTTGTTCCTACTAGTATTGCTTTTTATGGTGCATCTGTAGAAGTTAGGAATAGTCACCGGAGACATGCAGAATTCCCTCAGTCTCCTCAGCAAGTAGAGGCGCTGGTGTGCCTTCTTGCCTGTCACATCAATGTGGTTGGTCCACAACAGATCATTGGTAATATTAGCGCCAAGGTACCGGAAGCTCTGAACCAGTTCCACATCGGCACCATTGATGCTGATTGGGGCATGTACTCCACTAAGTTTCTTGAAGTCAATAACTAGTTCCTTCGTCTTGCTGACATTGAGGGAGAGGTTTTTGACCTGGCACCATGTTACCAAGTCCTCTATCTCGCCCCAGTATCCCGTCTCGTCATTGTCCGTGATTCAGCCCACCACACTGATGTCATCTGCAAATCTGTAGATGGAATTAGAACCTGATTTGGCCACACAGGCAAAAGAAAATTGACAATTCAAAAATAATAAAACACAGCTTAGCTGCACAAGTGAATCCATCTCCTCCTGCCATTTTACTAGTCTGCGCTACTTTAATTCACCGTTATAAACTAAAGGGCAGAATGCAGGAACGAGGAACTGCCCACGTTGGCTTTAAAAAAACCCACACAAACTGCTGGAATACCTCAGCAGGTCAGGCAGCAACTCTGGAGAACATCGACAGGTAATGATTCGGGTCGACACCCTTCTTGAGACAGGCAGCATCTTTGGAGAATGTGTAGGAAGGAATTGCAAATGCTGGTTTACATCGAAGATAGGCACAAAATGCTGAAGTGCCTGAACAGGTCAGACAGCATCTCTGGAGAAAAGGGAAAGGTGATTTTTCGGGTCTGAAAAAGGGTCTTGATCTCTCGCTTTTCGCCAGAGATGCTGCCTGACCCGTTGTGCATTTTGTGTCTATCTTCAGCATCTCTGGAGAACATGGATGGGTGACGTTTTGGGTCAGGACCCTTCTTCCGACTGAAAGTAGGGTCCCGACCCAAAACGTCACCTTTCCATGTTCTCCAAAGATGCTGGCTGAACCGCTGAGATACTCAAGCAGTATAAGAAAATAACTGCAGATGCTGGTACAAATCGAAGGTATTTATTCACAAAATGCTGGAGTAACTCAGCAGGTCAGGCAGCATCTCAGGAGAGATGGAATGGGTGACGTTTCGGGTTGAGACCTTTTTTCAGACTGAATCTCAGTCTGAAACAGACTGAATCTCAGACTGAAACAGCATTTTGTGAATAAATACCTTCGAGATACTCAAGCATATTGGTTCTTTTTTTAACTAAACTAAAAGGGGTTGTTTTCATTTAACAAGCTATTTTTAACATGGTTTTAAGTCTTGTTGTAATAAAGGCAATTATAATTGACATATTTAATCTATTAATTTAAAACTCCCAGGGCATAGGTTAAACTAATGAGAAGATTTGGCTTAAATGGCTGAGCGGTGGATTTTGATTGTGAACAGCATGGGGTGTAAGTTCTAAGGAGGGTATGAAATAAAAAGGAACATTATTATCCTTTTCAACACAGTAGGAATGGAT
Source organism: Rhinoraja longicauda (assembly GCF_053455715.1). Lineage (NCBI taxonomy): Eukaryota > Metazoa > Chordata > Chondrichthyes > Rajiformes > Arhynchobatidae > Rhinoraja > Rhinoraja longicauda. The sequence continues at coordinate 10,025,483 of NC_135984.1, forward strand.
AATCCATTGTAGAGGGATCTATGTAAAATCAAAGCAATTAAAATCAGTGCAAACATGCTTTTTTATTTCATTTCTTCCATTTCGTTTTAGCACCGAGTGTTAATGATCCCATCAGGATTGGCAATGTGGCAATGTTATCTACCTGAACACTGCAAAACAGACACATTCATTATGGACGATTCAGTCATTAACCAGGCTTTGGCTGGACTGAGAGTTAAATTTAACCTACCTCTTCCAAGCCAAGTCAAGATTGTTGAATTGTCATCGTGTACCAAAAACAGAACAATGACATTCTTACACACTGCAGCTAAACAGGCCTGTAAACACAATAATACACAGATAACCACATAGTAATCAACAATACAATAAATGAATCAATACTAGGTAACCAAGATAGTGCAAAACCAAAGTCTGCAGTGCAACCAAAGACACGGTTCACAGAAGATCATAGTTGCTGAGGTCAGTGTTGTGCACTGTTCAAGAACCTGGCGGTTGCTGGGAAAAGCTGTTCTTGAAGCTGGAGGTCACGGTTTTCAGGCTCCTGTACCTTCTTCCAGATGGTGGCAGTGAGACGAGAGAGTGGCCAGGGTGGCGTGGGTCTCTGATGATATAGGTCTCCTTTTTGAGGCAGCGCATCCTGCAGATCCTTTCGATGGTGGGGAGGCCAGTATCTATGATGGACACCGGGCAATTTATATTGGACTTGAAGGGTACAAATAAAAAGAGAAAATGCTGGAAATACTTAGCAGGAAACAGTAACTGTTTCAGGTTTAGGACTCTGTGGGGGAGAGATGGGGAGGAGATGGAGCGGGGTGACTGAGAGATGGGTTCACACTGTGGGGGGAGGGAGGCAGACGAAGGATAGGGGCCGTGATGGATGAGATATATTTTATTGGGGAATTTTCTATACTAAAGCGACTCGGATTTGAATTGATGCATTGGGATGTTGCTTTTGCATCAGCGCTGTTAAACTTGAAGTTCCTTTGATTTTCCTGCAGACAATTCCCTCTCTCTTCGTATTCCTGGGTTACTTTGGCATGGTTTAGTTTAGTTAGTTTAGCTTGGAGAAACAGCGCGGACACAGGCCCACCAAGTCCGCACCGACCAGCGATCCACGCACGTTAACGTTATCCTACACACTAGGGACAACATACATTTATACCAAGCCAATTAACCTACAAGCTTGTACGTCTTTGGAGTGTGGGAGGAAACTGAAGATCTCGGAGAACACCCACGCAAGTCACAGGAAGAACGTATAAATTCTGTACATTCAGCACACATAGTCAGGATCGAACGTGGGTCTCTGGTGCTGTAGGGCACCAACTCTGCCGCTGCGCCACCGTGCTGCCCCGATGGTATCACTGGTGTACAGCTTCCACAATATTCCATTATATCCGTGCTTTGATCCAAAGTCCATTAGATGGAGCGGTCACTGATGATTCAGTCACCAGAGGATCCTGAGGGGGAAAAGGTTGATCATCTGTGGCACGGCGGCGCAGCGGTAGAGTTGCTGCCTTACAGCGCCGGAGACCCGGGTTCGATCCTGACGACGGGTGCTGTCCGTATGGAGTTTGTACGTTCTCCCTGTGACCGCGTGGGTTTTCTCCCAGATCTTTGATTTCCTCCCACATTCCAAAGACGTGCAGGTTTGTAAGTTAATTGGCTTGGTGTAAAATGTAAATTGTCCCTCATGTGTGTAGGATAGTGTCAATGTGTGGGGGTCGCGTGTCGGTGCGGATTCGGTGGGCGGGTGGCCTGTTTCTGTGCTGTATCACTAGACTAAACTAAACAAACACGACATACTGACTGACTGCCGGGCACCCAGGGGGCTTCTGCCTTTGATTGGGAACAAGAGCGAAAGGACAAAAAGGAAGCTGTTTCTGTTTGTTGATCGGACTTGGAAGAGCAAATCATTAACGCGAGACTAATGCAGAGCAGGGGCAGCATCTGACAGTGCCTCTGCACACTCAACCACAAGGCAACTTTGACTTTTGGAATGGTTGATGAATTTTGCAAGGACTTCTTTCATACCTCAGTGGCCACATATAAATAAACAGAGGATGCACATGTCATAGCCAGCTAAGAGCGCTGTAAATATTTCTGTACGCAAAGGCAAGGAAGGTCATAAATCGATTGCAGTTATTTGAGAGTTAGGATTTAAATCATACTAGAAGGGCACAATGCATCCAAACTTATAGTGTTTTGTTTTTTATTTTGCTCATTTTGCAAATCAGAGTTGTATGGAAATGTTCCTGATGACACAGGGTTCAGGTTTATGTTTAGGTTTATTATTGTCATGTGTACTGATGTGCAATGAAAAGCTTTGTCTTGCAGGCTGTCCAATAAGTCCGGCATGGTGGCGCAATGGTAGAGTTGCTGCCTTACAGCGCCAGAGACCCGGGTTCGATCCCGACTGTGGGCGCTTGTCTGTACAGAATTTGTATGTTCTCCCCGTGACCTGCGTGGGTTTTCTCCGAGAAGCTCCGGTTTCCTCCCACAGTCCAAAGACGTACAGGTTTGTAGGCTAATTAGCTTGGTAGACATGTAAAAATTGTCCCTAGTGTGTCAAGCAAACTCATGAGGGTGGTGGCAGAAGGATGCAAAACTCCACTCCAGCCAACATACTGATCAACCTGCTCCATACTATCTCCACTGTCCTCTCTATAGAGTGACAATCAGAACTGCACCATACTGGTGTTCTGCTGTGAACTTCTATAAACATTGTGCCATGACCTTCCCTGTTCCTATATACAATGTACAGCACAAAGTGCTGGAGGCACTCAGCAGGTCAGGCAGCATCTATAAAATGAATGTATTGACGATGTTTCAGGTCGGGACCTTTCTTCAGATTGAATGGAGTAGGGAGCGGGGGGGGGGGGGGGGGGGAGAAAGCTGGAAAGGAAATGGGGGACGGGACAAAGTCTGGCAAGTGATAGGTGGATACGGGTGAGGGAGGTGGTTTATGGCAGATGGGTGGACAGACGCCAAAGAAGAGAAGGAGAGTGTCCGATAAAGAGAGGAGAGGAGTGAAATGTAAAGCTGTAAGAAGGGGTATAGGTGGAAGGAGGTGGGGTGGGGGAAGAGGAGCAGGATCTTGGGGGAAATGGGTGCATGCTGGGGCAGGGACAAGGTGTCACACAAAGAGAGAGAGGGAGGGAGGGAGGGAGGGAGGGAGGGAGGGAGGGAGGGAGGGAGGGAGGGAGGGAGGGAGGGAGGGGAGGGAGGGAGGGAGGGAGGGAGGGAGGGAGGGAGGGAGGGGAGGGAGGGAGGGAGGGAGGGAGGGAGGGAGGGAGGGAGGGAGGGAGGGAGGGAGGGAGGGAGGGAGGGAGGGAGGGAGGGAGGGAGGGAGGGAGGGAGGGAGGGAGGGAGGGAGGGAGGGAGGGAGGGAGGGAGGGAGGGAGGGAGGGAGGGAGGGAGGGAGGGAGGGAGGGAGGGAGGGAGGGAGGGAGGGAGGGAGGGAGGGAGGGAGGGAGGGGAGGGGAGGAGGGGATGTTTTTGCTAAAATTGGAGAACTCAATGTACATGCCATTGAGCTGTAAGCTATCCAAGTGGAATATGAGGTGCTGTTCCTCCAGTTTGTGTGTGGCCTCACTCTGGTAATGGAGGCCCAGGACAGAAAGGTCAGTGCGGGTATGAGAAGTGGAGTTAAAATGGTTGGCAATGGGGAGATCCTGCAGGCTGATTGCAAGGGTTCGGCGAGACGGTGGCCTAGTCTACATTTGGTCTTGCCGATGTAATGGAGGCCACATCAGGAGCATTGGAATGCAGGAAATTACTGCCTGAGTTACTCCACCACTTTGTGTTTTATGCAAGATTGCAGCATCTGCAGTTCTTCGTGTCTCTGCATATATTTAATGCCCCGGCTAATGGTTTGTCTTTGGATTTATTATTCATTTCAATTATTTTGAACAGAACAGACTTGGAATTTAGGAATATTTTATCTTCAGGGATGGTATTCCAGAGAGTGATGGACGTATGTCTCATGTCCCAGACTCATACAGCTGCTGACCTCCACCATCAAAGGGATCTACAGGCGGTACTGTCTTAATAAAAGGCAGCTAACATCATCAAAGACCCATGGTCACGCGTCCCTGGCCACACTCTCATCTCACCACTACCATCGTGAAGAAAGTACAGGAGCTTCAGAACACCTTCTTCTCAGCAACTATCAGGCATTTGAACACCGCACGACACTAACCTCAGCAAGCATGGTCTTCTGAGAACAGTGTCTTTGGTTGCACTTTTGACTTGGGTTTTGCAATGTTATGGATACTTGGTATTACTGATTATTATCATCTTATTGAACATTATATACTTATTTGTGTTATTGCATTAATGGACCTGTTAAGCTGCAGCAAGTAAGTATGTCATTGTTCCATGCCAGTACATAGTTTGGTTTGGCTTGGCTTGGCTTGGCTTGGTTTGGTTTGGTTTGGTTTGGTTTGGTTTGGTTTGGTTTGCTTTGGTTTGCTTTGGTTTGCTTTGGTTTGCTTTGGTTTGCTTTGGTTTGGTTTGGTTTGGTCTGGTTTGGTCTGGTCTGGTCTGGTCTGGTCTGGTCTGGTCTGGTCTGGTCTGGTCTGGTCTGGTCTGGTCTGGTCTGGTCTGGTCTGGTCTGGTGTTTGGTTTGGTGTTTGGTTTATAGAGATATGATGTAAACACTCTTTACACTTGACTCCATGCCTTAGAATTATTCTTTTACCACAAGATGGATCGGGAAGCAGTCATCCGATGTAGAATGCATTGGAAAGGTCACTAGCATTTGACACACTGAGAAAGCCTCCAGTTGGCAGGGTTGCTCATATACAACTGAAGTTTGTTGCCATCTCAATGACTCCTGTATATTAACACAGAGAAGGCTACAACAGCACGCCCTGCGGAATCTGACAGCGCCTTCTGCTTTTCGACGGTTAACCCGTTACACTTGTAGTCCTGACAGACACATGTTGGTTTGCTCGGTGTGATTCTTAGTGAAGTAGCAAAATGTGGGAAAGAGATTATAACATGTGCAGGGAACCCACTGAAAAGCATGGATGTAAAGGTCCAAAGAAGGCTCCTGACCTGAACCATCACCTATCCATGTTCTCCGATCATGCTGCCTGACCCAGAGTTACTCCAGCACTTTCTGTCTTTAATTGTTAACCAGCATCTGCGGTTCCTTGTGTGTCTGTGGATTAAGGGTGTACCGACTAGCTGCATTACCATTTGAAACTGACACCATATTAAACATTCTGAAACAGTATTGAACTACCTTTTCAGTGCATAATCCTCCTCGTCTAAGTGCATTTTGCTTGCATCTTCCTTCCCAAATCTGACACAAACGATAGGATTAAAAATGTTGATGTTGTGAAGCAGCTCCCCATTGCTCTGCTGTGCGAACAGTGACTGGTTTCTTAGGGGTTCTTAGTTTTCACAGAGGTTAACGTTCAAATGGAACTGCAGTGTTTTTTTTGTGTTGTGTTTAATTTAATATGCTTTTACATTGCAAACATTTTCACTTCTCTGCTTCGCTGGACTAATCTGGAAACACTTTGCGCAAATCCGGATATCAATAAGGATGCTGTTTGGGTCACTCAGTGACCCCGGTTGGCAAATCACTAGAAAGATGAAAATGTACTTAGCCGTTAAACGCGTAATGATATTAGAGGACCATCAAGAAAATAAATAGCAAGAAGGTAGCCGAGCTGATGATGCCGTACAAAGTGTGCCGCCTGAGCCTTGGGTTATGTGGAGAGAGAAGCACGGGAATGCTTTGGAAAGGCAGCTGCAGTCTCTCATCAAGCACTGAATAATTTATTTGCATCTGTCTTGAAAGGTTTTCACATAATGATTAAGATTTTGATGTTGCCGGTGATTGCTTAAAGCTCTGAAAAATAGACTTGCCTTTATATAGCGCCCTCTCCCACCTCGGGGGGGGGGGCGATGGGAAGGGGGGGGGTGGCGATGGGGGGGGGGGGGTGGGACACCTTGGGCTTCGTGACCAATTAAGCAATTTTCTACGTCAGGCAGGGAGTCAGTCGGGCACAGCAAGCTGCCACCTACTGCAAGGCGAAGGATGGGAAGGGTTTGGATCGCCATGGGCGAAATGCAAGGGAATGGGACCAGCCCAAGTATGGCGACTGGGTGGGCATGGACACGATGGGCTGAAGGGCCTGTTTCTGACTTTGTACACTGTCTCAGTGTAGTACTGCTTTCCACATTTTGTACCGTATGGATTCAAGAGAGAGTTAGGTTTAGCTGTGAGGGCTAACGGAATCAAGGGGTATGGGGAGAAAGCAAGGCCGGGGTACTGATTGTGGATGGACAGCCATGATCGTATTGAATGGTGGTGCTGGCTCGAAGGGCCGAAGGGCCTACTCCTGCAACTATTTTCTATGTTTCTATGTTTCTATGTTTCTATGTGTGATGCTTATCTAATATGTATCTAAGTGCCTATGTGTCGTGATACTTGGGCTGAACTGTATCCAAACATAAATTTTGCTGTACCACGGAACATGTGAAGAATAAAGTGCCATACATAACATACATACTACAGCTCCATTCGTGTCTGAAGAAGGGTCTCGACCCGAAACGTCACCCATTCCTTCTCTCCTGAGATGCTGCCTGACCTGCTGAGTTACTCCAGCATTTTGTGAAATAAATACCTACGATTTGTACCAGCATCTGCAGTTATTTTCTTACACTTCTTATACTACAGGTCCATGACTCTGTCCAGAAGCTGACAAAGGAATGGATAATTCATTGGTTTTACCGAAGGTATGATTTGGAATACATTGGCAAATAGGACGCAAAACAAAGATGTCGTGGAAAAATAGCGGTTCATCTTGTGGAAATGAAGACAAGGAAGGTTAAGCTGAACGGAAGTAGATGCTGATTGTGAGAAGAACTGAGAGAAAAAAGTTCTTCTTGGTCGGCATAGATGGGTAGGGCCGAAGAGCCTGTTTCCAAGCTGTCTGTCTCTATAACTCTCTGGTTCCAAAAAAGAACCGGAGATTTCCCGGTTGCCAAACATTTTAACTCGTTTTTCCCATTCCCATACTGACCTCTCTATCCTGGGGCCCCTCCATTGCTAGAGTGAGATCACGTGCAAACTGAAGGAACAACACCTCAAATTCCACTTGGGTAACTTACAACACATTGGCATGAACATTGAATTCTGCAGTATTAGACAATAGACAATAGGTGCAGGAGTAGGCCATTCAGCCCTTCGAGCCAGCACCGCCATTCAATGCGATCATGGCTGATCACTCTTAATCAGTACCCCGTTCCTGCCTTCTCCCCATACCCCCTCACTCCGCTATCCTTAAGAGCTCTATCCAGCTCTCTCTTGAAAGCATCCAACGAACTGGCCTCCACTGCCTTCTGAGGCAGAGAATTCCACACCTTCACCACTCTCTGACTGAAAAAGTTCTTCCTCATCTCCGTTCTAAATGGCCTACCCCTTATTCTTAAACTGTGGCCCCTTGTTCTGGACTCCCCCAACATTGGGAACATGTTTCCTGCCTCTAATGTGTCCAATCCCCTAATTATCTTAGGTAACGATAAAATCCTCCCCTCATCCGTCTACCCTTAACCCCCTCACATTATCTACCCCCTCATTTGAACCCCATTTAGACACAACTATCTCTCTCCTTCTCCTCCCCTTCCACCAACATTTCGTCCTCTAACTTCACAATTCACAACTCCAGTCCTTTTGTCTCACACCTTCTGTCGTTTCACCTCTGACCTTTGTCCACCATCTGCCTATCCACATGCCCCCCTCCCCCGTATCAACCTATTACCTACCAGGCTTTGTCTTGGCCCTCCATCTCTTCCGGGTTCTTTCCACCCTCTGCTGCTCCCCCGCCAGCCCACACTCCGACTGAAGAAGGATGTTGACCTGAAACGTCATCCATGTTCTCTAGAATTGCTGCCTGACCTGCTAAGTAACTCAACACTTTGTGTCTTTTGTTTTTTTACCAGAACGTTGCCTGGAATAGGATCACAAGCAGGCAGAGGAGATGAGTTTAACTTCGAGTTATGTTCTAGCGCTAGCTAGAAGGAGAAGTTAGACAGACTTGGATTGTCTTGTCTGGAACGCTGGAGGTTGAGGGAGGACCTGATAGAAGAACATAGAATTACTAGAGGCGTGAACAGGGTAGACAGTCAGAACCTTTCTCCCAGGGTGGAAACGTCCAACATTGGAGAGCACAGCTTTAAGGTGAGAGGGGAAAACCTTCAAAGAGATGGGTAGGGCAATTCTTTTACCCAGAGGGTGCTGGGTGCCAGAACCGACTGCCAGGGGTGGTGGTGGAGGCAGATAAGATAGTGGCATCTAAGAGGGGCTCACTTACGATAGGAATACGATATAACTTTATTTGTCCGAGGAGGGAAATTGATCTACCAACGGTCATAAAACATAAAATACATGAAACATGCCATTAAAGTGACGGTAATAGAAAGGATTGGGGATGTGCAAAGATTGGGAAGGGGAGTCAGTCTCAGTCGACCCCACGACAGAAGGGGGAGGAGTTGGACAGTTTGATAGCCACAGGGACGAAGGATCTCCTGTGGCGTTCTGTGCTGCATCTTGATGGAACCAGTCTGTTGCTGAAGATGCTCCTCAGGTTGACCAGTGTGTCATGGAGGGGGGTGAGCTGGATTGTCCAGGAAGCTCCGCAGTTTGAAGAGCATCCTCCCCTCCAAGACCACCTCCCGTGAATCCAACTCCGCCCCCAGGACGAAGCCAGCCTTCCTGATGAGTTTGTTGATCCTATTGGCGTCCGCGGCCTTCGCCCTGCTGCCCCAGCGCACGACAGCGAAGAAGATGGCACTGGCTACCACCGATTGGTAGAACATCTGCAGCATCTTGATCCCGACGTTGAAGGAGCGGAGCCTTCTCAAAAGGTAGAGCCGGCTTAGATGGAGCATCTTGGTTGGCATGAACATGTTGTGCTGAAGGACCTGTTTCTGTGCTGTATGACTCTATGATTCCATGACTCTATCTGTAGGGAATGGAGGGATGTGGGCAGAGGAGATGAGTTTAACTTGGTGTTGTGTTCAGCACAGTCGTCGTGGGCTGAAGGGCCTGTGACTGTGCTATAATCTTCCGTGTAGTATGCTCTAAGTTTCTACATGCCTCAATTCTAAATGACTGCCACTAATCCAATCCTATCAGCCAATTGTAAGATGTTGTTGTCATAGAATCTTGCAATCGTGGAAACTAATGGCACTGCAGGAAGCCATTCAGCCCATCATGCCCGTGCTACCCCACCCCCACTGTACTGCGCACAGTCAGTAGTTGATGGTTCTTCAAGTTCCCACCCATTATCTGGATTTTGGTCTTCACTCTCCTCTCGAACTCAGACCCTCCTGAGCACAGAATCTGGAAACGCCTTCAATTTGGATGACTGAATCTGACCCCAATTAAAATCAATGGGTCATCAGTCACCATATTAAGCCCTTTCAGGCAGAAAGGAAATGATTCCATCTTGTGCAGTGCACCAATCCACTGTACCAACAATGATTTACTTTCTCATGTCCCTCCAAGTGAGGCTGCTAATTGAGGTTGTCCTGGTGGAATTAGTTTATCCAAACTAATACAATCCTCCCAGGGACCATCAATGTTAAAGAGAATAACTTTTAAAAAAACAATATTCGGATCCATATCAGGATCTGAAAGGACTCTGCGTTTAAAGTTGGTTGATTCTAAACTTCTTTGTTGAAGTTACCTGAACCACGGCAAAAAAATAAATAAAATAAACATCCTTGAGTTTATTCAATGCCAAAGCACTTACAGCGTACAATGGAAATGCTCTGGCAGTTGCAAAGGAGGAAAGCAGAAGGAATAAAGTCCTAGCCTGCCCAATCTCTCCCGATAGCATCTTCGTCAATCTCCGGCATTCTTTCCAGCTTAATGGCATCATTCCTGCAGCAGGGTGACCAAACACATTATTCCAAGCGCAACCTCTCCAAGACTGTGTGACTGTATCACCATGTGACTGTATGACTGTGTGACTGTGTGACTGTATCACAGTGTGACTGTGTGACTGTGTGACTGTGTGACTGTATCACTGTGTGACTGTGTGACGGTGTGACGGTGTGACTGTGTGACTGTGTGACTGTGTCACTGTGTCACTGTGTGACTGTATCACTGTGTGACTCTGTCACTGTGTGACTGTATCACTGTATCACTGTGTGACTGTGTCACTGTGTGACTGTATCACTGTATCACTGTGTGACTGTATCACTGTGTCACTGTGTCACTGTGTGACTGTAACACTGTATCACTGTGTGACTGTATCACTGTGTGACTGTGTCACTGTGTGACTGTATCACTGTGTGACTGTATCACTGTGTGTGACTGTGTGACTGTATCACAGTGTGGCTGTATGACAGTGTGACTGTGTGACTGTGACTGTATGACTGTGTGACTATATGACCGGGTGACTGTGTGACTGTATGACTGTGTGACTGTCACAGTGTGACTGTGTGACTGTGTGCCTGTATGACTGTGTGCCTGTATGACTGTGTCACAGTGTAATTATGTCAGTGTGACTGTGTGACTGTGACTATGTCACAGTGTGACATGTCTGTGTGACTATGTCACAGTGTGACTGTTTGACTGTATGACTGTGTGACTGTGTGACTGCATGACTGTGTCACAGTGTGACTATGTTAGTGTGACTATGTCACAGTGTGACTATGTGACTGTATGACTGTGTGACTGTATCACTGTGTGACTGTGACTGTGACTATGTCACAGTGTGACTGTGTGACTATGTGACTGTGTGACTGTGACTCCAGGGGGCAATGAGACAAGAGCACCAGCTTGTTGAAACATTGCATCATCAACCTCCCAGGTGGGTCAATGTCTCTTGTCAATTGAATGAACAAACTCATTTTGTTACATAGGGTGGAGAGATCTGTCTGCAAGAGGTTAATGTTTTAGAGATACGGTGTGGAAACAGGCACTTCGGCCCATCGAGTCTGCCCCAGCCAATGATTACATGGGTTCCATGTTATCCCACTCTCACATCCTACACACTTGGTGCAATTTAGACAGAAGCAAATTATCCTACAAACCAGCACACCTTTACAATGTGGGAAGAAAACGGAGCAACCGGAGAAAACCCGCACGGTCGCAGTACAAACTCCGTGCAGACAGCACCCTTAGTCAGGATCGAACCCGAGTCTCTGTGCTGGAAGGCAGAGGCTCTACCGCTGTGCCACTGTGCAACAACAATATAGAATCACTGTCTCCATAGACCACGTATACAATCACTATCAGTTGCCTTAAAAGAGATTTTAGATGGAAAGGCAGGTGACTTGACAGAACAGCTACATGCATCACTGGGAATTAGTCGCCCTTTCAAAGTGCAAGATAACAAACAACACGTTTTTTAACCATTATTTTACCAATGCTATTAGCAGGCAATCTCTTTACTTGAAAGAGGTTTGGTATTTTAAGTCAATTCGCTTAATAACCACTCTTACTTAAAAAGCCAATACTCCAATGAATCATTTTGTCACGAGCACACAATGTTCCTTGAAATGGCCTCATACTAAACTCACTCAGGCTATCTATTATTACCCTTTTCTTGTCCGAAAGATTGCCCAAATTATTTATACTCGCTCCAGTCACATTTTACGACCTTTTGGTCATTATTTTGCTCCATTTAATTCTTGTGCTCGTTGAACTACAATGGTTCCCAATCAATTTTACAAATGGCCTTCCTCATTTTCAGACTGCTCCATGGCTTCCCATTCCTCTATCATTCTGTCTCACTCCAACCTTCGAGATTTCACAGCTCCTCCAGCATCTCTCTTGATCAAGTCAAGTCCCAAGTCTCAAGTCAGGTTAATTGTCACTGGTGGAGCGGGAGGGCGTGGCCGCTGGCTGGGTGAGGTCACGTGGGGCGCGGGGCGGTGACGTCACCTTGTCCCGTATTTGGGGAGTGTGGAAGTTGGCAACCCCACAGGGACATGGACTCACATTGAAACATAAATTATATAGAAATTCTGCAAGACTGTAAAAAAAAGAGACTGCGCAAAAAAAGACATTAGAGCAAATCACAATTATGCTTTTTGAGGCAGTACCTCCTGTAGATCCCTTCGATGGTGGGGAGGTCAGGACCCGTGATGGACCGGGCAGTGTCCACCACTGCTGGGAACTGGCAGACTGCAGAAGCCATTAAGTAAAAGTTTAACTGGAGCAGTCACATAAGCAGACTTTTAGACTTCAGAAAGAGTCATGGAGTGATACAGTGTGGAAACAGGCCCTTCGGCCCAACTTGTCCACACTGCCCAACATGTCCCAGCTACACTAGTCCCACCTGCCTGCGCTTGGTCCATATCCCTCCAAATCTGTCCTATTCATGTACCTGTCTAACTGTTTCATAAACGTTGGGATAGTCCCAGCCTCGACTACCTCCTACCAGAGATTCAATGGGATCTCTAGAATGCAGCAGTTATGATTGCACAAGCTGGCTAAACAATCCTAGTAAACAATTGCAGAGCTTCTGAACGAAAAAGGAAAAAAAAACATTGTTGAAGTATTTTTTAAAAACAGTACTAAATAAAGATTGGAACTCTATGATGAAATGTTGATGTGTCTTAAATATACCTCATAAAAATATTTGCAATTACATTGTGTAATAATATATTTTACGATATTTATCCTCGTGAATTAACACCTTCATACGAAAAGATAGCATTCAGGAGCAAAGAGCTTTCTGAGCAGTATTAGCAGCTTACTGAGGGCATGAATATTCTATTAAATGTCAACTCAAAAGTGCTTTATGTTCTTGGTATTATTGTAAGAATTCAAAATTTTTTCAGAACCCTTAACCTAAGAAAACATTCTGAGGCACTTCACAGAAGCATCAGCAAATCAAACACGTTTAAATGTGAGAGGAAATGGGCGAAAGCTCGCTTGATATGAGAGCTTTTGAACATCTTTGTAAAGGGGAAAGGAAAGGCTGAGAAACAGAAAGGTTTGAGGGAGAGAACTATCGGCAGCAGGAGGCACGAGTGCCAGGAGTGGAGAGATTAACTTCAAGGAATGTGGACTTGAGAAGGTGGATGTTCTACCTTGAGCAGAGCCATTGAGGAGATATCTATTAGGAATGTCAAAACCGTCTGAGATGTGGTAGATTCAAGGAAGTTTCTGTTATCAGCAGAGGGTTCGAGGAGAAACCAGAGAAACACAGATTTAAAACTTGAGGCAAAAGGTTCAAGGGGCAGGTGAGGAAAAACACCTGTTCGTCTCAGAGTCTTGCCCGAAACGTCACCCATTCCTTCTCTCCTGAGATGCTGCCTGACCCGCTGAGTTACTCCAGCATTTTGTGTCTACCTTCAATTTGAACCAGCATCTGCAGTTCCTACAATGATCACATTGAATGGCGGTGCTGGCTCGAAGGGCCAAATGGCCTCCTCCTGCACCTATTGTCTATTGTTTATCTCAGAAAGTGGTTATCGTTTGGAATTCACGGCCTTTGGAGGTGGCGGAAGCAGAAACAACCAATGGACCAAATTGAGTGTTGTTTCAGAGAAAATACTTTGTAGGATTTCGTAGAAAGAGGGATGTAGTGGATTGAAGGGATTGATCCGCATGGGGCTAGTCTAAACCAGATGTTCTGGATGCCGCCATCCAGTGCTGCAACAATTCTTTGGTTTGGTTGCGTTCCTCAGCAGTACCGACACCTCTGTCTCACTGACCATCAATACTAGGTGCACAGGGTCATGTGCTTAGCTCTCCGCTCCACTCTCCTTAAACCCATGACCTTCCATGAATAGTGAAAGGCCTGGATAGCGTGGGTATGGAGAGGGTGTTTCCACCAGTGGGGGAGTCTAGGACCAGAAGCCATAGCGTCCGAATAAAAGGATGGACCTTTAGAAAGGAGAAGAGGAGGGATTTCTTTAGTCAGAGGGTGGTGAATCTGTGGAGTTCATTGCCACAGAAGGCTGTGGAGGCCATCAATGTCTATTTTTAAGGTGGGGTTAGATAGGTCTTGATTAGTGCAGGTGTCAGCGGTTGTGGGGAGAAGGCAGGAGAATGGGGTTGAGAGGGAAAGATATATCAGCCATGATTGATTGGCGGAGTAGACTTGATGGGCTACGAATGACCTAATTCTGCACCTATGACTTATGACCTTATGAACTTATGTGTGGGTCGGCACAGCTGCAGTGCCATCTACAATTTACCGATGACACCGCTGTGGTTGGCCAAATGACTGGCGGTCAACGCGCGAGAGTGAGATGAGCCACCAGGTTTAATGTGTAGGAAAAAAAAGAAGGGTCTCGCCCGAAACGTCACCCATTCCTTCTCTCCCGAGATGCTGCCTGACCCGCTGAGTTACTCCAGCATTTTGTGTCCAGCATCGGGTTTAATGGAGCTGCAACAACCTCTCACTCAAGGTCAAAATGGCCAAAGAACTAGTCATTGACATCAGAAAATGGAAATCGAGAGACCACATGCCGCGGGGCGGCACGGTGACACAGCAGTAATGTTGTTGCCCGCGTCCAGCGCGGCCTGGAACGTGGCAACTTCAACAGCCTGACCACGGGAGAAGATGACATTCTGGCCTTCCATCACAGTGAGAAGGTGACTGGAGGAGACTCACTGTGATGGATGTTTCTTTTTTTTGTTTTGTGTTGGTTTGTGATTGTGCGAAATTGCTTATTTTTATTGCTCTTATTGCTGGACTGTGGATGACCTTTCATTTCACTGCACATCTTGTATGTGTATGTGACAAATAAACGACTTGACTTGACTTGACTAGGGACAATTTACACTTATAGCACTATTCACAAAATGCTGGAGTAACTCAGCAGGTCAGGCAGCATCTCGGGATAGAAGGAATGGGTGACGTTCGGGTCGAGATCCTTCTTCCGACTGATGTCAGGGGGGGCGGGACAAAGGAAGGATATAGGTGGAGACAGGAAGATAGAGGGAGATCTGGGAAGGAGGAGGGGAAGGGAGGGACAGAGGAACTATCTAAAGTTGGAGAAGTCGATGTTCATACCACTGGGCTGCAAACTGCCCAGGCGAAATATGAGGTGCTGTTCCTCCAATTTCCAGTGGGCCTCACTATGGCGCTGGAGGAGGCCCATGACAGAAAGGTCGGACTGGGAATGGGAGGGGGAGTTGAAGTGCTCGGCCACCGGGAGATCAGACTATATTACACTTATAGCAAGTATACAAACCCAATCTAATTAACCGACAAACTTGTACATCTTTGGAGTGTGGGAGGAAACCGAAGATCTCGGAGAAAACCCACGCAGGTCACGAGGAGAACGTACAAACTCCACACAGACCACAACCATAGTCGGGATCGAACCCGGTTCTCTGGCGCTGAAAGCGCTGTAAGGCAGTAACTCTGCCGCTGCACCACCATGCCACCCTGTGGTTCTTGAACCAACTTACATAACCCCTATCCTACATCAACAATAGAATACTATGGACTACCTCTTGCACTGCCATGGACTCTATATCACAATCATTGGATAGAAAGTGGTAGAATATTGATTTCTCTAACTTCAAGCAACCCTTGCCTCCCCCTCTCTCTCCATCCCTCTCCCACCCAAGTCATGTCAACTTCAAAGCTGTCTTGTTGAGTCTCATTGACTATAATCATTTTCACCTAGGCCACAGCTAACAATGGCCTTGATCACTGTTACTTTTTTGCCTTTCTTATATTCATTGTATTCTATATATCTCTAGGTTAATTCCCGGAATGGCGGGACTGTCGTATGTTGAAAGGCTGGAGCAATTAGGCTTGTATACACTGGAATTTAGAAGGATGAGGGGGGATCTTATTGAAACATATAAAATAATTAGGGGATTGGACACATTAGAGGCAGGAAACATGTTCCCAATGTTGGGGGAGTCCAGAACAAGGGGCCACAGTTTAAGAATAAGGGGTAGGCCATTTAGAACGGAGATGAGGAAGAACTTTTTCAGTCAGAGAGTGGTGAAGGTGTGGAATTCTCTGCCTCAGAAGGCAGTGGAGGCCAGTTCGTTGGATGCTTTCAAGAGAGAGCTGGATAGAGCTCTTAAGGATAGCGGAGTTAGGGGGTATGGGGAGAAGGCAGGAACGGGGTACTGATTGAGAGTGATCAGCCATGATCGCATTGAATGGCGGTGCTGGCTCGAAGGGCTGAATGGCCTCCTCCTGCACCTATTGTCTATTGTCTATTGTCTATTGTCTATTGTCTATTGTCTATTGTCTATTGTCTATTGTCTATATCACCGTCTATATCTCTAGTTTCCCTTTCCTCTGTCCATCTGAAGAAGAGTCTCGACCCAAAAAGCCACCTATTCCTCCTCTCCAGAGATGCTGTCTGACCTGCTGAGTTACTCCAGGTTTTTGTGTCTATCAGTGTATCATTTGTTTGAGGACCTTGTTGTCCACCCCTGCTCCAATTTCCTTGTGTTCTGCTTTCTCCCTTGTTGGAGATGTTCACCAGATCCCACTTTTGTCATTCAAACGTTACTTGTCTCTTCTCAATCCATGCCTCAACGTTCTGTTTGTACATTAGTTCATAAGTTCTAAGAGCAGAATTAGGCCTTTGGGCCCATCAAGTCCACTCTGCTATTCAATCATGGCTGATTCATCTTTCCCTCTCAACCCCATTCTCCTGCTTTTTCCCCCATAACCCCTGACATGCTTACTAATCAAGAACCTGGCAATCTCTGCCTTCAAAATATCCATTGTCTTGGCCTCGACAGCCTGCCGTGGCAATGAATTCCACAGATCCACCACCCTCTGGCTAAAGAAATTCTTCCTTGTCTATTTTCTAAAGATACGGCCTTTTATTCTGAGGCAATGGCTTCCGTTCCGAGACTCTCCCACTAATGGAAACATCTTCTCCACGTTCACTCTATCCGGGCCTTTCACTATTCGGGAACTTTCAATGAAGTCCCCCCTCGTTCCTCTATCCATTTGTCTTGCTCCAGGTACACGTGGACTGTTTTTATTTTCTCCTGAGTTGTGAATTACACTGAACATTTTGCAACCTACAGAATCCCTCCAACAAAAGTCCCATTATTTTCAGTACGGTTTTTCTGTTTACCCTCAGTTGTGACAGAGCTCCGGATGTAACGGACAAACACCATCCTTTCAGTCTGCTTGCTTATTGTATCTGCCTTTTTTGAATAACCAAGGCCAAACCTGAAGAATGTTTTCAGACGCAAGAAAAATCTGAACGGATTTGCAGCCTTGGAAGGAAGATTCTGTTGAGTTACCCTTGAACCTCTGAAAATAACAGCCATCAGGGGGGGGGAAAAAAACCACCGCCTTATTTCGTCCGGCGGAGGTTAAAATGGCCTAGAAAGTTACGAGAAAAAAAAAGAATGATCTCAGGACTCGCAACAAGCGTGTTTTATCGGGAGAAATTGTGGCTCAAATAATTAAGGCTCTCATTTAAAAGACCGGATGAATGATGGTGGATTTCCAGTTAGGAAGGTTGTTCACATTAAAGGTCGTTGGAGCTCGAACAGCAGAACTGCTAAGCTCCTGCCTCTGGGCACCTGAACACTTGTGCATTTATCCCAGTTGAAGGGGATGTGCTTCACTCTGGGTGATTTAAGGGTGCTAAGGAGCTCGTGGTGAAGCGAACACAGCCAGGAGAGGAGCAGTCACCGTTCCTCAAAGGTCACACACAGCAAAATGCCCCTTGGGTGTTAATGGACACCAATCTTTGCACAATTGGTATTTTATATCATCCTGCTCAGAGTGAAGAGATTGCTTGATTGAGGCAATATTTCCAGGGGACAGAGAATAATTTAAGAGGCTCCACTGGAATGATTTCCTCACAGATGCGGTCTCGCCCTGAAGGGAAGGATTGCAGTTTTCAAGGTTAATGGAAAAATAGAGCCGCTTATCTGTTAAGTGTCAACTGTTAAGGCACCAGTGCGCGGTTCCATTTTCAAAATCGCTACATTCTCCCACGTTCTCGCTTGGAAGTCAGTCATCCTTTGCCGTCATCGTCAGCTGCCTCAGAGTGGGCTGGCGGCTCTCCGCCATCGTCAGCTGCGAGATCGCCCAGCACACGTGCCTGTGCAATGACCACCCAATACATGGGGCGGCACTTATAGACCTCCATTCACAAGCAGTGCGAGAGCAACGCTCAGTCTTGCAGTCCGCCAGTGGTTCACAGGTCCACGTTCACAAGTTGTTGTAGGCGTAGAATTAGGCCATTCGACCCATCGAGTCCGCTCCGCCATTCAATCATGGCTGATCTCAGCCTCCTCATCCCATTTTCCTGCCTTCTCCTCATAACCCTTGATTGACACTCGTTCTAATCAAGAATTTGTCTATCCCTGCCGTAAAAATATCCACTGACCTGGCCTCCACATCCCTCTGTGGCAATGAGTTCCACAGACTAAAGAAGTTCTTCCTCCTCACCTCCTTTCTAAAAGAGTGCCCTTTAATTCTGAGGCTATGACTCCTGGTCTTCAACTCTCCCGCCAGTGGAAGCATCCTTTCCACATCTACACTATCTGTGCCTTTCATTATTCCGTAAGTTTCAATGAGGTCCCCCCTCAACCTTCTAAACTCCAGCGAGCAGAGGCCTAGTGCTGTCAAACACTCATCATGTGCTAACCCACTCATTCCTGGAATCATTCTTGTAAAGCTCCTCTGGACCCTCTCCAGAGCCAGCACCTCCTTCCTCAGATATGGGCAGAGGGCAGGAGAATGGAGTTGAGGGGAAGATAGATCAGCCGTGATTGAATGGTGGATAGGTTCAAGGGTTGAATGGCCAAATTCTACTTCTACGACTTATGGTCTTATGACCTGCTCAGTCCATCACAGGTACTGACCTCCCCACCATCGATGGGATCTACAGGAGGCACTGCCTCAAACAGGAGCCTATGCCATCAAAGACCCATATCACCCTGGCCACGCTCTCATCTCACTGCTGAGAGATGGGAAGAAGGTACTGGAGCCTTGAAAAACATTCAAGAAGAGCTTCTTGCCAGCAATGGACTTTGTTTTGATCACACTACGGACTTCAGACGATCCCTGAGAGGGAGTTTCAAGGTCAACCACCCCAACCTCTCCACCCCAACTTGTAGCTAAAATCTCCATCTTTGCAACCTCGCTGGAATTTAGAAGATTGAGGGGGAATCTTATAGAAACTTACAAAATTCTTAAGGGGTTGGACAGGCTAGATGCAGGAAGATTGTTCCCGATGTTGGGGAAGTCCAGAACAAGGGGTCACAGTTTAAGGATAAGGGAGAAGTCTTTTAGGACCGAGATGAGAACTTTTTTTTCACACAGAGAGTGGTGAATCTGTGGAATTCTCTGCAACAGAAGGTAGTTGAGGCCAGTTTATTGGCTATATTTAAGAGGGAGTTAGATGTGGCCCTTGTGGCTAAAGGGATCAGGGGGTATGGAGAGAAGGCAGGTACCTGATACTGAGTTGGATGATCAGCCATGATCATATTGAATGGTGGTGCAGGCTCGAAGGGCTGAATGGTCTACTCCTGCACCTATTTTCTATGTTTCTATGTTTCTCTCTGGTAAATCTCCCCTGCACTCTAATACGGCGCTACTTGTTACACGATATATAACAGGTATACCATCTAATGCCACTGTAAACGAATTGATTCAAACTTAATCCACTTCATTCGATTCTGGATTGTCCCAAATCAGACTCTCAGAAACATCCATAAAAGTAATAACCCGCAGAATTAGAAAGCTGTTGGATTAATTTTCACATTTGATTGCAGTATTCTATTACATTGGTTAGAGTGTAGCAGACTTCACATCTGCAATCTCAATACAGAATTACAAATATTGCTGTTAGATTTCTACTGGGAGCTGGCCAAATCGAGGAGGTTCCACCTATCCCACTCAGGAGGACGTGCATGGCCCAGCTACGATCCAATCACCACCTCAGAGCCCAGAGAACTGGTGGGGACAAGAGGTTGTCCAACAGGTAGAAGCTAACGTCCCCACTCTTCAGCAGTTGATGTAAACTACTAGTGACTAAACAGTTAACAGGTAAACAATCAACAACGAAATGCGTCACTGCCTCCAATTTCCCAGCACAACCTTCAGTCATCTTTGGAAAATAATTTTTGAGGACCAAGATCTCTAACCTTGAACGTTCATGGTCTATTACGGAGCAGAGATCCTGCGTTTTGTTTACTGTAACTTTTCATACCTCTCGTTTCCCTCTCCCCTGACTCTCAGCCTGGAGAAGGGTCTCGATCCGAATCGTCACCCATTCCTTTTCTCCAGAGATGCTGCCTGCCCCGCTGAGTTACTCCAGCACTTTGTGTCTTTCTTCGGTGATAACAAGCATCTGCAGTTCCTTCCTACACAGCAGTGATACTTGATGTTCTGTTTGCATCAGAGGCAATGTGCTGTTGACATCTCTAAGTACCGGAGATGGGAGAAAACGCTGGGCATTTGCTGAGGGAACACACAAATCAATGTGTAAATAAAGGAAGAAGCATTCAATCAGCCCACAAAGCTGCAACCACCAGGTCCAAGCACCTCACCTGCGGCAGGGTATTGACACCAGTTTAGTTTAGTTTAGTTTATTAGTTTTGTTTATTATTGTCACGTACTGAGATACAGTGAAGAGCTTTTGTTTGCGTGCTATCCAGTCAGAGAAAAGACTCGACATGATTACAATCAAGCCGTCCACACTGCACAGATAAAGATAAAGGGTTAGAGATAGTTTAAAGGTTTCTAATGAGGGAGATGGGAGCTCAGGACTGCTCTCCATCTGATGACAGGACCTGATAACAGCTGGGAAGAAGTGGTCCCTGAATCTGGAGGTGTGTGTTTTCACACTTCTACACCTCTTGCCTGATGGGAGAGGGGAGAGGAGGGAGTCACCCCGGGTGAGACTGGTCCTTGATTATGTTCGTGGCCTTGTGATGCAGCGTGAAGTGTAGACGTAGTCAATGGAAGGGAGTTTGGTTTGTGTGATGGTCTGCGCTACGTCCAGAACTCTCTGCAATTTCTTGCGGTCTTGGACGGAGCTGTTCCCAAACCAGGCCGTAATGCATCCTGATAAGATGCTTTCTACGGCGCATCTGTAGAAGTTGGTGAGGGTTGATGGGATCATGCTGAACTTCCTAAGCCTTCTAAGGAAGTAGAGACCGCACCTGGAGTACTGTGTGCAGTTTTGGTCTCCAAATTTGAGGAAGGATATTCTTGCTATTGAGGGCGTGCAGCGTAGGTTTACTAGGTTAATTCCCGGAATGGCGGGACTGTCATATGTTGAAAGATTGGAGCGACTAGGCTTGTATACACTGGAATTTAGAAGGATGAGAGGAGATCTTATCGAAACGTATAAGATTATTAAGGGGTTGGACACGTTAGAGGCAGGAAACATGTTCCCAATGTTGGGGGAGTCCAGAACAAGGGGCCACAGTTTAAGAATAAGGGGTAGGCCATTTAGAACGGAGATGAGGAAAAACTTTTTCAGTCAGAGAGTTGTGAATCTGTGGAATTCTCTGCCTCAGAAGGCAGTGGAGGCCAATTCTCTGAATGCATTCAAGAGAGAGCTAGATAGAGCTCTTAAGGATAGCGGAGTCAGGGGGTATGGGGAGAAGGCAGGAATGGGGTACTGATTGAGAATGATCAGCCATGATCACATTGAATGGCGGTGCTGGCTCGAAGGGCCGAATGGCCTCCTCCTGCACCTATTATCTATTGTCTATTGTCTATTGTCTAGAGGCGTTGGTGTGCTTTCTGGGCCAAAGCTTCAATGTGGCTGGACAAATTGCTTCGATTTGCCCAGGGCAAGTTGCTGGTGATATTTATTCCTTGGAACTTGAAGCTTACGACCATCTCTGCTTCGACACCATTAATGTAGACTGCGGAGTGTGTACTGCTTCGCTTCCTGGAGCCAATCACAATCTCCTTAGTCTTGTTGACATTGAGGGAGAGGTTGTCGTCCAGGCATCAAGTTACAAAGTTCTCCATCTCCTTCCGTCTTGCCGTTATTCGATATCTGGCCTGAGGATTAATCCACACTCAGGGATCAAAGTGCCACTGGATTGGAAGTAGCGATCGATAATGCTGATGGACTGCGAGAAGATTTGTGGAATTCCACATCATCGGTTGGAGTGCAACAGACTTAAGATGTGCAATTCCCAACAAAGAGGAATAAACGTTGCTGCCTAGACACTTGCGGGAACCCTGTCACCTCCGATCAATTTAACTTTGGATTCCAATTGAGGCTAGTGGCACAACCAATAAAATATTTATATTCCCATCAGCAGCCTAGTGACTTGGTTATTTAGGTTGTGAAATTTAAAATTGAACCTCATGAGTTGAGTCAACCCAGTGTAAATCCATGGTCCATGTTGTGTCAAGGGTTGTTACTGATAATGATGATAGCGGGTTTATATACATCATGTGGCAAGAACGGGAACTCAATCGAATGTTTAGTTTAGTTTAGTTTAGTTTAGTTTAGTTTAGTTTAGTTTAGTTTAGTTTAGTTTAGTTTAGTTTAGTTTAGTTTAGTTTAGTTTAGTTTAGATATACCGCGTAGCCAACAGGCCTTTCGGCCCATTGAGTCCATGCCGACCAGCAATCACCTATATTCACAAAATGCTGGAGTAACTCAGCAGGTCAGGCAGCATCTCAGGAGAGAAGGAATGGGTGATGTTTCGGGTTGAGACCCTTCTTCACCTATACACCAGTCCTATCTTGCGCACCAGGGATAATTTACAATTTACAAAAAACAATTAACCTACAAACCCGCACGTCTTTGGAATGTAAGAGGAAACCGGAGCACCCGGAGGAAACCCACCCGGTCACGGGGAGAACGTACAAACTCCATACAGACAAGCACCCGTGGTCAGGATCGAACCCGGGTCTCTGGCGCTGTACGGCAGCAACTCTACCGCTGCGCCACCGTGCCGCTAATGCTTCAACCACACTCACATTGCAACATCGGCAGTGAGATGATTCTGTGAGCATCATGCCTAGGGTCACACAGGATGGGCTGCACTGTCTCAAGGACTAATCAGCCTCTCTGCGTCGACATCTCCATCTATGGCTGCCATGCGGCACCGAAAGGCATTACCATCAGATCACATCGAAATGGAGGCAAAATGTTTTGTCTCTCAGTCCAATGATTCAGGGTGGAAATATCAAACATAGGGAGCATGGCGTTAAGGTGAGAGGGGCAGAGTTTGAAAGAGAGGCGTGGGGCAAGCTTTGTACACCGAGGATGCTGGGTGACTGGAAAGGCTGGCTGGCTGGGGTGGTGGTGTAGGTGGATGTGATAGTGGGATTTTAGAGACTTTTGGGTAGGCACGTGGATATGCAGGGAATCGAGGGTCATGGATTGTCTGCATGGGGGTAGTGTTGGTCTTGGCATCATATTCAGCAGAGGCATCATGACCCCATAGAGCCTGTTCCTGTGCTGCACCGTTCAAAATGTTCTACGCTTAAGTTGGAAAAGGTACAGAAGAGATTCATCAGGACATGTGCTAGGTTTGAGTTGCAGGAAACGGGTCGGATAGTCCGGGGACATCTTCCTTTGGAAAGCAGGAGGCTGAGGGGTGACCTTATTGAGGGGTGGCCTTATTGAGGGGCGACCTTATTGAGGGGTTACCTTATTGAAGGGGTGACCTTATTGAGGGGCGACCTTATTGAGGGCCGACCTTATTGAGGGGCGACCTTATTGAGGGGCGACCTTATTGAAGGGGGGACCTTATTGAGGGGTGACCTTATTGAGGGGCGACCTTATTGAGGGGCGACCTTATTGAGGGCCGACCTTATTGAGGGGCGACCTTATTGAGGGGTGACCTTATTGAGGGGTGACCTTATTGAGGGGTGACCTTATTGAGGGGTGACCTTATTGAGGGGTGACCTTGAACACGGAGTTTTTCCCAGAGCGGAGGATCCTAAAATAGAGAGCATTGGCTTCTGGTGAGCGAGGAGAGATTTAAGAGGAAACTGAGGGTTTTTTATTCACTCAGAGAGTAATACGCATCCGGAATGAGCCCAGGGGGAGCTATAGCGGCCGATATAATTGTCATTTTTGGAACATAGAACAGTAATACATCGCAAGAACAGGCTGTGCTGAACATGATGCCAGGACCATCATTTATGTACCTGCACATAAGCCATCGCTCTCCGTCCCCTGCATATCCATATGCCTATCCAAACATCTTTGGAGTGCCACTAACATATCTGCTTCGACCACTACCCCCCTAAAGTGCGTTCCAGGCACTCACCAGCCTCCGTGAAAAACACACACCGCACATCTCCTTTAGACGTTGCCACCCTTATCTTCAAGCAATGTCCTCCAGTATTTTTCCATCCTGGGGAAAAAAAGATCCTGACTGTTTGGCACATCCATGCCTCCCATAATTTTATACACTTCTATCAGGTCTCTCCTCAAACTCCGCCGTTCAAGAGCAAACACTCCAAGTTTATCCAACCACTCCCGGTAGCTGAAACCTTCTAATCTAGGCACGGTGGCGCAGCGGTAGAGTTGCTGCCTTACAGCGAATGCGGCGCCGGAGACTCAGGTTCGATCCCGACTACGGGCGCCGTCTGTACGGAGTTTGTACGTTCTCCCCGTGACCTGCGTGGGTTTTCTCCGAGATCTTCGGTTTCCTCCCGCACTCCAAAGACGTGCAGGTTTGTAGGTTAATTGGCTGGGCAAATGTAATAATTGTCCCTAGTGGGTGTAGGATAGTGTTAGTGTCCGGGGATCGCTGGGCCTGTTTCTGCGCTGTATCTTAAATCTAAATCTAAATCTAAATCTAAATCTAAATCTAGGTGGCATCCTAGCAAACCCCCTCTGCACTCTGTCCAAGGACCACATCATTCATGAAGAGGGGGCAACCAGAACTGCGTACAATATTCAAGAAGCGGCCCAACCAAAGTCCTGTAAAGCTGCATCATGACATCCCGACCCTTATTCTCTGAGCCCCGACCTACATTACACATAACCATATGCCTTCTTTACCACTCTACTTACTGGTGGTGCCACTTTCAGGGAGTTATGGTCTTGGAGCCTAAAATTGGGGGTCACGTTGTCGACCTCCCCGTGGTGAGCCCTGTCAACTGACCTCAGTCAGGCGAACGACAACAAACAGAGACAGCAGAAGCAGAAGCAGCTTCATAACTTCTGCCGCCTCAAACGCAAGGAGAAGAAGAGCCTAAGATTTCTCTTAATTATACAATTAATGGCACGATCCTCAACAACATTGAAAATAACTGCAGATGCTGGTACAAATCGAAGGTGTCACAAAATGCTGGAGTAACTCAGCGGGTCAGGCAGTATCTCTGGAGAGAAGGAATGGGTGACGTTTCCGGTCGAGACCCTTCTTCAGTCTGAAAAAGGGTCTCGACCCGAAACGTCACCCATTCCTTCTCTCCAGAGATGCTGCCTGACCCGCTGAGTTACTCCAGCATTTTGTGACACCTTGATGTTGTTAAGGATCATGCCATTAATTGTATAATTTCCCCATAAATTTGACCTCCCAAAATGCAACACCTCGCACTTGCTTGAGTTAAACTCCATCTGCCATTTCTCTGCCCATTTCTGTGGTTGATCTAGATCCCAATGGACACTTTGACTCCCTCACAGTCTGCGACCCCAGCAATTGTATTGTCATTGAAAGCTTACAAACCAGCTTCGATGCACAGAGCCACTTGCCCAGAGTAAGGGAATCTAGGACCAGAGATCATAGGTTTAAGGTGAAGGGGAAAAGATTTAATAGGAATCTGAGGGGTAACGTTTTCACACAAAAGGGTGGTGGGTGCATGAGGAGGTAGTTGAGCCTGGGACTATCCCAACGTTTAAGAATCTGCTAGCCAGGTATATGGATGGGAAAGGTTTTGGAGGGATATGGACCAAATGCAGTCAGGTGGGACCAGCGTGGCTGGGACATGATGTGGGAAAGTTGGGCCGAATGGCCTGTTTCCACACTGTATCACTCTATGACTCCATAACCAACCCGCCCACGTTTACATCCAAGATGTTTTAAAAGATGTTTGGGGAGATATGTGGATAGAAAGGGTTCACACGGATATTGGGCCAAACGCAGGCTGGTGGGAGTAGCCCAGACCTTGGCCGGCATGGACAAGATGGGCCGAAGGGCCTGTTTCTGTGCTGCACACCTCTACGCCTCTCATCGGAATACTCTGCACTTCATATCACCTTGGATGGACAACGCTTGTGTCTTTGAAGAAAATAATATTTGAATGGCAAAACACAAATAAAAGAGTGCTGGAACGATAAACAGCAGGCACAGGGCGTGAGAGGGGAAGGCGGCTCGATGCTTTTGGAGTCATCCCCCTTTGCTCGCCTTGAGTTGAGAGGGCTAATGAGGTGATGACGCGCACGATGAATGGACGGGCCCTGGGGAGTACTGAGGAACTGGGAGCATTAGTTTGCAGTCCGAAGGTCTCCGAGCTTGACACGCAGGTTGATAAGGTAATGAAGAAGGCGCACTTGCCTTCATTAGCCAGGGTATGGAATATAATTGCAGGGCGGTTAGGGCACAGCATTGGCCAGGATGCTGCCTGGGGCGCTGAGTGTATTTCTGGTCATCGTGCTGCAATTACTGCAGAGACAAAATTCCCGACACAGAGGTCTTGGAACGGGCTGGAATCCCCAGCGTCCACACCCTCCTACGGAAAGCCCAAGGCAGATGGGCAGGCCATGTCGTCAGAATGCCCGAGAGTCGACTGCCAAAACAGCTTCTGTATGGAGAACTGTGTCTGGGCAAGCGCTCAGTAGGAGGACAGAAGAAACGGTTTAAGGACTGCCTCAAAGTGTCCCTCAATGACTTGGACATCAACCTCAGCACTTGGGAGTCTCTTGCTCTGGACCGTCCAACCTGCCGTAGAAAGCTCACCACAGGAGCCCGTGCAGCAGAGAACAGACGCACTGCAGAGGCCCAGAGGAAATGCACCGCGCGCAAGGCCCGGGCTATCTCCACTTCCACTGCAGCACCCATCCACTTGTGTCCTACGTGTGGGCGTGCCTTCAGGGCCTGGATTGGCCTCACCAGTCACTTCCGGACCCACCGTCACCAATCCTCCAACTGAAAGTGAAGTCATGGTCATCTTCGAACCCGAAGGACGAACAACAACTGCAGAGAGGGTAGAGGGAAGCTTGCTAGGATTTAGGAACAACACCTCATGCTTCTTAACTTTCCTGGAACAGCCGAACTTGCTGGGAACAGCACCTCATGTTTCGCTTGGGCAAGCTTACAACCCAGCGGAATGAACGTTGATTACTTTAACTTCGAGTAACCCCTGTAATCTCTCTCTCCCCCCACCCCTCCTCCCCAACCATAGTTGTCCTACTAGTTCCACTGTTTGCATCCCTGTATCCCTTTGTTATGTGTAGGAAGGAACTGCAGATGCTGGTTTCAACCAAAGATAGACACAAAAAAAGCCGGATTAACTCAGCGGGACAGGCAGCATCTCTGGAGAGAAGGAATGGGTGACGTTTCGGATCGAGACCCTTCTTCAGACTTTTGTTATCACCTCTTCCTCAGCCAACAATTCTCCACCCTTCCTTGGTCATCTATTGCTAGCCCAGATTAGCTCTGGCCTTTCCCAACCTTCAGTCCCCCCGTCCCCCCCCGTGCTACAATTGTTTGATTGATTGATTGATTGAATGATGCAGCATAGAAACAGGCCCTTCGGCCCACCGAATCCACGCCGACCATCGTGAATCACCCATTCACACTAGTTCTTTGTGATCCCACTTTCTCATCCACTCTCTACACGCAAGGGCAATTTACACAGGGGCAATTAACCTACAAACCTGTAGGAAGGAACTGGAGACGCTGGTTTAGACCGAAGTCTAACTTTTGCCCAACTCCAAAATGCTGGAGTAACTCAGCGGCATCTCTGGAGAGAAGGAATGGATAATGTGTGGGTCGAGACCCTTCTTCATACTCCTTCAGAGAGAGTGGTGAGTATATGGGACGAGCTGCCAGAGGAAGTAGTTGAGTCAGGTACAATAGCAACAATTAAACGATATTTGGACAGGTACATGGAATCAGAAAGGTTTAGAGGGATATGGGCTAACCATAAACAAATGGGACTAGCTTAGATGGCATCTTGGTCAGAGTGGACAAGTTGGGCAGAAGGGCTTATTTTCGAGTAACTCAGCGGCATCTCTGGAGAAAAGGAATGGATATTGTTTGGGTCGAGCCCCTTCTTCAGACTTCTTCAATCCGAAATGTCACCCATTCCTTCTCTCCAGAGATGCTAACTGCAGCATTTTGTGTCAACCTGCAAACCCGCATGTCCTTGGGCTGTGGGAGGAAACTGGAGCACCCGGAGGAAGCCCACACGGTCAGAGGGAGATCGTGCAAACTCCACACGGACAGCACCCAAGATCAGGATCGAACCTGGGCCTCTGATGCTGGTGTTTTCTGCAAGCAGCGAGCTTCACATTGGCTTTTCTACAAGTTAATTCCTGGTCCGATTTTACACATTCCTCAGTAATACCACTTGGATGAAACCAAACCCTCGGACTTCAATCTTCACGCGACGTTGTTTCCAATGGCACGAACAATGTTGCTTCTGTAATTTTATGTTCTGTTTGTTAACTTTTTCTGTCTAGCTTTGATTTTTTTTTTTTGCTGCAAGACGAGATTTTTCCTCCGTTCCTTTCATCCGGCAGAACAGTTGAAGCCATGATTTGATTTGCAGTAAGTGATTTGCTGACCATGACGCTCCTCTGTAATCCCACTTAGGTACAGAGAGCAAACATAATGTACTTAAACAATTATCCTTGTGAAATCAATTTACACAGGATCGTGAAAGTCAAATTCCTTGGAGGAACTGCTCTCCAAATTGAGCTGCTGTACCCGCTTTTCTCAGCATTTGTTTTTAGTGTTTATTCAAAGAATTTGGATGTTGCAAGCAATGCCTGCAACACTCCTTGCCCATCTGTAACTGTGCCCAAGCATCTATGCACTGTGCGTGGCTCGATTGTAGTCGTGAATAGTCTTCCCGCCGACTGGACAACACGCAACAAAAGCTTTTCACTGTACCTCGGTACAAGGGACGAAAAACCAAACTAAACTATAACTAAATAGGATGGTCATCATGAGCTTCTGTAGGTCAATAGACAATAGAAATAGGAGCAGGAGGAGGCCATTCGGCCCTTCGAGCCAGCACCGCCATTCAATGTGATCATGGCTGATCAGGTCTTCGGGAGGAGATGTGTAGGAAGGAACGGCAGATGCTGGTTTCCACCGAAGATTGACACAAAATGCTGGAGTAACTCAGCGGGACAGGCAGCATCTCTGGAGAGAAGGAATGGGTGATGTTTCGGGTTCAAGACCAGTACGAAGAGGGCTCCCACAATGATACTGGCCAGGGAGTTGTAAGATGTGTACCCCAAGAAAATGACTGAAAGACAACATATTTCCAAATCAAGGTAGTTGTGACTATAGGTTTAGATTTTAGGTTTAGGTTTATTATTGCCACATGTACAGTGAAAAACTTTGTTTTACGTGCTATTTACGCGCCAGTGTCTGAAGAAGGGTCTCGACCCGAAACGTCACCCATTCCTTCTCGCCTGAGATGCTGCCTGACCCGCTGAGTTACTCCTGCATTTTGTGATACCTTTGCTATTTAATTAAATCAGATAACACTGTACATAAATACAATCAAGTACAATGCTCAAGTACAGTGGGAAGAGCAAAAGCATTGCGAAGTAATCTTGCAATGGGAGTGGGCCAATGTCGAATCATAACTCAAATCTCCAGAGCAAGCGAACAGAAACCCAACATGACTCACATCATTCAACACATATTACAGAGTGTTAGTCGGCTGCATGGTGGCGCAGCGGTAGTGTTGCTGCCTTACAACACTTATAGCACCAGAGACCCGGTTCGATCCTGGCTTCGGCTGCTGTCTGTACACAGTTTGTATGTTCTCCCCGTGACCACGTGGGTTTTCCCCGAGATCTTTGGTTTCCTCCCACATTCCAAAGACGTACAGGTTAGTAGGCTAATTGGTTTGGTAAAGTGTAAATTGTCCCCAGTATGTAAAGGATAGTGTTAATGTGTGGGGATCGCTGGTCGTTGCAGACGTGGAGGGCCGGAATAGTCTGTTTCCATGCTGTATTTCTAAATGAAACTAAACTAAGCTATTTAAGGGCCTGTCCTACTTAGGCAATTTTTTAGGCGACTGCCGGCGACTGTCAAAGTCGTAGCAGATCGCCGAAATTTTCTTTTACCCGACGACAACGACCACGACAATGCCGAGTCAGGTCGAGATTACAGCGTCTTCTGAAACATCGCGAAATTCCCACGCTGTCAATGCTTCTCCGGCGTCCTGATTTTCGCTGAAATCACTGACAAGTCAATAAGTACTTGAGAGTTTTGAAATAAAACATCTTGTATGGGTTACTTAAAAACCAAGCTTCACTGTACAAGGCATAAACTGGCATAGCTATATTAAAAAAAAATTTTTTTTAAGTGGTTAAGTGGATGTTTATCAAACGTGTGTGGGCATTCTTTGAAAATGTACGGGAGATGTATATCTGGTTTCTGGGTTGCATATCTGGGTTGGGAGCCCACTTTAAATGTAATGGCTGATGGCCATAAACATCGCGAAAATCCCCAGGCTTACCTGACCGTCAAACTGTCGCCTCCAATCTACCTGTCAAATGTCCTGACGGTAAATAAGTTGGTTAAACACAAGCATTTTATGGTATTTTGAAATGACTTTACTTATTTTAATATTATGTGCTTCTAAATGCATCTAAGAGAACCTAGCAAACCTGGGGACAGCATGCGACAGCGCCCGCAATAAGCAACGATACCTGGCGACAAGCCAGCTGTCGCCGAGAAATTTCACTCCGGATGATTTCTCAACGACGCGCTGAGATCCACTACGATTTGTGGAAGATTCCTCACGATCATGCCTGCGACACCCGGCGAACTGTCGGCGAATGCCTAGTCGCCAGCAGTCGCCTTAAAATCACCTAAAGTGGGACAGGCCCTTAAGCTCAGCCAAAAATCTTTAGACAAAGGAGAAAGGGACAATTCACATTGACACTTCCCGCTTCAATTAAGGTCGTCTTCCATGTAATTTTTTTTGACATCTCAGCAAGACTGCATCTAAAACCTCGCTGTATCATTTTTCACACAGAGAGAGTGGTGGGTATATGGAACGACCTGCCAGAGGAAGTAGTTGAGTCAGGTACAATAGCAACAATTAAACGATATTTGGACAGGTACATGGAATCGGAAAGGTTTAGAGGGATATGGGCTAACCATAAACAAATGGGACTAGCTTAGATGGCATCTTGGTCAGTGTGGACAAGTTGGGCAGAAGGGCTTATTTTCGTGCAATGGACTCAATGTGATGCATACAGCAGGTAAGGATGCATATAACAGGTAAGGAGGCATAGAACATGTAAGGATTCATACAGCAGGTAAGGAAGCATAGAGCAGGTAATGAAGCAAATAGCAGGTAAGGATGCAAAAAGCAGGTACGGGTACATACAGCAGGTAATGATGCATACAGCAGATAATGAAGCAAAGAGCAGGTAAGGAAGCATACAGCAGGTAAGGAAGCATAGAGCAGGCAAGGGTGCATACAGCAGGTAAGAATGGATGCAGCAGGTAATGATGCTTACAGCAGGTAAGGGTGCATATAACAGGTAAGGAGGCATAGAGCAGGTAAGGAAGCATACAGCAGGTAAGGAAGCATAGAGCAGGTAAGGATGCATATAACAGGTAAGGAGGCATAGAGCAGGTAAGGAGGCATAGAGCAGGTAAGAATGGATGCAGCAGGTAATGATGCTTACAGCAGGTAAGGGTGCATATAACAGGTAAGGAGGCATAGAGCAGGTAAGGATGCAGGTATTCTTGCTATGGAGGGCGTGCAGCGTAGGTTCACTAGATTAATTCCCGGAATGGCGGGACTGTCGTATGTTGAAAGGCTGGAGCGATTGGGCTTGTATACACTGGAATTTAGAAGGATGAGGGGGGATCTTATTGAAACATATAAGATAATTAGGGGATTGGACACATTAGAGGCAGATAACATGTTCCCAATGTTGGGGGAGTCCAGAACAAGGGGCCACAGTTTGAGAATAAGGGGTAGGCCATTTAGAACGGAGATGAGGAAGAACTTTTTCAGTCAGAGGGTGGTGAAGGTGTGGAATTCTCTGCCTCAGAAGGCAGTGGAGGCCAGTTCGTTGGATGCTTTCAAGAGAGAGCTGGATAGAGCTCTTAAGGATAGCGGAGTGAGGGGGTATGGGGAGAAGGCAGGAATGGGGTACTGATTGATAGTGATCAGCCATGATCGCATTGAATGGCGGTGCTGGCTCGAAGGGCTGAATGGCCTACTCCTGCACCTATTGTCTATTGTCTATTGTCTATATAACAGGTAAGGAGGCATAGAGCAGGTAAGGAGGCATAGAGCAGGTAAGGATGCATAGAGCAGGTAAGGATGCATAGAGCAGGTAAGGATGAATACTGCAGGTAATGCTGTTTGACTGGAAGACATTGCAATGTGAATGTACCAGTAATCTCCTTGCAATGCCTTTCCACAAGCTGTGGTCAATAGTTAGCCCACAGCGTCACAATGAAGTTAGGATTAGGATTCCAGCAATTGGACAGAATATTACATCAATTTGCCTGTGCCTTCATTGCAGTTCTCTGCCAATTAGACTGAACTACCAAGCAGTAATTTAGTTTGAGATTAGTTTAGAGATGCAGTGCAGAAGCAGCCCTTCGGCCCAACAAGTCCGTGCCAACCAGGGAGTACCCCGTACAGTAGCACTATCTGACTAGGAGACAATTTACAAAAACCAATTGACCTACAAACCTGCACGCCTTTGGAGTGTGGGAGGAAACCAGAGCACCTGTAGAAATGCCACGTGGTCACAGGGAGAACGTACAAACTCTGTACAGAGAGCACGCATAGTCAGGCCCCTGGCGCTGTAAGGCAGCAACTCTACTGCTGTGTCACCACGCCGAAAGAAACATTCTTTGCTTTTTCTTTCATCGTGAAGGTAAACTAGTTGCTGCTCTGAGAAAGCCATACACTGATAGACGCAAAATGCTGGAGTAACTCAGCAGGACAGACAACGTCTCTGGAGAGAAGGAATGGGTGACTTTTCAGGTCGAGACCCTTCTTTACATTTAAGCAATACACTGAGGCAGATTCGGCTCTTCCAAAGATTCTTTAGCTGACGTCATGTCCTTCAAAAAATGTAATCAATTCCATTAAGATGTACTTTAAGCAAAGAATCAGTGTGATTCTTGAATAACGTGATTCCCTTTAATATGTATCTGCCCACTGTGAATAGAATAGTAGTGGAGGAAAATAACTGCAGATGCTGGTACAAATCGAAGGTATCACAAAAAGCTGGAGTAACTCAGCAGGTCAGGCAGCATCTCAGGAGAGAAGGAATGGGTGACGTTTCGGGTCGAGAACCTCGACCCGAAACGTCACCCATTCCTTCTCTCCTGAGATGCTGCCTGACCCGCTGAGTTACTCCAGCTTTTTGTGATGCACACTGTGAATAGCTCGATTGTACTCATGTATAGTCTTTCCACTAACTGGTCAGTACGCAACAAAAGCTTTTCTCTGCACCTGGGTACACGCGACAATAAACCAAACAAAACTATAGAAAACTAAACTAAACGTAAGCATGTGAGCTACTTAGAACTAAAGGCTTTCTCATCGAAAAAATCAGGAAACCATTGAGAGGATGCATAGACACAACATAATTTGATTTACAAAGTGCTGTCTGTGGTTTTAGGCTAAGATTTAGTGGTCCTAACCCAAATTAGATCACTGTGAGGCTTAGATTGAAGGCAAACTGAACTGGTTTCTAATACTGCTAAGCTCCGCCTGAACAAGCCACACACAGCCACCAAAGAGGTTATTTCAGAGAAAAAAAAATCAATGTTCAAAAAAAACCTTGCACGGTAGACAGCCTCTGGTGTAAATCCAAGTGATAACTTGTGACGGCATTACTTGCAAGCAGAGTATTGGAGGTATCCAATATCGGAGGCGGTCTACCACTTTCTATGTTAAGATCTCGCTCATGCAAGGAGCCCTGACATTTCCATTGATGACCATGTCATTTGATCATGCACACGTTATCTCCAGTTCCCATTTAGTGCCATTCCAATCCACCCGTTCCTTCCCCATTGCAATATCCTGCTGGCAGTTATCAACAGATGGTAATCTGGAAATGTATTAGCGACTTGTCTCCTGCACCACTGTCTTTGGTCATTTTGTTCGTGGCCTTATCAAAGCAAACAGTCTCACACCCGGCGAGTGACGAAAATACAAAGGGCTTGCAGCTCCCATTAAAAGGTGCCTGGAGAGACTGTGGAACTACAGAGAGAGAGGATATTTGAATGTAGTATCACTGGCCGCCAGTCGAGGAACATTCCCACACCAGAGTTCTATCTCATTGCAGTAAGGTGGTGCAGCGGTAGAGTTGCTGCCTTGCAGCGCCAGAGACTCGGGTTCAATCCTGACAATGGGAGCTGTCGGTACAGAGTTGGTCCGTTCTCCCCGTGACCTGCGTGGGTTTTGCCCGGGAGCTCCTGTTTCCCCCCCCCCCACGCTCCAAAGACGTACAGTTTTGAAGGTTACATTTCTTTGGTAAAAATTGTAAATAGTCCCCTGGTGTGCAGGATGGTGCAAGTGTACGGGGATTGCTGGTCGGCGCCGAGTCGGTAGGACGAAGGGCATGTCTCCCCACTATGTCCTGAAACTAAACCAAACTAAACCGTACATTCAGACTCCGTATGGCATGCCGAGCGTGAAGATTTATGCATTGGGTTTCGCTCCTGAAGGGGGCTGTGAGATAGAACCCAAGGACATGGAAGGTAAGACCCTCTGGTTCCTCTCACCAGGCCCCTTGCCCACTGTCCGTGCCGCTGCCGTCTCCCTTCACTCACTCTCCGATTCCCGGTCCATTGGTTTACACGATCTTGGTCATCTACAAGTGAGCCAGCTCATCTGGGCATATCATTACTGAGTAGGGTTGCCAACTGTCCCGTATTCACTGTGATGGATGTTTCTTTTTTTGTTTTGTGTCGGTTTGTGGTTGTGTGTGTAATTGCTTATTTAATTGGTCTTATTGTTGGACTGTGGGTGACAAAATCTCGTCCAAAAGACTTGTTTTTTTTTGGACGACAATAAAGGTAATTCTGATTCTGATTCTGATTAGCCGGGACATCCCGTATTTTGGGCTAAATTGATTTGTCCCGTATTAGGCCCAGGGGTCACTGTAGGCCCTGACTGTGTAGGCCCCGACGCTGTAGGCCCGGGCACTGTGGGCCTGGACACTGTAGGCCCGGACACTGTAGGCCCGGACAGTGTAGTAGGAAAAAAACTGCAGATGCTGCTTAAAATCTGTATCTACCTTCTGGACTGTGTAGGTCCGGGCAGTGTAGGCCCAGAGGCCTGGGCGCCGCCTAACGGTGGTTGCATAGCAACCCGCCTCCCGGCCTGGGCGGCCGCCATTGGTGGAGCGGGAGCACGTGGTCGCTGGCTGGGTGAGGTCACGTGGGGCGCGGGGCGGTGACGTCACCTTGTCCCGTATTTGGGAGTGAGATAGTTGGCAACCCTATTACTGAGGCACAAGACTGTCTCTTCCAAGAACGCATGCTCAGATTTATTCTCCTGCTTCGAGTTAAAAAGTAGTAACCAATCGGGAAAAGAATGACCCTGAGTCCAAACCAATCTAAATCAGATTGCACATCTGCAGATAGACACAAAAAGCTGGAGTAACTCAGCGGGTCAGGCAGCATCTCTGGAGAAAAAGGAATAGGTGATCTTTTGGGTCGAAACCCTTCTTCAGACTGTGAGTCAGGGGAAAGGAGGTCAGGGGAAAGGATGGCCCATTGTTGGCTGCGGGGTAGATGATAACGACTTACACAGACAGTGAAACTCAACAGGACAATAGTGAAACTAGTACGACTACTAGGGTGGGGGAGGGACGGAGAGAGAGGGGAACAGTTGGAGAATTCAATATTCATACCGCTGGGGTGTAAACTGCCCAAATGAAATATGAGGTGCTGTTCCTCCAAATTTGCATTGGGCCTCACTCTGACAATGGAGGCCCAGGATAGAAAAGTCAGTTTGGGAATGGGAAGGGGAGTTAAAGTGTTTGGCAACCGGGAGATCGCCTAGGCCAAGGCGGAGACTGAGCGGAGGCGTTCAGCGAAACGTTCGCCAAGTCTGCGCCTGGTCTCGCCGATAGATGGGGTCCGAGATTCTACACCAAGTCACCTGCAGAGTTCAAAGCTGCACTCTCAAATCCCGCTACCAGGAAACATGAAGCAACCTGTCTGGAAGTCATTTGATGTGAAAAATAATACTGCAGCTTTTCAATGGGACGACGGAATCTCATTGATAGCTGATAACATTTATCTTTTAATCAGAGATCTACGGAATGCTTTTAACCTTGCTGTTACTTGTAATATTATTTTAGATGACTTGGATTCTTCCCAGCTCAAATTTCTTCATCCTGTAAAAATTTTGAACCCTCGAGGCATTTCCATGACATTTAATTTGGGTGGCATTTTTTAACTGTATCATAAACATTGAATTGATTTTTTTAATTTTGCATTTGTTCCAGGTGTTTCATGACCTGAGGTTGAAGAAAGATTTGAGATCACTTTATGTCCAGTAGCTCGACCTCTGTCTCCTTAGCATCCGAACCTCATTATTCACCGACATCTCCAACACACTCCACTCCCACCACCTAACCGCCACACCTCCCATCAACACCCTCCTTCACCCCCACCCATCTGACCTGGCTTTGACATTGACTGACTCTCATCAGCAATTATATACTCAATATTTGTGGAGAGAGAGAGAGAGAGAGAGATCATGAGGGAGAGGGGAAAAGAGGGAGAGAGGGAGAGAGAGGGGGAGAGAGACAGAAGAGAGGAAGAGAGAGAAAGTGAGAGAGAGAGGGAGAGAGAGAGGCAGAGATAGAGGGGGAGAGAGGGAGACATGGAAAAAGAGGGAAAGGGAGGGGAGGGAGAGGGAGAGAGAGAGAGAGAGAGAGAGAGAGAGAGAGAGAGAGAGAGAGAGAGAGAGAGAGAGAGAGAGAGAGAGAGAGAGAGAGAGAGAGAGAGAGAGAGGGAAAAAGAGGGAGAGGGACAGAGAGGGAGAAAGGGAGGGAGAGAGAGAGAGCGAGAGAGAGAGAGAACATTACAACACAGGAACAGGCCCTTCAGCCCACGATGTTTATGCTGAACATGGTCAATTTAAACTAATCCTATCTGCTTGCATTTGGTCTACATTCCTCCATTCTCTGCATGTTCATGTGTTGTTCAAAATGCCTCCTAAACATTGCAATATTATCTGCCTCCACCCACTCACCACCTCTTCCCCCCCCCCCAATCACCCCATCCAAGCCCCACATTCCACGCACCCACTACTCTCTGCGTTAAAGCATGTCCCATAACTCTCCTTTAAACATGGATGTACACACAAGAGGCGTGGTGGCTAAAACGTACTGATCACTGAAAGACAGGTAGGAAAAGTTGCGAAGTTGTGAAGAAGACATAAGAATGTAGGAAGATAGATTGGTTTCAAGGAAGTGAAAGAACACTGCAGGCTCAAAAGTCCAGAGTCAAATGCCTTCATTGTCATTTGTACTGAAATGGGCAAATCTTTCGCTTATTTATTTATTTTTATGTTTTACTTACTCTGTAAAGCGTCTTTGAGTTTCCAGAAAAGCGCTATATAAATTAAATGTATTATTATTATTATTATTATTAATAATAATATTAATAATAACAGCGAATGCAGCGCCGGAGACTCAGGTTCGATCCTGACTACAGGTGCTGCACTGTAAGGAGTTTGTACGTTCTCCCCGTGACCTGCGTGGGTTTTCTCCGAGATCTTCGGTTTCCTCCCACACTCCAAAGACGTACAGGTATGTAGGTTAATTGGCTGGGTAAATGTAAAAATTGTAAAAATTGTCCCTAGTGGGTGTAGGATAGTGTTAATGTACGGGGATCACTGGGCGGCACGGACTTGGAGGGCTGAAAAGGCCTGTTTCCGGCTGTATATATATATGATATGATATGATAACAGATCTGTAAACACAGTAGATAATATAATAAACAAGTTAAAAAAATGTTCAAATTTTTTTTTTTAAACGATATTAGTGCAAAACAGAACTAAAACCCAAAGTTCCTAGTGCAAGCAAGTTTTCAGTTCATACTTTAGTTGGTGTTTGTGGTGTTCAACAGCCTGATGGTGGTTGGGAAGAAGCTGTTGCTGAACCCGGAGGTTACAGTTTTGAAACTCTGTGTGTCTTCTTCTTGATAGCAGGAATAAAATGTGAGTGTTGCCAAGGTGGCGTGGGTCCTTGTCCAGAAGGTCAACACGGTGCCAATTGGTGCCAGCGTGGCCGGGCACTGAGATGCCAGCCTGCAGGTCAGGTTGTGGCAACGGAGCAGAACCCTTGTAATTGGCAGCAACATCTCTGGAATTACCAATGTTGCAATTCGGTCACCAACAATCTGCTCATTAAACATCAAGAACCTTCTTTTTATTGGAAGTACGAACAAAGGGCAGCACGATAGCACTGTGGTAGAGCTGCTGCCTTAGAGCACCAGACAACTGGATTCGATCCTGACCACAGGTGCTGTAAGAAAATAACTGCAGATGCTGGTACAAATCGAAGGTATTTATTCACAAAATGCTGGAGTAATTCAGCAGATCAGGCAGCATCTTGGGAGAGAAGGAATGGGTGACGTTTCGGGTCGAGACCCTTCCTCAGACTGATGTCAGGGGGGGCGGGACAAAGGAAGGATGTAGGTGGAGACAGGAAGATAGAGGGAGAACTGGGAAGGGGGAGGGGAAGAGAGGGACAGAGGAACTATCTAAAGTTGGAGAAGTCAATGTTCGTACCGCTGGGCTGCAAGCTGCCCAAGCGGAATATGAGGTGCTGTTCCTCCAATTTCCGGTGGGCCTCACTATGGCACTGGAGGAGGCCCATGACAGAAAGGTCAGACTGGGAGTGGGAGGGGGAGTTGAAGTGCTCAGCCACCGGGAGATCAGGTTCACTGGAGGAGGCCCATGACAGAAAGGTCAGATTGGGAGTACTGGATGAGGCACCTGACCACAGGTGCTGTCTGTACAGAGTTTGTACATTCTCCCTGTGGCCACGTGGGCTTTCTCCGGTTGCTCCGGTTTCTTCCCACACTCCAAAGACGTGCAGGGCTGTAGGTTAATTGGCTTCTGTAAACTGTCCCTAGAGTGTAGGATAGGATCGGTGATTGTTGGTTGGCGGGGACTCGGTGGGCCGAAGGGCCTGTTTCCACGTTGCATCTCTAAACTAAACTAAACTCAACTAATCTAAATGGAGATTAGAAGTAATTGCAGTGGGGATGTGAATGGTCTGATTATGTACTCACAGCTCTGTGTTTCCTGGGCAAGATGCTGCCTGGTGCATGCCTCATGCAATGTCCATTGAGCTGGTGGATGGGAATCAGTTCACCGGCAGCCCACACTGCGCCAAGTTAAAAGTTCTAGGTTTCTGAATCTGAGACCAGTTAAGAAGCAGGGAGGATATGCCATAGGGTGAATCGTGCAGGAAATCTTAGATGCCCTTTTATTGCTGTGACTTGAAACCAAGTCGGGATCATGCAGACAATCACCTTGATCAAAGCCTGAAGGAAAATATTTAATGGAAATCCACTTAAAAAAAAATTATCCTCCTTGGGGCTCGAGCTCGTAGGAACATCAAAAGGACTTTCAGGCCTTTGAGTGCACACTGCCTTCCTCCCATCTGAGACTGACTGTTCCACAGGGCTTCCCACCTTCCTTCCATCCTCTTACCGCCATCCCAGCAAAGCTCAGGTCCTGACGCGTGGCAGCGTTCATCTATTTGGGAGAAAATTTCCACCAGCTTCTTTCGGACTTTCGACTTTAGAGATACAGCGTGGAAACAGGCCCTTCGGCCCACCCAGTACTCACCGACCAGCCATCACCCAGCCCTATCCCGCACACTGGAGACAACTTGCAATTTACAGAAGCCAATCAACTGGCAAACATTCTCTGGAGCGTGGGAGGAAACAGGAGCACCCAGAGAAAACCCACGCAGGTCACGGGGAGAACGTACAAACTCCATACAGACAAGCACCCATAGTCAGAATCGAACCCAGGCCCCTGGCGCTGTGAGGCAGCAACTTGACCGCTGTGCCACCGCGACATCTACTTGTGTCTCCTTTTAGTTCTGTTCCACCTGTTCCACCATTCACTGAGTCTTTCATTTATCTGATTAATCCTGTATTTCTTGATATCCTTGAAATAGGAAATGGAATCGATTTCCATCTTTCAGCACGACAGGATGAGTGGATGCATTTTCCTCTCTTAGAGTCACAGTCAGAGAGTGATACAGCGTGGAAACAAGCTCTTAAGCCCAACTTGCCCACACGGGCCAACATGCCCCAGCTACACTAGTCCCACCTGCCTGCATTTGATCCTTTCCCCTCCAAACCTGTCCTATCCATGTGTGGGAAGGAACTGCAGATGCTGGTTTAAACCGAAGATCGACACAAAAAGCTGGAGTAACTCAGCGGGTCAGGCAGCATCTCAGGAGAGAAGGAATGGGTGATGCTGACTCGCTGAGTTACTCCAGCGCTTGGTGTCCATCTTCTGCCCTATCCATGTACCTGCCTAACTGTTTCTTAAATATTGGGATAGACCCAGCCTCAACAATAGACAATCGACAATAGGCAATAAGTGCAGGAATAGGCCATTCGGCCTTCGAGCCAGCACCACCATTCAATGTGATCATGGCTGATCATTTTCAATCAGTACCCCGTTCCTGCCTTCTCCCCATACCCCCTAACTCCGCTATCCTTAAGAGCTCTATCTAGCTCTCTCTTGAATGCATTCAGAGATTTGGCCTCCACTGCCTTCTGAGGCAGTGAATTCCACAGATTTACAACTCTCTGACTGAAAAGATTTTTCCTCATCTCCGTTCTAAATGGCCTACCCCTTATTCTTAAACTGTGGCCCCTGGTTCTGGACTCCCCCAACATTGGGAACATGTTTCCTGCCTCTAACGTGTCCAACCCCTTAATAATCTTATATGTTTCAATAAGATCCCCTCTCATCCTTCTAAATTCCAGTGTATACAAGCCTAGTCGATCCAATCTTTCAACATACGACTGTCCTGCCATTCCGGGAATTAACCTAGTAAACCTACGCTGCACGCCCTCAATAGCAAGAATATCCTTCCTCAAATTTTGAGACCAAAAATGCACACAGTACTCCAGGTGTGGTTTCACTAGGGCCCTGTACAACTGCAGAAGGACCTCTTTGCTCCTATACTCAACTCCTCTTGTTATGAAGGCGAACATTCCATTGGCTTTCTGCACTGCCTGCTGTACCTGCATGCTTCCTTTCAGTGACTGATGCACTAGGACACCCAGATCACGTTGTACGTCCCCTTTTCCTAACTTGACACCATTTAGATAATAATCTGCCTTCTTATTCTTACCACCAAAGTGGATAACCTCACACTTATCCACATTAAACTGCATCTGCCATGCATCCGCCCACTCACACAACCTGTCCAAATCACCCAGCTTTGTGTCATCTGCAAATTTGCTAATGTTACTTTTAATCCCTTTATCCAAGTCATTAATGTATATTGTAAATAGCTGCGGTCCCAGCACCGAGCCTTGTGGTACCCCACTAGTTACTGCCTGCCATTCTGAAAGGGACCCATTTATCCCCACTCTTTGCTTTCTGTCTGCCAACCAAATTTCTATCCATGTCAGTACCCTACCCCCAATACCATGTGCTCTAATTTTACCCACTAATCACCTATGTGGGACCTTGAAGGCTTTCTGAAAGTGAAGGTATACCACATCCACTGGCTCTCCCCTGTCCATTTTCCTAGTTACATCCTCAAAAAATTCCAGAAGATTAGTCAAGCATGATTTCCCCTTCGTAAATCCATGCTGACTCGGAACGATCCTGTTACTGCTATCCAAATGCTCCGCAATTACATCTTTTATAGTTTAGTCCAGCATCTTCCCCACCACCGATGTCAGACTAACTGGTCTATAATTTCCCATTTTCTCTCTCCCTCCTTTCTTAAAAAGTGGGATAACATTAGCTACCCTCCAATCCACAGGAACTGATCCTGAATCTATAGAACATTGGAAAATGATCACCAATGCGTCCACGATTTCTAGAGCCACCTCCTTAAGTACCACCCCATCTGGCAGCTCGTTCCATGCACCCACCACTCTTTGTGTGAAAAAGTTACCCCTCAGATTCCTATTAAATCTTTTCCTCTTCTCCTGAAATGGCTTCTGAGTGAAGTTCTCTACTTCCCAATGCAGGAACGAGGCTCTGACTTTAAGACACTTCACCGGAACAGATTTACGAATCAGCGTGGAAAATTCTCTTGTTCATACCGAAAGAGCAACAGGTTCAACACAAGAATCTTCCAATGGGTGGATGAATCAGGCGAATGCTTACACAAGACGTGCTTATTAGGGAAAACAATTATTGACTCACTCAATACATTTAACAAGCAGTTTAATAATTAAGAATGCTCTATGCAAATAGCCTCATCTTGTCATCCATGATTATGGTTTACATTTAAATGATGTTCCTTGAAGATAATTAGGACATCAAAACTATTCCTTAGGTTATTAAGTTTAAATGGATTCTTGAAGTGTCATTTGGATATGAGACAACAAAATCACGACGCATTTATAAACCTGCCCTCAAAACTGCACGTCGAAATGTATATTATTCTTTCCTCAAGGTCAAACAGATGTATTCAGTCAAATCAGTCAAATCGCCCATTCCTTCCCTCCAGAGATGCTGCCTGTCCCACTGAGTTACTCAAGCTCTTTGTGTCTATCATTTTGTCATGTGTACCGTGGTACAGTGAAAAGCTTTGCTTGCGTGCTAACCAGCCAGCGGAAAGACAAAACCATGATCACAATTGTGCACAGATACACGATAAAAGGAATAACGTTTAGTGCAAGGTAAAGCCAGTAAAGTCCGCTTAAAGATAGCAGTTTAGCTCTGCTCTCTGGTTGTGGTGGAACTGAGCGATCCTTCATTTTGCATGCGAGATCAAATGCCTGGTCCCATGTGTGTGTTTATAAAGATGTCACACTCCGTAATGGGATCAGCCGTGCCTCAGTGAACATGCTGTTGTCAACAACACAATCGGGATCTTGTATTAATGCAGTCTGCATCTCATTACCTTGCAGAACTGAAAGCCCAATTGTACGCATTCGGGGCATGTGCGGAACTGCCCCTCACCTGTGTCCACCTATTACCTGTGCAAGAAGGAACTGCAGGTGCCGGTTTACACTGAAGATAGACACAAAATGCTGGCGTAACTCACCGGGCCAGGCAGCACTCTGGAGAAAAGGAATAGGTGACGTTTCGGGTCGAGGCCCTTCATCAGACTTTTGCAGTCTGATGAAGGGTCACAAATTCGCAAGTTATAGATGTAGAATTAGGCCATTCGGCCCATCGAGTCTATTCCACCATTCAATCATGGCTGATCTCTGCCTCCTAATCCCATTTTCCTACATTTCCGTCCCATAACCCTTGACACCCGTTCTAATCATGAATTTGTCTATCTCTGCCTTAAAAATATCCACTGGCTTGGCCTCCATGGCCCTCTGTGGCAATGAGTTCCACAGATTAACTACCTTCTGACTAAAGAAGTTCCTCCTCACCACCTTTCTAAAAGAGTGCCCTTTAATTCTGAGGCTGTGACCCCTGGTCCTAGACTCTCCCACCAGTGGAAACATCCTTTCTACATCCACTCTATCTGTGCCTTTCATTATTCTGTAAGTTTCAATGAGGTCCCCCTCAACCATCTAAACTCCAGCGAGCACAGGCCCAGTGCTGTCAAACGCTCATCATATGCTAAATGTCACCTACCCCTTCTCTCCAGAGATGCTGCCTGACCCGCTGAGTTACTCCAGCATTTGGTGTATCTCAACTTATTACCTGCCAGGCTTTGTCCTGCCCCATCCTCCATTCCAGCATCCCCCCCCCCCTCCCCCTCCCCGCCACCATCAGTCTGAAGAAGGGTCCCGTCCCGAAAGATGTGTCAAAATCTTTCAATTCTCATTATTAATGACACCCCACAACATTTGCCAAGTAACGTCCGATAAAGAGGATCCTAACTTCCATATCCCATTGGCAAGTTATAATTTAACTCCTGAGGGGGGTAAGTTCATTGGTTGCAAGCTATCAGAATCAAAAGTGACAGATCAGTAATAGTTTAGTTTAGTTTAGTTTAGAGATACAGCGCAGAAACCACTGGGTCCACGCCGACCAGTGATGCCAGCACACTTACACTATCTTACACATACTAGGGAAATTTACAATTGCAGTAAGCCAATTAACCTAGCAACATGTACATCTTTGGAGTGTGGGAGGAAACTGGAGATCCCGGAGAAAACCCATGCGGTCTTAAAATCATAAGATCATAAGAGATGGGAGTAGAATTAGGCCATTTGGCCCATCAGGTCTACTCTGCTATTCAATCATGGCTGATCTATCTCTCCCTCCTAACCCCATTCTCCTGCCTTCTCCCCATAACCTCTGACACCCGTACTAATCAAGAATCTATCTAT
Source organism: Rhinoraja longicauda (assembly GCF_053455715.1). Classification (NCBI taxonomy): domain Eukaryota; kingdom Metazoa; phylum Chordata; class Chondrichthyes; order Rajiformes; family Arhynchobatidae; genus Rhinoraja; species Rhinoraja longicauda. The sequence continues at coordinate 10,070,073 of NC_135984.1, forward strand.
CTCTGCCTTAAATGCGGTAGAGTTGCTGCCTTACAGCGAATGCAGCGCCGGAGACTCAGGTTCGATCCTGACTATGGATGCTGTACTGTACGGAGTTTGTACGTTCTCCCCATGACCTGCGTGGGTTTTCTCCAAGATCTTCCGTTTCCTCCCACACTCCAAAGACGTACAGGTTTGTAGGTTAATTGGCTGGGCAAATGTAAAAATTGTCCCTAGTGGGTGTAGGATAGTGTTAATGTGCGGGGATCGCTGGGCGGCGCGGACCCAGTGGGCCAAAGGGCCTGTTTCCGCGCTGTACCTCTAAATCTAAAAATCTAAAAATCTAAAAAAATCTAAATGTATCCACTGACTTTGCCTCCACGGCCTTCTGTGGCAAAGAATCCCACAGATTCTCCAACCTCTGACTAAAGAAAATTCCTCCTCATCTTAGACAATAGACAATAGGTGCAGGAGTAGGCCATTCAGCCCTTCGAGCCAGCACCGCCATTCAATGCGATCATGGCTGATCACTCTCAATCAGTACCCCGTTCCTGCCTTCTCCCCATACCCCCTCACTCCGCTATCCTTAAGCTTCCTAAAAGAACGTCCTTTAATTCTGACCTCTAGTCCTAGACTCCCGCATGGGGTTTCTGGAGAACGTACAAATTCCGTAAAGGCAGCACCCATAGTCAGTATCAAACCTGGGTCTCTGGAGCTGGAAGGCAGAAGCTCTACCGCTGCGCCACTGTGCTCAAGATTCCAGCAACTGTAATCTCTCATGTATACGTGTGATTCTTTCAAGACTTAATTGTTTTGGAACTATTGCTTAATCAGAAACAGTGGTGCCTCTCCATCTCTGAGGGGCCTTGAATCAACCGCTCTGAACCACAGTGAATGAAGCTGCTCATTAAAGCTAGTGATTAAAACTATGGAAGGTTTGACGAACGTGAACAGCGGGGAGTGTTTCCATTTGAGGGGAAGAGTGAGGTAAAGGTGCCCAATGTGAAATAGTCAGCACGAACTGAGCTTCAGGTTGCCGGAGTGCGGTCTCACCACTGACTTGTACCGCCACACCATGGCATCCAAAACTTTGTACTCTCCACCCTTCCCAATGAATGTTAACGTGTATCGTTGGCACAGAGTTGTGTCAGCAGATAAAATAAACATTTTAAAAGATTTTTGGACAGCCCTTTAGAAGATGCCAAAGGATTTACCTTTACAAAGGAGACGAGGACGAATTTTATTTAGCCAGATTCTGTGGAATTCATTGCCACGGATGGCTGTGAAGGCCAAGTCATTGATTAGTCAGGGTGCAGAGGTTATGGGGTGAAGGCAGGAGAATGGGGTTGAGGGAGAAAAATAGGTCAACCGTGATTGAATAGCAGAGAAAACACAGTGGGCCGAATGGCCTAATTCTGCTCCTATGACTCATGAACATAAACGTAAGAGCCCAACAGTATGAACATTGAATTCTCCAATTTTAGATGACTACCAAACCCCCCCCCAACCTTTCCCCTTCCCCCCCCCTCCCCCCCCCCCTCCCCCCCCCCCCCCCCCCCCCACTTCTCCCCACATCCCCTTTTGTCTCTCACCTTCTGTCTTTTCATCTCTGGCCTTTGTCCAACCATCTGCCTATCACACACCCACCTAACCTGTATCAACCTATGACTTGCGAGGCTTTGTCCTGCCCCCCCTCTCCACCCCCCCCTCTCTCACCCCCCAACCCCCTCCAGCCTTTAGTCTGAAAAAAGGTTCCAACCCAAAATGTTGCCTAATCGTGTTCTCCAGAGATGCTGCCTGACCCGCTGAGTTACTCCAGCATTTTGAGTCTTTTTTTATAAACCAGCATCAACAGTTCCTTGTTTCTGCATTTTGCAAGCAAGCCTTTGGGTGTCTTTGTAATTTTAATCCGTTAAAATCAAAATGTAATCCCTGGTTACCGACTGTCATGCTCATAGCTCCGTGTTTCAGATGCCTCAGGTTTTAGATCCATTACCATCTCTACAGAAAGCTGGAGTGTCACAGAGTGATAGCTTCATGCTCAGACCCATTGCAACCCAATTTCAGGAGCCACAAAGCAGTACTTCATACATTCAGCGCCACCGATCCATGGATTAATGGTTGAGGCAACAGACTGAGCAGTTGTTAGTACCCTGCCTCTGTGCCTTGGTTGCTTGGAGGTAAATGTCAATAACCCGTGCAAGAAGGTACTGAGTTTTCGATGGATGATTCGACATTTATACCGAACATCCTCCCGTTCACAACAAAGGCAAAGTATTGCTTGGTTTAGTTTAGTTTAGTTTAGAGACACAGCGCGGAAACAGGCCCTTCGGCCCAAAAGGCAAAGTATTGCTTGGTTTAGTTTAGTTTAGTTTAGAGACACAGCGCGGAAACAGGCCCTTCGGCCCACCGAGTCCGCACTGACCAGCGATCCCCGCACACTAGCACTATGCCACACACTAGGGACAATTCACAATTTTTCTTGCCGAAGCCAATTAACCTCCAAACCTGTGCATTTTTGGAGTACGGCAGGAAACCAGAGCACCCGGAGAAAACCCTCGCGGTCACGGGGAGAAAGTACAAGCCTCCATACAGACAGCACCCGTGGTCAGGATCGAACCAGGGTCTCTGGCGCTGTAAGGCAGCAACTCTACTGCAACGCCACCGTGCTGCCCACTATGTTAGAAACTTGAACTTAGGTCGGAATCCCGTTATAACAATGTTATGCGATATGAGTTTTTTCTATCAAATGCCTGCATTTTATTTTATTTATTTCGTTTATTTGTCATTCCGCTCCTTACAGATCATGCAATGGATGGGACGAAACAGAGTGCCTCCAGGGGCCATAGTGCAACACAATACATATAGACAGGGGATGACAGTGCGGTACAATACGATAGAGTACAATACAATTAGACAGTGCAATACAATACAATACATATAGACAGGGGATGACAGTGCAGTACAATACGATAGAGTACAATACAATTAGACAGTGCAATACAATACAATTAAAGCATGAAAACGGTAAAAGATAAAGCATAAAGCATTTACTGCCCTTACCAAAGTGTCCATACAATACAATACAATACAATACAATACAATACAATATATCTTTATTGTCATTGTACAGGGGTACAACGAGATTGGGAATGCGCCTCACATACGATGCAATAAATTACTTAGCTAGTCAGTATTAATTTAAACAACCCAATGAAACAAATTGTAACAGTTTTAAAACAGAATAATGTGCAAGTAGGTCTGTGCCGGTTCACTGTGCGATGTGACCATCCGGCTCAGCAGGACCGGTTCATAGCAGCTATGGCCCTGGGGATGAAGCTGTTCCTGAGTCTGGAGGTGCGGGCGTAGAAGGCCTTGAATCGTCTGCCCGATGGTAGAAGTTCGAACAGACTGTTGCAGGGGTGTGAAGAGCCTTTGTGGATGCTGGTGGTTTTTCTGAGGCATCGTGTGTTGTACATGCCCTCCAAGGCTGGTAGATGTGTTGGTGGTGAGGAGGTGTTCAACACACAACAGTACAGCACAGGAACAGGCCCTTTAGCCCACCGGGTCTGTGGATGCCATGGTGCCAATCTAAATTAATTGCATCTCCCTTCACATGGCCCATAATCTTGTAATCACTGCCTGTTCATGTATCTGCCTAAATACCTCTTAAACGTTGCTAACATACCTGCTTCCACCACCTCCTCTGGCAATGCGTTCCAGGCACCCACTCTATGTACAAAGATTTCTTCGTCAGTCTCCTTTCAACTTTCCCCCTTTCACCTTAAAGCTAGGCCCCCTAGTCTTTGACATTTACAAAATGTAAAATATAAATTGATTTCTTGGGGAAAAAGGTTCCGACTGTCTACCCTATCTGTGCCTCTCGTAATTGTGTATACTTCTATCAACCTCTGGCATGCTAGAGAAAACAGTCCAAGTCTGTCTGAGGAAGGGTCCCAACCCAAAACGTCACCTATGCATGTTCTCCCGAGCTGCTGCTTGACCTGTTGAGTCACCCAGCATGTTGTGTATTTCTCAAGTCTATCTAATCTCTTTATAGCTGATGCCCATCTGATCAAGGTCGCATTCTGGTAAACCTCTTTAACACCCTTTCCAATGTCTTCAAATCCTCCCCGTAATAGACGACCAGAACTGCACAAATGTGGCCGAACCAAAGTCCCATAACTTCCTGACTCTTATACTCAATACCCCGAGCAATGAAGGCAAGCATACCATATGCCTTCTTTACCACTCTATCTACTTGTGTTGCCACTTCCAGTGAGTTACAGACTTGACAACCCAAGATCCCACTGTACATCAATGCTGCTAAAGAGGCTTGTCATTGATTGTATAATTTCCTGGGTTCGATCCTGACTACGGGTGCTTGCCTGTACGGAGTTTGTACGTTCTCCCCGTGACCTGCGTGGAATTTCTCTGAGATCCTCGGTTTCCTCTCACACTCCAAAGGCGTGAAGGTTTTTAGGTTAATTGGCTTGGTATGAATGTAAACATGTAAAAATTGTCCCTCGTGTGTGTAGGGTAAAACTTTGAGATGAGGAAAAACTTTTTCAGTCAGAGAGTTGTGAATCTGTGGAATTCTCTGCCTCAGAAGGCAGTGGAGGCAAATTCTCTGAATGCATTCAAGAGAGAGCTAGATAGAGCTCTTAAGGATAGCGGAGTCAAGGGGTATGGGGAGAAGGCAGGAACGGGGTACTGATTGAGAATGATCAGCCATAATCACATTGAATGGCGGTGCTGGCTCGAAGGGCAGAATGGCCTCCTCCTGCACCTATTGTCTATTGTCTACTGTCTATTGGTAGTGTTCAGGTGTGGGGAGCGTTGGTCGGCACGGACTCAGTGGTCCGAAGGCCCGCTGTGTCTCTAAAGTTAGTTACACTAAACTAAACTACATTTGACCTTTCAAAGAGCAACAACTCACACTTGCTCGGATTAAACTCCTCGTGCCGTTTCTCCATCTGTAAGGATGGCAGCTTTCAGCCCTGAAGGACCTTCGTGAACGAGACGGGTTTTCATGGCTAATTGGCAGCAACGCGATTATAATATCTGAAATGAGATTTCCTTTTTTTTAAACTTCGGATATATTTAATTCACTGGATTCAAATTCCCCAGTTACTTCGTGGGATTTGAACTCAATGCTCAAAATCGTTAGCCCAGAACACTGTCTGGCTCGTTCAATAACAACGGTTCTCTATTCAGCTCCGGGCTTGATGGTGTATTGTAAAAGCAGAAAGCTGTGGCATAACTGAAGGAGAATGTGTTTGGGAAAAGTCTCACTGGAGGAAGTAGAACAGTTATCTGAAATTGTTGAACAAAACAAAATCTCCAGGCTTTTATTGAGGGGGGTTAGGAAAAGTTCAATGGTTCATTGGTAATTTATTATCACATGAAATCCCTTCGAGCACCATGCATGCAGGTATATACCTGGTACCGGACTGGTCCATTCCCGTGCCGAGGGGTCGGTAGAAGTATGGCCCGACCCTTGGGAGCCGCCACACAGCCATACTTAAGTATAAGGGTGTCGGCCTGGATGGAGTGGATGTGGAAACATAGAAACATAGAAAATAGGTGCAGGAGTAGGCCATTCAGCCCTTCGAGCCTGCACCGCCATTCAATATGATCATGGCTGATCATCCAGCTCAGTAACCTGTACCTGCCTTCTCTCCATACCCCCTGATCCCTTTAGCCACAAGGGCCACATCTAACTCCCTCTTAAATATAGCCAATGAACTGGCCTCAACTACCTTCTGTGGCAGAGAATTCCACAGACTCACCACTCTCTGTGTGAAGAAATGTTTTCTCATCTCAGTCCTAAAAGACTTCCCCCTTATCCTTAAGCTGTGACCCCTGGTTCTGGACTTCCCCAACATCGGGAACAATCTTCCCGCATCTAGCCTCTCCAACCCCTTAAGAATTTTATATGTTTCTATAAGATCCCCCCTCAGTCTTCTAAATTCCAGCGAGTACAAGTGGAGAGGATGTTTCCACAAGTGGGAGGTCAGATCCTCAGAATTAATGGACGTTCCTTAAAGAAGGAGATGAAGAGGCATTTCTTTGGTCAGAACGTGGTGAATCTGTGGAATTCATTGCCTCAGAAGGCTGTGGAGGCCAAGCCAATGAATACTTTTAAGGCAGAGATGGATAATTTTTTGATTATTACGGGTGTCAGGGGTTATGGGGAGAATAATGGAGTTAGGAGTTAGGAGGGAGAGACAGATTAGCCATGATTGAATGGTTGAATAGACTTGATGGGCCAGCTGGCCTAACTTTGCTCCTCTCACTTACGAACATATGCCTGTATGAATGGTAGATGGCCTGGAGAAAGCACACATGTGTCGCCAGGTTCCCAGTACCTTTTGGTCTGGTTCATGTCCAAAGTTATTGGAAATGCAGAGCCTGAGCTAGGGCATAAAGACTGTGCTTTATTTAGGGGCTTTAGTACATGCCAGCACACCGTACTAGCACTTCTAAAATGTCCCATCGCCATCAACGAACAGTCTCCATTTAAAAAAAAAAAATTTAAATCAAAAATATTTATTAAAATATTAAAATAATATATACAATACAATAAAACCAAAACAGAACCCACCACCAGAATACTGTACAAACAAATAAACCAATTGAAACTATTATACAATTATATTACAATCCCCTGCGGTCCCGGAAATCCTCCAGGGTGCCCGTGGACAGCACGTAGTCCCTCTCCAACACCACCTGGGCACGGATGTAACCCTGGAAAAGGGGTAGGCAGTAGGCTCGGGCAGAGCCCTCTTCTGCCTGGTGCCGTGAGTCGCAGATGGCCAGTTTGGCCAGGCCCAGGAGCAACCCAACCAGGACATCTTTGGACATAACAAACAGTCTCCATTTCATGTGGGGAGAGGCATTTGATGCAAGACCGGCACTGCAGAAGCATGTCAGAGAGGAAAGGAAGAACAGTGCACTGTCAAGCAATGGGTGTCTCTGGTCCCCAGCCGACCCAAGGAAATTAAATAAGAGACGAAAGGAGACAGTCTCATTTTGTATCATTAATTTCAATTTGCCTGATTGTATAAGTCTAAGAGCAATCAGTGTTAAGGATGTCCAAAATCAGGGCAGCTAATGATTCTCACAGATATAAAACCACTGTAGGCACCCGATACTGAACCTGGAGCAGTCATTGTGACAATCATTATTTCAACACTGAAAGGTTTGCAGACTGTTCGCCTCCTCTCCCACTAAACTCTCATCTACTTCTCGACTTGTTAGGAGACGATGAGGAACACCACAGAGCGTACCACACAGAGGATCATTTACTCGTCGGCCATGGTCTGTACCTTCCTCAACCAAATGCTCCAATCTCCGCGAACTGAAAGAACTAATTTATCTAATTATCTTATTGAAATCTTTGTGGACTTTTCAACTGTACATAAGTTGTCATGCACACGCAAGACGATGTTCAATTCAGTTTAGTTTATTGTCACGTGTACCAAGGTACTGTGAAAAGCTTTCTTGTTGCGTGCTCACCAGTCAACAGAAAGTCAATATATGATTACAGTCAATCAATTTGCAGTGTATACAATACAATAATAATAATAATAATAAACATTTATTTTTTATAGCGCTTTTCCAAATGCTCAAAGACGCTTTACAAAAACAGTCAAGACATAAAAACAAACAGACGAACTATCCTGACGGAGAAGCGGCGAACAAATAGCGCCAGCGTCCTCTCACGTCAGGGTCCAGCAGTAGACAATAAAGAACACAAGACACACAATTACAATTTTTAACACAAACAGCCATCACAGTGATTGCTCCAGGCACACCCTCACTGTGATGGAAGGCAAAGAAAAGTCTTATCTCCTCCTCATTCTTCTCCCGTGGTGCCACGAGGCGATCGAGGCTCCCGACTTTTGAAGCCCCCTCCGGGCGATGGAAAGTCCCAGGGCCGAACCGAGCAGGCCGATGAAGGTCCTGAGCCCCCACCGGGCGATGGAAAGTGCTGCGGCCAGGCCACGCAGGGCGATGAGGGGCCTGCGAGCGGGTCAATCATACCTCGCGCTTCGGGGCGGTCAAAGCTGCTACGGCTGGAGCTCCCGAAAGCCGGTCGCCAGCCAGGGACCTGCGAACTCCCGATGTTGCGGTCTGCAGGGCCCACGGCCGAAGCCTCCGAGATGGTAAGTCCAGGCCCTGCGACCGGAGTCTTCAAGATCGATCCCAGCTGGAGGCCGCCGACTCCACGGTGTTAGGCCGTAGCACGAACGGAGACACAACACGGTAAAGGTCGCATCTCCGTTGAGGAGGAGATTAGAAATAAAGGTTTCCCCCACCCCCCCACCACCCCCCACATATACAGAGTTAAAAATAAATCAAAAGAAACATTTAAACGATAACAAAGACAAAAACAAAAAAAAGACAGAGAGACTGCCGGTGAGCCGCAGCTGCAAAACGCATTACACTTTATTGTCATTGTACAGGGGTACAACGAGATTGGGAATGCGCCTCCCATACGATGCAATAAATTAATTAGCTAGTCAGTATTAATTTAAACAACCCAATGAAACAAATTGGAACAGTTTTAAAACAGAATAAAGTGCAAGTAGATCTGTGCCGGTTCACTGTGCGATCTGACCATCCGGCTCAGCAGGACCGGTTCATATCATATCATCATATATATACAGCCGGAAACAGGCCTTTTCGGCCCACCAAGTCCGTGCCGCCCAGCGATCCCCGTACATTAACACTATCCTACACCCACTAGGGACAATTTTTACATTTACCCAGCCAATTAACCTACATACCTGTACGTCTTTGGAGTGTGGGAGGAAACCGAAGATCTCGGAGAAAACCCACGCAGGTCACGGGGAGGATGTACAAACTCCTTACAGTGCAGCACCCGTAGTCAGGATCGAACCTGAGTCTCCGGCGCTGCATTCGCTGTAAAGCAGCAACTCTACCGCTGCGCTACCGTACCATAGCAGCTATGGCCCTGGGGATGAAGCTGTTCCTGAGTCTGGAGGTGCGGGCGTAGAAGGCCTTGTATTGTCTGCCCGATGGTAGAAGTTCGAACAGACTGTTGCAGGGGTGTGAAGAGTCTTTGTGGATGCTGGTGGCTTTTCTGAGGCATCGTGTGTTGTAGATGCCCTCCAAGACTGGTATCTGTGTTCCGATGGTCCTCTGAGCTCTATGGACTACCCGCTGAAGAGCTTTCCTCTCTGCCTCCGTGCAGCTGAGATACCACACAGGGATGCCATGTGTTAGGATGCTCTCTATGGTGCAGCAGTAGAATGTCGTCAGCAGCTGTTAGGGTAGACCAGACTTCTCCAGTGTTCTTAGGTAGAACAGTCGTTGCTGTGCCTTCTTGACCAGCGCAGCAGTGTTATTGGACCATGTGAGGTCCTCCGAAATGTGAGTGCCCAGAGACTTGAAGCTGGTCACTCTCTCCACACTGTCCCCGTTGATAGAGATCGGGGCGTATTCCCCGTTGTGTGACCTACGGAAGTAGATACATGATAAGGGACTAACGTTTAGTGCAAGGTAAAGCCAGCAAAGTCCGGTCAAGGATAGTCCGAGGGACATCAAAGCTTCAAAGCCGTCTTGTTGAGACTCATTGTCTGTAGCTTGTTTTTCACCTAGGCCACAGCTAACAATGTCCTGTGCCCTTTACCATCGTTCCTTTTTTGCATATCTTTCATTCATTTGTTCTGTATCTCTACATCACCATCTATATCTCTCATTTCCCTTTCAGTCTGAAGAAGGGTCTCGACCCGAAACGTCACCTATTCCATTTCTCTAGAGATGCTGCCTGACCCGTTGAGTTACTCCAGCATTTGGTGTCTACCTTGCAGATCATCAATCCTTTTGACCTATTTGCAGGATATCATTGTAATTAATTTATTGTACTATTGTCTATTACATATTATTTCTGTGGCATTGCGTTTATGGTCCTGTTAAGCTGCAGCAAGTAAGAATTTCATTGTTCCATTGCTGGTTCATACGACAATTTTAAATACTCGTCTGAAGAAGGGTCTCGACCCGAAACGTCACCCATTCCCTCTCTCCTAGATGCTGCCTGACCTGCTGAGTTACTCCAGCATTTAGTGATACATTAAATACTCGTGACTTGGATGCGAATGACTCTGGCAAGACCAATTACAACCAATCTCGAATAAACACACCAGGGTACGGTAACTGGAAAGATGCAAGTCTTTAATGCCGTTGTGCCTGGCAAATACCGGAGATGATTCTACTGAGAGAGACACTACTTAGGTTTGGGAGGTAGGGGTGGGCAGAGGATGTGGGCTCCTTGAGTAGTCACCAAGGCTAAATGCATCATTACTGTTGTTACTTAAACCAGATCATTTTGGGGAGAAAATTACAACCTTCAAATCTATACGGCTTCATTAAAGCATATATTTAGATGAAGAATTCAAGAGTAGGAAATTATGTTGGAACAGTAAAACTCACTAATTATGCTGCAGCTAGTCATCTAGGTACAGGCCAGTCACCATATTACGGGAAGGAGCACAGTTTAATTCAGTTCAATTTAGTTTATTGTCACGTGTACCGAGGTACAGTGAAAAGCTTTGCGCGGTATCCAGTCCTTCCGGCACAGGGAGAGGCTTTGGCAAGCCTGGATCAAAATGTTATCCCTGTGCTTTGATTATCAAACCCAAGAGGGCAGAGAGTTAAGGTGAGAGGGGGAATCTAAGGAGTATGTTTTCTCAGGCAAAGAATGTGTAAAATAGAATAGATGAAAGGCTTGGATAGAGTGGATGTAGAGAGGATGTTTCCACAGGTGGGGGAGACTAGGACTAGATGTCATAGCCTCAGAATTGTCTCGACCTGAAAGGTCACCCATTCCTTCTCTCCTGAGATGCTGCCTGACCCGTTGAGTTACACAAGCATTTTGTGTCTACCTTCGATTTAAACCAGCCTCTGCAGTTTTTTTCCTACACTCCCTGTGACTGAGTGGGTTTTCTCTGGGTGCTCCAGTTTCCATCCACACACCAAAGACATACGGGTTTTGTAGGTTAATTGGCTTCGGTAAAAATTGTAAATTGTCCCTAGTGCGTAGGATAGTGCTGGTCGCTGGTCGGCAGAGACACAATGGGCTGAAGGGCCTGTTTCCGTGCTGTATGTCTAAACTAAACCAGTCTTTTGCCAGGACTGTAAAATGCTGCTGGTGTTAATATCCCTGTGAAAATGGACCTGTGAAACCCTTTTGGACAAGATGAACACTTGGACTGCACATCAAAGCCTGCAGATAAATCCAAAAGCACAAAAGACCTCAAAAATTAACTTATGCTGCCTGACCTGCTGAGCTTTTCCAGCATTCTCTGCTGCTACTTAAATCCAAGTTCCTGTCATCTAATTTCCCTTTTTGATGTTAAGTCACGTTGTTCTAATTTTGCTGCTTTCACTCCACCTCGGTTGTTATTTCTCATTATCCCGCTCTCTCTCTCTCTCTCTCTCTCTCTCTCTCTCTCTCTCTCTCTCTCTCTCTCTCTCTCTCTCTCTCTCTCTCTCTCTCTCTCTCTCTCTCTCTCTCTCTCTCTCTCTCTCTCTCTCTCTCTCTCTCTCTCTCTCTCTCTCTCTCTCTCTCTCTCTCTCTCTCGCTGTCTCTCTGTCTTCCTCAGTCTCTGTCTCTCCCTCTCCCCCTCCCTCTCCCTCCCTCTCTCTTTCTCCCTCCCTCCATCTCTCTCTCCCCTCTCCCTTCGTCACCCTCTCTCCCTCTCCCTCTCTCCCCCGCTCTCCCTCTCCCTCTCTCTCTCCCTCTCCCCCTCTCTCCCCCTTTCCCTCCCCCTCTCCCCCCTCTCTCTTCCTCTTCCCCTCCCCCTCCCCTCTCCCCTCTCTCTCTCTCTCCCTCTCTCTCTCTCCCTCTACCTCTCTCTCTCCCCCTTTCCCTCCCCCTCTACCTCCCCTCTCCCCATCTTCCTCACCCCCTCCCCCTCCCCCTCCCCCCTCCCTCTCCCTCTCTCTCTCCTTTGCTGATAGAAAGACCCTGTGATCCCTCATCAAGCACAGGAATAGGCTCAGACGCCAACTAGTGCATCTACAGAAAGCCCCGGACTAGAGATTCACTCTGAAGATACGGAAAAAAGAAGTTTGTTTTTTCTCTACCAATGTTTCGATACTGTAAACGCACAGAGGCAACATCAAGCACTGGGCTTTCTGCAAGCCCAAGATCCCTTTGAAGCTGGCCAAGCATATCAATAGATGCCAAAGAGTGAGCGTTGAAGCATTGCAGGTGCATTGTCATCTTTACAGTGCAATTTAAAGTCGACAGCTCGCCAAATGCAGAGTTAAAGTGCAGACCTGAGGCAAGCTGTGAGCTATCTTTAATATGCACCTATCCCATACCTTAATGGGCCGTGATCACACATTCTGCAAATTGCCTGTTATCAAGGCAGGAACCACAGTGATTTCCGCACAGTTTCACTTTTAAACACCTCCCACTTACTGAACGAAGACGCAAAGTGCTGGAGTATTGTCACGCATTGTCTTTCCGCTGACTGGTTAGCACGCAACAAAAAGCTTTTCACTGTACCTCGTGACAATAAACTAAACTAGGCCAAACTAACACAGTGGGTCAGGCATCATCTCTGGAGAACGTGGGTGGAATCTAAGAGATGCTGCTTGACCCGCTGCGTTACTCCAGCACTTTGTGTCTTTTTTTCCCCCTGTAAACCAGCATCTGCAGTTCCTTGTGTCCCCCATTTTTCAGATCTTGCTTCCCTTCCACCAGCTTCTCCCAATGACCTTCACCAGTCCCTGACTCTCGTTGTGGAAGCCTGCCTTCCCCCAGTGTAAGGCACGAACTCGACTACTGACTTCCCCATTTTCCATGACCGAACCATGGTCACTGTTCCCAAACTCCGTACAGATGACAACAGCACCCGCCTGCCGCCGTAAGGCAGCGACTCTACAGATGTGCAGCTTTCTGAGATCCTGTTGCACATCTGTTCTGTCCCTTCATTGACTACTGGGAGACCTGTAGGATATTCACGTCATAGTAATCGCCCCATTCTCATTCCTAAGCTCTACCCGTACACCCCCGCAGCTGATCGTCCCCAGGATACCCTGCCTGAGTGCTGAGGTGATGATCCCCCTGATCCTCAGTGCAACCCCCTCCTCACTGAGCCGCCAGCCCTGCCCTGCCCTCACTCTTTCAGTGACTGGACCAATATCACAATCCCACCTGCTGATCCACACTCTCAGCACATCTGGCTCACCTCTGAGACTCTGAGAATTGAAGTAAAGGCAATTAAGCCTGCCAACCCTCTGATGCTATGCTCCCCCCCTCTGCCTCTCCCCACTCTTCCCACTGGACTTGTCTGTTCTATTTTCTACACGTGAGTCAGCTGGCCCACCTGCTGCCCTGTCGTTCTGGGTCCCACCGCCCTGCCCCGCTGGTCTAAACCCTCCTGAGTGGCACTGGCAAACCTCCCTGTGAGGGCAGACAGAAAGTGCTCAGAGACAAAAAGCAGCTCAGACTCTCTCTGGAGAAAATTCATAGGTGACTCTTGGAGTCGGGACCCTTCTTCAGACTCAAAACGTCCCGACCCGAAACGTCACCCGTCCATGTTCTACAGAGATGCTGCCTGGCCTGCTCATTTACTCCGGCGTTTTGTGTCTACCAGAACCAGATGCCATGCCACATCTGCAGAGTCCCGACCACGGGTGCGTGCCTGTATGGAGTTTGTACGTTCTCCCCGTGACCGCGTGGGTTTTCTCCGAGATCTCCGGTTTCCTCCAGCCAGCACTCCAAAGACGTGCAGGTTTGTAAGATAATTGAGTTGGAATAAGTGTAAGTCGTCCCTAGTGTGTGTAGGGTGGTGTTAATGTGCGGGGATCGCTGGTCAGCGCGGACCCGGTGGGCCGAAGGGCCTGTATCTCTAAATTAAACTAAAATAAACAGCAGTTAAAGGACACTTGGCTAGATGCATAAATAGGAAAGGTTTAGAGGGATACTAGACCAAGTGGACCCGTTGGGCCCAAACCTCTCCTGCATTGGTGCAGCACCCTCTCCTCCCCTCCCCCCTCCACCCTCCCCCTCCCTCCCCCTCCCTCATCCCTCCCCCCCCCTCCCCTCTCCCCCCTCCCTCCCCCTCGCTCCTCCCCTCCCCCTCTCCCTCCACCCCCCTCTCCCTCCCTTCCCCCTCGACCCCTTCCCCCCTCCCCCACACTCCATCCCCCTCAACCCCCCTTATCCCCCCTTCGCCCCCTCCCTCCCCCCCCTCCCTCCCTAGGAGATAGATTTAAACTTTAAAAGGTGAATAACTTTTAAAATATAACACCGATTTCAATGAAACTGCTTCCATTCGCACCAAGGGGACGATGGTGAGTAAGGTGGGCCTAAAATTGTCGCGCTATCTTGTACCGTTTTGGCTGTAGTTCAGGAACAAACAAACAAATAAACGAGAGTTTTAGTATATAGATGGGCCAAACATGGGCGAATAGGACTGGGACTTAGATGGGCACTTGGGTTGCCTTTGGACCGAAGGACCTGTCTCCATGCTGTATGATGTTGTGACTCCAACCCATTGAGTTTCAGTAACCGGCCAAATAAGCCTAGCGAACAGATCCCACACCTCACAAAAAAAATCTCAGTAACCATCTGATGGTAATAAATCACATCATCTCCGGCAGCCGATGGATTAAGTCTTAATAAGTGAAGGAATAAATATTAGCACAACCATTACCCAAGGGTTTGATTAGTCTAAAAGTTTAGTGCAATACTACAATAATTGGCATAGCTTGGTACAAAGGAGTGGAGGAAAGCAGTGATAATCAGTGCATTTGAATCACCGTCCCTGACTTCAAGCCATTTATTCAACTTGCGTACAGCCCAAGAAGTGAATGATAATCTCACTGTAGTTTGTGGCAAATTGGTGTCATTTCATTTCTGTCTGCTCCTTCCACCTCACGTTAAACTAAGCAGAACAGGCATTCCTTGTTATATTTTAAGACGCACTGCAGTTGTGAAACAGACTGCTGCAACATAAAGAAATGTGTTGATGTGTGGCACGGTGGCGCAGCAGTAGAGCTGCTGCCTTACAGCGCCAGGTTCGATCCCGGCTCCGGGCGCTGTCTGTACAGTGTTTGTACGTTCTCCCCGTGACCTGCGTGGGTTTTCTCCGAGACCTTCGGATTTCCTCCCACACTCCAAAGGCATGCAGGTCAGTAGGTTAATTGGCTTGGTATGAATGTAAATGGTCCCTAGTGTGTAGGATAATGTGATCGCTGGGCAGCGCCGACTCGGTGGGCCAAAGGGCCTGTTTCCATGCTGTATCTCTAAACTAAACTAAATATTGTTCAAATGGGGCTGAAAACTAAATACTGCAGATGCTGGAAATTTAAAATGAAACAAACAATGCTAGGAGCATTCAACAGAACGGCATCTATTATAGACAATAGACAATAGGTGCAGGAGTAGGCCATTCGGCCCTTCGAGCCAGCACCGACCGCCATTCAATGTGATCATGGCTGATCATTCTCAATCAGTACCCCGTACCCCATATTGTGGAGAGAGGCAGAAGCTTTAGATTTTTTAGATTTTTTTAGATTTAGAGATACAGCGCAGAAACAGGCCCTTCGGCCCACCGGGTCCGTGCCGCCCAGCGATCCCCGCACACTAACACTATCCTACACCCACTAGGGACAATTTTTAAAAAAAATGTATAACTCTATGTATTGGACAGCATGCATATAACATTTTTCACTGTATATCGGTACATGTGACAATAATAAACCAATGCCATTATTAGTGCAAAAAGGTGCCACTGTATCACTTTTTATAAAAAGCTTTCTGAAAGTCCAGCTGAATCACATCTGATAGTCCTCCTTCTCAGAGTGGCGCAGTAGGTAGAGTGCTGCCTCACAGCGCCAGAGACCCAGGTTTGATGCCACCTCGGATGCTGTCTGCATGGAGTTTGCACTTTTCCCCTGGGACTGCGTGGCTTTCCTACAGGTGCTCAGGTTTCCTGCCACACCCCAAAGACATGCAGGTTTCTACACCTCTGTAAATTGTCCCTGGTGTGTAGGGAGTGAGTGACAAAATGGGATGACGCAGAACTAGTGTGGACTGCTAGTCGATGGTCAGCATGGACTCGGTGGGCCAAAGTGTCTGTTTCCATGCTCTTTCTTTCAATCCATCAATCAATCCTGCTGGATACAACAACCTCGGTATTCTACAACCTCAAAAACAAAATCAAATTTATCAAACATGCTCTCCCTTTCGCTAATCCATGCTGACGCTGCCCGGTCCAATTATTCCTTGCATGTTTTCTGTAACCACTGCTTGCTGGCAATTGACTAACTACTCATGCCAGGGTACTTGGTCCCTAGATTCCCTCCCCTCTTCACCTTCTGTCATGGTGGCACAGTGGCGTGGCGGTAGAGTTGCTGCCTTAAAGCGCCAGAGACCTGGGCTCGGTGCTGTCTGTACGGAGTTTGTCTGTTCTCCCCATGACCTGTGTGGGTTTTCTGTGGGAGCTCCGGTTTCCTCCCACACTCCACAGATTTGTAGGTTAATTGGCTTCGGTAAAAAGTGCAAAACTGTCCCTAGTGTGTAGGACAGTGCAAGTGTACAGGGATCGCTGGTCGGCGTGGACTCGGTGGGCCGAAGGACCTGTTTCTACACTGCATCTCTAAACTAAACTAAACTTCTGCCCTTGCTTAAATCATGGGCTTACTTGTTGCCTTCCAACATTTCAGAAAACTCTCCAAAAATGCAGGAATCTTGGATGGTGACAGACAGCCTCCATTATCTCCATAACCCGTCCTTCAAAACCTTCACGACATGACGTCAGTTCTTGGGGATTTATCAGTATTCTGCTCCATCAATTCCTCCAATACTTTTCTTTTGCAAATGCTAATCTCTTTTTGGTTCTGGTCTATTTCCTGGAATTTCTCTCTATCTTCTTGTGTGAAGGCGGGCAGCATATTTGCTTAATTTCTCGTATTCCCTAATATAATTTCTCCTGAATCAGTCTTTAAGGGACCTATATTAACTTTTGCTAATCTTTTCCTTTTTACATATTTGTGGAGGTTTTACTGCCTATTTTATATGTCCCTCACTAGATTACTCTGTTTCTGCTTTCCTTTCCCTTATCAACTTCTTAATGCTTCTTTGCTGAATTCTGCAATTATCCCAGTCCTCCAGCGTATTGCTCCTTTTGGTTTCTTTATAAGTCGTTTCCTTTGATCTAATATTGTCTATAACTTCACATTAGCCATGTCTGAGCTGCTTTTCTTCTTGAGTTTTTATATCTTAATGCCCTTAATTATTTGAACATCAGCCGTTGAATGCTGGCTGGATCAGAGGGTTTCACGGCAGAGTTTAGTTTAGAGACCCAGGCACTTCGGCCCACCGAGTCCACACCGACCAGCGATCCCGGCACATTAACACTGCACTACATGCACTAAGGACAATTTACACTTATAACAAGCCAATTAACCTACAGACCTGGTATTTATTCACAAAATGCTGGAGTAACTCAGCGGGTCAGGCAGCATCTCAGGAGAGAAGGAATGGGTGACGTTTCGGGTCGAGACCCTTCTTCAGTCTGAAGAAGGGTCTCGACCCGAAACGTCACCCTTTCCTTCTCTCCTGTGATGCTACCTGACCTGCTGAGTTACTCCAGCATTTTGTGAATAAATACCTTCGATTTGTACCAGCATCTGCAGTTATTTTCTTACACAACCTACAGACCTGTGCGTCTTTGGAGTGTGGGAGGAAACCAAAGATCTCGGAGAAAACCCACGCGGTCACGGGGAGAACGTGCAAACTCCGTACAGACAGCACCCGGGAACGAACCCGGTTCTCCGGCGCAGGAAGGCAGCAACTCTACCGCTGCGCCACTGGGCTGCCCTGATAGAGGTTGGATAGACTTGGATTGTTCTCTCTGGAGTGTCGGAGTTTGAGAGGAGACACGATAGAAGTATATAAAATGATGAGAAGCACGGATAAGGTAGACATTCAGATCCTTTTTTCCCAGGGCGGAAATGTCCCACACCAGAGGGCGTAGCAGTAAGGTGAGGGGGGGGGAGATTAATGGAGGTGTGTGGACCGTTTACAGTCGGGGATGGGTGCCTGGAACCCACTGCCAGGGGTAGTGGTGGAGGCAGATACGACAGTGGCATTCAAGAGGCCTATAGATAAGCACATGGAAGTACATGGAATGGAGGGATATGGATAATCTGCAGGCAGATGCGATCAGTTCAGCTAGGCATCATGTTCGGCACAAAGATTGTGGGCTGAAAGGCTGATTCCTGTACTGTACTGTTCTACGGTCGATGCTCATTGTTTGCTTGCTGTTCTACCTTGCTGTTTGTGTAGCCCCAGTCTTCGTAGATGTCTTATTCTATAAGTGCACACTTCCTGCAGTACTTTCATCCACAAATGTTGACAGCATTCCCAAGATAGAGCTTGCGTGTCATGAGAAGGAATAACACAAAAAGAGGGAAAGTAACTATTAAATTCAGAAACAGAACTGCAATCATTATGTGTAGGAAGGAACTGCAGATGCTGGTTTACACCAAAGATAGACACAAAATGCTGGCCTACCTCAGCTATCCCTTTTCGCCAGAGTTGCGGCCTGACCCGTGGATTTACTCCAACATTTTGTGTCATTATGTAATGAGAGAAATATTCATACAATGTTGTGGTTGCAATGCATTTCATGTTGAACTAAAGGAATTGGCAGCATTGAAATGAAAACTGCAAATGTAATTGGATATTTCTTAATCTGTGTGTGATAATTGGCATATTGCACTGACTTTAGCAATGTTTAGTTTGTAGGTTTTAGGAAATCATGTCAGTCAGAGAGAAATAAAGCTTCCCAGCTGTTATCAGGCAACTGAACCGTCCTTTCATCAACTAGAGAGCGTTCCTGACCTCCCATCTATCTCACTGGAGACTCTCGGACTATCTTTAATCGGACTTTACTGGTCTTTATCTTGCACTAAGTGTTATCCTCTTTATCCTGCATCTGTACACTTGATTGCAATCACGTATAGTCTTTCCTCGGACTGAATAGCAGGCAACAAAAAAGTTATTTGCCGTTCCTCGGTACACGTGACAATAAACTAGACTAAACTAAATTAAACTCAGCTAAAGTAAACTAAACTAAAACGATCACATTCTGAAACAGAAATATAATCATTATGTAATGAGTAGGATATTCATACAATGATGTGGTTGCAAACTATCTCATGTTGAACTAAAGGAATTGACAATATTGAAATGAAAGCTACGAATGTAAATGTAATTGGATATCTCTTAATCTGTGTTTAACAATTGGGATATGACACCAGCTCGAGCAATGTGCAGTTTGTCAGTGAAAGGAAAATCATGTCAGTCAGAGAGTCATAGAGAGCAGTACAGCAGGGAAACAGGCCCTTTGGCCCATCTTGTCCATGCCGATCAAGTTGGCATATTGGGCTAGTCCCATTTGCCTGCACTTGGCCTTTTGTCCTCTAAACCCTTCCTGTCCATATTTCTGTCCGAATTACTTTTTTTTAAACTCACAATTATATCCGCTTCTTCAGCTTCCTCTGGCAGCTCATTCCAGATATGGACTACCCTCTGGGTGGAAAGGTTGCCTTGAGGTCCCTTTAAAATCTCTCCCCTCTCACTTTAAGCCTCTGCCCTCTAGTTTTAGAATCATCTATAGGCAAAATGACTGTGAGCGTTCACTTTATCCGTGCCCTTCATGATCTTGTACACCTCACTAAGGTCACCCCTTCGGCCTCCTATGCTCAAAAGAAGTCCCAGCCTATCTAACCTCTCCCTATAACACAAGACCACAAATCCAGGTATTGTCCTGGTGAATCACTTAAAATCTCTTGGAAGCTTTCGACCAATAATTCGTAGATGAGCTTTATCTTTGGAGAGAAAAATACAAAAGAATGTAGGTAACAATTCATTCAAGAAAGAAAGCACCTGGGTTTATGTTGAGCCTTTCAAATTCCTAGATGCCTTCAGGTAATTTTGGTGATGGTGCACCAGTTTCATTTCTGCAAGAGTAACTCCATGGCCTGGACCAGCGAACATGCCCCACTATGAAGTTTAAATTCAGTTACAAATCATGATTTTGTTTCTCAGGAAGGCAGCTGGTATTAATCATGATAACCGCAGAACAAATGGATGGTTATTGAAAGAAAAGTCCACCTAGGTCACAAAATGACTTTCATGGGACAATTGTCCATACATTGTCAGGACTGTGTGGGGATCCCAGACACACAGCAACCCCATCATTTGTCCTGGAATGGATGACCATCTACACTGACCATCAATATTGACCATCAATATTGACCACCTACACATACCATCTATACATACCATCTATACTGACCATCTACACTGACCATCTACACTGACCAGGAGTAACTCAGCAGGTCAGGCAGCATCTCGGGAGAGAAGGAATGGGTGACGTTTCGGGTCGAGACCCTTCCTCAGACTGATGTCAGGGGGGCGGGACAAAGGAAGGATATAGGTGGAGACAGGAAGATAGAGGGAGAACTGGGAAGAGGGAGGGGAAGAGAGGGACAGAGGAACTATCTAAAGTTGGAGAAGTCAATGTTCATACCGCTGGGTTGCAAGCTGCCCAAGCGAAATATGAGGTGCTGTTCCTCCAATTTCCGGTGGGCCTCACTATTGCACTGGAGGAGGCCCATGACAGAAAGGTCAGACTGGGAGTGGGAGGGGGAGTTGCTCAGCCACCGGGAGATCAGGTTGGTTAAGGCAGACTGAGCGAAGGTGTTGAGCATCTACACTGACCATCTACACTGACCATCTACACTGACCATCACTGACCATCAACACTGAACATCTACACTGACCATCTACACTGACCATCACTGATCATCAACACTGACCATCACTGACCATCTACACTGCCCATCTACACTGACCAACAATATTGACCATCTACACTGACCATCAATATTGACCATCTACACTGACCATCAATATTGACCATCTCTGACCATCTACACTGACCATCATTACTGATCATCAACACTGACCACCTATAGATACAACATGCTGGAGTAACTCTGTTTCGGGTCGAGACCCTTCTTCAGTCTGAAACCTCGCCCATTCCTACACATCTTAAATGAAGTGCCTGCTGAAGATGGTTTTAATTTTCCAAAAACCTAGATTTGGGCACGTTTCATTTCGATTGCAAATAAGTTTCTCTTCAAAGAGTGAGAGTGTCAGAAAGCCAGTGAGCTTAATGTCAGACGGAGGGAAAATGTTAGACATTGCTATCAACGAGTTACAACAGGGCAACTAAAAATTCAAAGTACTCAGGCAAAGTCAATGAGATCTTATGAAAGGCAATTCATGTTTGATCAATGTATTACAGGGGCTCACGTTGTCGACCTCCCCGTGGCGAGCCCTGCCAACTGACCTCAGTCAGGCGAACGGCAACAAACAGAGACAGCAGAAGCAGAAGCGGCTTCATAACTTCTGCTGCCTCAAACGCAAGAAGAAGAAGTAGAATGTATTACAGTTCTTTGAAGAGGTAACATGCTGTGGAAAGCGGAAAACTGGTTGATGTACATTGCTTTGATTTCCAGAAGCCATTTGATAAGGTAAAATATCAAAGGTTATTGGGGAAAATATAAGTTTACGGCATAGGAGGTAACATAAACCAAAAATAGACACACAACGCTGAAGTAACTCAGTGGGACAGGCAGCATCTCTGGAGAGAAGGAACGGGTGACGTTTCAGTCTGAAGAAAGGTCTCGGCCCAAAACGTCACCCATTCCTTCTATCCAGAGATGGTGTCTGTACCGCTGAGTTACTCCAGCATTTTGTATCTTCATTTCATTTAAGATCCCTGGGCAAAGTCAGCACACAGTTCCAATGGCTTACTCTGCCCCAGTCCAGGGTTTAGTTTAGAGATGCAGCATAGAAACAAGGCCTAGGGCTCACTGAGTCCCCGCCGACCGTATATCACCCATTCACTGGTCCTATATTAGACGATTTTCGCAACCTACACACTAATGGGGAATTTACAGAAGCCAATTAACCTCCAAACCTACACGTTGATCACATTGAATGGTAGTGCTGATCATGGTCTCCATGATCACATTGAATGGTGGTGCTGGCTCGAGGGGCCGAATGGCCTACTCCTGCACCTATTGTCTATTGTCTATTGTCTTTGTAGTGTGGGAGGAAACCAGAGCACCCGGAGAAAACCCAGGTGGCCACAGGGAGACGTGCAAACTCCGTACCGATAGCAGATGCATTCCGGATAAACCCAGGTCTCTGACTCTGTGAAGCAATAGCTCTACTGCATGTGTGGTTGTAATATTCCCACAACCTCTCCCTTCCATTTCCTGAAGTGGGGCTATCTCTCAGATGTTATCCCCCATAGAGCGTGAAAACAGGCCCTTGTCCACAACGGACAACATGTCCCATCTACACTAGTCCCACCTGCCTGGGTTTGTCCCATATCCCTCCAAACCTGTCCTACCCATGTCTCTGTCTAACTGTTTCTTAAAGGTTGGGATAGTCCCTGCCTCAGCTACCTCCTCTGGCAGCTTGTTCCATACACCCATCACCCTATGTATGAAAAAGTTAACCCTCAAATTCCTATTAAATCTTTTCCCCTTCACCTTAAACCTATGGGAACAATAAGGCTACACATTCCAGTTCTCAACAACTCAGTGCGTAATAGTAAAACCCTAACCCTGCCTCTGGGCCCTTTGTTACTCCCAGTTTGTAGGACAACCCCTTCCAGTGTGGGTGGATATGGCTGGCATTGAATGCCCACTGACGGTATGCCCAGAGAGGTATCAGGACAGGCACTGGGCAGAGGAGGAGAAGGGAAGGTGGCGAACACAGGCCAGCTGCTCAGGGAGAAAGGGATTTCATTGAGTCACACAGCACGGAAACAACCAGTTCAGCCCAGCAAGTGCACACCAACCACCATTGGTAGAGATTGGGTAGACAATCCAGAAACTGTTCATTCATTTGTACTATATCCCTCTATATAACCGTCTATCACTAAAGACTGGAGTAACTCAGCGGGTCAGGCAGCATCTCTGGAGAGAAGGAATGGGTGACGTTTCGGGTTGAGACCCTTCTTCAGACCAATAATAATAATAATAATAATAATAATAATAATAATAATAATAATAATAATAATAATAATAATAATAATAATAAAAATAATAATAAAAATAAATTTCATTTGTGATATGTAGGTTGGCACAGGGTCAAAGGTACAATGAAATGTATTTGACAAGACAACGGGTCACCTCAGCAGTAATATTCCAAGGATAAATAAGATTTAAAAAATGACATTAGTAAGGTAAAAAGACAATATTGAAACTAGGTAAAAAGACAATATTAAAAAATAATCAACGTATATGATTTGAAATGTGTTTATGAGTTCAGAAGCCTGATGGCCTGATGGTAGAAACTGTTCTTAAGTCTGGTGGTACGCGCAGCCATACTCCTGTATCGTCTGCCTGACGGCAACAAGGAGAACAGCCTGCGTGCTGGGTGGCTGTGGTCCTTGATGATGCTGCGTGCCTTCCGCAGGCACCGCCGGTAGAGAATGTCCTGAATGGCCGGGAGACAGTTGCCAGTGATGTGCTGTGCCGTCTTCACCACTCTCTGTAGTGACTTGTGGCTGTGGGCAGAACAGTCCCCGTACCAGACTGTAATGCAGCCCGTCAGCAGGCTCTCGATGGTGCATCTGTAGAAGTTTGTGAGGATGCTGGCGTTCATGCCAAACTTCCTCAGTCTTCTCATGAAAAAAAGCCGCTGGTGGGCCTTCTTTGATATTGTGTCCGTGTGCAGTGTCCAGGAAAGGTCCTCAGTGATGTGCACACCGAGGAACTTAAAGCTGCTGACCCTTTCAACCTCAGCATCACCGATGTGGATGGGGAGGTGTCCACTCCCCTGCTGTCTCCTGTAGTCCACGGTCATCTCTTTAGTTTTGCTGACATTGAGAGAGAGGTTATTTTCCTGACACCAGCTGTTTAGTGCCTTTACCTCCTCTCTGTAGGCTGTCTCATTGTTGTCTGTGATGAGGCCCAAGATGGTCGTGTCGTTAGCAAACTTTAGGATGCTGTTTGAGCTGTGCTTAGCAGTACAGTCGTGCGTGAACAGGGAGTACAGGAGAGGACTGAGCACACAGCCCTGTGGTGTGCCTATGTTGAGGATCAGTGAGGAAGAGGTGTGGCTGCCAATTCTCACCACCTGGGGCCTGCCCGTCAGGAAATCGAATATCCATCCGCAGATGGAGGTCTCCAGTCCAAGATCAAGGAGCTTGGGGACGAGTTTTGAGGGAATAATAGTGTTGAATGCCGAGCTGTAGTCAATAAAGAGCATTCTCACATATGTATTTCCTTTGTCCAGGTGGGTGAGCGCAGTATGTATTGCCATGGCGATGGCATCGTCCGTGGCCCTGTTTGGTCTACATGCAAACTGAAGAGGGTCCAAGGTGTCAGGGAGAGAGGAGCAGATGTGAGTTTTGACTAGTCGCTCGAAGCACTTCATGATGACTGATGTCAGTGCGACAGGACGGTAGTCATTTAAACAGGAGGTTACTGGTTTCTTTGGAACAGGAACGATGATGGATGCTTTGAAGGAGGTGGGAACCACAGACTGACTCAGAGAGAGGCTGAAGATGTTGGTGAACACCTCGGCCAGTTGATCAGCACAAGCTCTGAGGGCCCGCCCTGGAATGCCATTCGGCCCTGGAGCTTTGCGGTCGTTGACCTTTTTGAAGGACCGCCTCACGTCTGCCATTTGTAAGGACAGTGTGGTGGTCCCCCTGAACTTGGGAAGAAGGTTCTCGACCCGAAACGTCACCCACTCCTTCTCTCCAGAGATGCTGCCTGACCCGCTGCGTTACTCCAGCCTTTTGTGATACCTTCGATTTGTACCAGCATCTGCAGTTATCTTTAGTTGTTTTAGATTTAGAGATACAGCGCAGAAACAGGCCCTTCGGCCCACCGGGTCCACGCCGCCCCGCGATCCCCGTAACACTATCCTACACCCACTAGGGACAATTTTTACATTTGCCCAGCCAATTAACCTACAAACCTGTACGTCTTTGGAGTGTGGGAGGAAACCGAAGATCTTGGAGAAAACCCACGCAGGTCACGGGGAGAACGTACAAACTCCGTACGGACAGCCCCCGTAGTCAGGATCGAACCTGAGTCTCCGGCGCTGCATTCGCTGTAAGGCAGCAACTCTACCACTGCGCCATCGTGCCGCACTATATTTTCCTATATAACCGTCTATATCTCTTGTTTCCCTCTCCCCTCAGTCTGAAGAAGGGTCTCGACCAGAAACTTCACCCATTCCTTCTCTCCAGAGGAACTGTCTGACCCGCTGAGTTACTCCAGCTTTTTGTGTCTATCTTAGGGATGCTTTAACAGTACTTGCACGTACCTACTGCCCAATTGTTCAAATGCTGCTTTGCACATTTCCTCTGGTAATTCCGTGTTGATGGCCCATGAAAAGGAGGCGAAATTAGCAAGTGTGAAGGCCTGTTCTTTTCTGAGTTTCTCCCTTAAAACCAGTGACTCATTGCTCAGTGTGACACTCCCACATGGACTGGGGCTGCTCTATTTACTTGCTGTTCACTGGGCTGGGAGCGGCCACAGTTTCTCCCAGAGTGAGATCAGAGTCAAGTTTAATTTAGTTTATGTGTAAGGAAAAAACGGCAGATGCTGGTTTAAATCGAAGATAGACACAAAATGCTGGAGTAACTCAGCGGGACAGGCAGCATCACTGGAGAGAAGAAATGGGTGACGTTTCAGGTCGAGACTCTTCTCCAGACTTGAGTTTAGTTTAGAGGTACAGAGTGGAAACAGGCCCTTCGGCCCATCATGTCCGCGCCAACCTGTGATCACCAACACTATCCGACATCATATCATATCATATCATATCATATATATACAGCCGGAAACAGGCCTTTTCGGCCCACCAAGTCCGTGCCGCCCAGCGATCCCCGTACATTAACACTATCCTACACCCACTAGGGACAATTTTTTTTTTTTAATAACATTTTTACCCAGCCAATTAGCCTACATACCTACATGCTAGGGACAATTTACAATCTTCACCAAAGCCAATTTACCAACAAACCCGTACGTCTTTGGAGTGTGGGAGGAAACCGGAGCACCCGGGGAAAACCCACGTGGTCACAGAGAGAATGTACAAACTCCGTACAGCAGCACCCGTAGTCAGGATCGAACACGGGTCTCTGCCGCGGTAAGGCAGCAACTCTACCGCTGAGCCACCGTGCCGTCCCGTTCGTCCACATCCTCGACTGATATTCAAGTCAACACCTCCTCGATGGGAAGCAGTGGAAAGAAAGTTCTACTGCTCCTTACCCCTTTCCCCAACATCCTCAGACAAGTGCTAATGGATCTGTTCCCCGTCCCTATTGCTATCAGCCATCTCAACAGCAGCATTGCCTGCGCCCCTGAGATGCCCCACCAATTCAAGTTGCTGAAGGAACCACAAGAGTGCATTTTCATCAAACAAGATGGCTCCCAACACAGGCTCGCATATGCGCGCTAACCACAGAAGCAGATCTACAATCACATGCTACAATCGCTCCACACTTTTAAATCTCTATTCCGACAGCAACAGTTCTTACTTCAACTACGATACCTCATTGGTGGCCCCATAGCAGAAGCATCCACGTTGTGGGGGCTGGAAACTGGAAGTGTCCTGAGCTAATTCTGCCACCACCATCGTCTATTGTACAAGTGATGGCTCCCACTGATTGTCGCCGGAAGCTTGCGTCCTTATCAGGACGGACGATGACAGCGATGTAACATTTGAAACATGGATGATGGACACAAAAGAAGAAGAAGATACCTCATTGGTGACCCTTTGATAGACCCGTACTGGTCTATCCTTGATCGGAGTTTGCCGGCTTTACCTTGCACTAAAGGTTATTCCATTATCATGTATCTCTACACTGTAAATGGCTCGATTGTAATCATTATTGTCTTTCCGCTGATTGGATAGCACGCTGCAAAAGCTTTTCACTCTACCTCGGTGGAGGTGACAATAAATTGAACGAACTAAACCAAACTAAACCAAACAGTTGCAGCTTCGCGTTTGTGATGCTGTAGTGGAATTACTAGACTCACGTCTACTCGGTTACTAGGCTGGTTACAAGGTTCATCATGGATACTCAGCTCACATCCTGATGCCCAGTCTTCTGATATAAAGAATGTCTAAATAGCAGCCGGAGAATTTAGTCATTCACCCATCTATTCCCCTCTTGATTTTATACGCATCTCTAAGATCTTCCCTCAGCCTAATACCTCGAGATATATATTTTAAATGGAGACTAAACTCAAGGGACAGATAGAACATATTTGTTACTCATGTTGGCATTTGCTTTGGCATTTCTAATTGCGTTTACTAATCTACAATAACACATTTGGGAGACACACACTGGAGTGTACACACATGCTTGCTCACTGCATCAGCCCAAAGGCTTTTGTTTACTGTTGTCAGTTTACCATAACTCTTTAGGGACAGGCCTGATCTATCAGTGGAACTATCGCTGTTGAGGATGGATGTGTGCACTGTTGTGATCCAAAACAGGTCCTGAGACAACATGGGTTAAGAACTTGGTTTGACTTTCTTCTGGGAATAGGATATGGATAGTATAGGACAGGTTTAAAGGGAGTTAAAATGCCAAACATTTTAACTCCCCTTCCCATTCCCGTACTGAACTTTCTGTCCTGGGCCTCTTCCACAGTCAGAGTGAAGCCACACGCAAATTAGAGGGACAGCACCTCATATTTCGCTCAGCAGGTCAGGCAGCATCTGCAGAGAGAATGGACAAACGACGTTTCAGGTCGTGACTCTCAGGCGGTCTGGAGAAGGGCTCTGACCCGAAACCACATTGATGACACTTCTTCAGGACTGGAAATAGTTAGAAGTTTCAGAGTTAGCGGGGAGAAGGGAAGATTAGTCGCCGGAATGACCAAAGTGCCAAGGTTTTAAGCGGCAAAAGAACAGGTCTGAGGAAGGGTCTCAACCCAAAACGTCACCCTTTCCTTCTCTCCAGAGATGCTGCCTGTCCCGCTGAGTTACTCCAGCTTTTTGTGTCTATCTTAGATTAAAATGGAGTTGGATTATCTGAGGTTATGGAAGAATTAGGAGGAAATGCTAGAAAACTGAGTTAGATAACTGGTAGCTTTGGCTCCTGCCAGTGGAGTGAACAGAGGAACAGTGCAGATCCATCACCAAAATGCATTTGCTCTATTCTCACCCTGGGTCATACTCAGTGAGGTAGTGGTTCGACCAAAGACCACCACTGATGCCAAACCTGGATCGGAAGCACAAACCAACAAAGAAAGTGGAGGCATTCCGACATTTAATGGCTTAGCACTACATATGACATCCGCACATAAACAAGCAAACATGTTTACATCAGTCTGAAGAAGGATCTCAACCCGAAACGTCACCCATTCCTACTCTCCAGAGATGCTGCCTGACCCGCTGAGTTACTCCAGCATTTTGTGATACCTGTCTACATCATTCCCTTACCCATTATACTTCCACAAAGCCAGATTTGTTTATTTGTTTTGTTGTGTTGTGTTGTGCAGTGAAGGGGAGGAGTTGAGAAGATCTAGTGACCAAAGCCCTCACCAGGGGTTATTAGCAGCACGTGAATGGAAGCAAATTCCTCCCCCTCCAGCATCTACCACTGGATTCATTTCAATAATTCTCCTGTGGCAACATGTTGGACGTTGTTCTTCGTGTTCTCAGAAGGCAATGTTTAAGACACGATTCTTTGCTTCCCCGCAAGGCCAGCATCTGCATTCACGGCCCTTGCACTAACAAGGTAGCGTTTACTCGGCCGAAACAGTCAGATGGACGGCAGACTAAATTGGCTAATTATACAAGAGACATTGTACGCCAAACCTCCTTGCAGCAGAATGGAAAGCTCAGTGGTGAATCTGTGCACTGTGGAGTGATAGACCACAGAGATAACCATACTTCCATCTCATTGCTGAACACAATTAACCTGAACCACGGGGCAGCCCAGCTGGAAGCTCCCGTCAGCCATACCTGCTTCAAATATGCGATGCAAAGTTATATATATATGAATTTAAGAGGGAGTTAGATAGAGCTCTGGGGGCTAGTGGAATCAAGGGATATGGGGAGACGTTGGGCACAGGTTACTGATTGTGGATGAGCAGCCATGATCACAATGAATGGCGATGCTGGCTCGAAGGGCCGAATGGCCTCCTCCGGCACCTATTTTCCATGTTTCTATGTACATGTAAACGCATAAACAAAAGCTAAATTCACAATCGGAGCCACAAGGCACTGCACATGCCAGGATTGTGACTAAAACACAAAGTGCTGGAGGAACTCAGCGAGTCGGGCGGCGTCTAGAAAATAGAACATAGAATAGAGGAACAGTCAGCTCACGAACAGGGTCTGAAGAAGGGTCTCGACCCGAAACGTCACCCATCCCTTCCCTCCAGAGATGCTGCCTGCCCCACTGAGTTACTCCAGCATTTTGTCTCTATCTCCGGTTTAAACCAGCATCTGCAGTTCCTTCCTACACAAGAACAGGCCCTTTGGCCCACGATACCCGGGCCGGACACGATGCGAAGACCAATCTTATCTAGGAACAAAGAACTGCAGATGCTGGTTAATATGCAAAAAGGCACAAAGTGGAGGAGGACATTCGGCCCTTCGAGCCAGCACCGCCATTCATTGTGATCATGGCTGCTCATCCACAAGTAGCTCAGCAGGTCAGGCAGCATCTCTGGAGAACACAGAGAGGTTCCTCAGACTCTTATCTACCTACTCCTAATCCTCCCTCCATTCCATGCAAATCCATTTGCCTACTAAAAGCCACTATACAATAGTGGCATTTACGTCTCTTAAATACCACTAGGCTCAACCACCAACCCTGGCAGCCACCACCCTTTGTGTAAAACGGTTGCCCCTGCCCCTGTGTGGAGGGATATGGACAGGCGATTGTTCTGAACTTCTTTCAACCTAACTTTTTATGCTTCCTCTTTTATGCACGAGTCCCTCAGGATTGTTGATGCACCACTTTGTTCAATGTTTCATTTATTTTCAAACATAATGATTCAGTGGCAAAGTTACATTTTAAAAGCTGTTTCGTCTTCGTTTTCCCCAGTGTGCTTTCCCATTGTCCTCATGCAAGAATATGTTTATTGGACTTTGCAGAGATTTATAGAGATATAAGCAATCTGTTCTTTGCTGTGAGGATGTAGATTGCCTTATTTGTATCTGCACACTGAGGAATGCTCGATTGTAATCATGTATTGTCTTTCCACTGACTGGCTAGCACGCAACAAAGGCTTTTCACTGCACACGTGACAATAAACTAAAAAACTGAACTGAAATTTATCTGGACATTCTTCTGTCTGTACGTGTTTTGGCTGGGGTCTGGAAAAGGTAGAACTGTGGACATTTCGACAGATAGATGGATGAGTTTTGAGTTTGTGTTTGTGTTTAGCTTATTGTCACATGTACCGAGGTACAGTGAAAAGCCTTAGTTGCGTGCTAACCAGTCAGAGGAAAGACAACACATGATTGCAATCGAGCCATCCCAAGAGTACAGATACACGATAAAGGATATTTGTGAACAATGCTTAGTGCAAGATAAAGTCCTGGAAAGTCCAATCAAAGATAGTCCAAGGATCTCCAATGAGGTAGATAGTATGTAGACACAAAATGCTGGAGTAACTCAGCCGGTCAGGCAACATCTCTGGGGAGAAGGAATGGGTGACGTTTTGGGTCGAGACCCTTCCTCAGTCTGAAGAAGGGTCTCGACACGAAACGTCACCCATTCCTTCTCCCCAGAGATGCTGCCTGACCCGTTGAGTTACTCTAGCATTTTGTGTCTACCTTCGGTTTAAACCAGCATCTGCAGTTTTCTTTCCTAGTTTGATAGTATCTCGGGCTCGTTCTAGTTGTTGGTAGGATGGTTCAGTTGCCTGATAACAGTTAACAGGAAGGCTTCAGAGGACCACGGGCCAACTGTGGGCAAACGGGTCTGGCCAGTATGCCAACTTAGTCAGCATGAATCAGATGGGCCGAAGGGTCCCTTTCCATGCTGTACAACTCTCTGACCCTATTTACAAAATTTACAGAAGCCAATTTACCTACAAACCTGCACATCTTTGGAATGTGGGAGAAAACCAGGGCACTTGGAGAAAATCCACAAGGTCACAGGGTTAACACACAAACTCCATACAGACAGCACCCGTAGTCAGAATCGAACCCGGGTCTCCGGCGCTGTTAGGCAGCAACTCTACCACTGTGCCAATGTACCACCTCATTGTTTGGGTAGAGCATGTTGTGTAGATCAGGCAGGAAAGTGGATCTGCAGCTAAAGACCAAATCTGATCAATCTTAGAAGGAGTGATAACCGGAGTTGGTGATTCGTAGAAACTTAGAAAATAGGTGCAAGAGTAGGTCATTTGGCCCTTCGAACCAGCACCGCCATTCAATATGATCATGGCTGATCATCCAAAATCAGTATCCCGTTCCTGCTTTTTCCCCCATCTCCCTTGGCTCCGTTAGCCCTAAGAGCTAAATCTAACTCTCGCTTGAGAAAATCCAGTGAATTGACCTTCTCTGCCTTCTATGGCAGAGAATTCCACAGATTCACAACTCTCTGGCTGAAAAAGTTTTTTTCTCATCTCAGTTTTAAATGGCCTCCCCTTTATTCTTAGACTTAGCCTAATGGCATCTATCCACTTGATCGGCATCCAAGCCAGCACCCTAAACGTGATTCCTCCACCATTGCTGTAGCATGGCTGCAACAACTACCATACACAAGGCGCAGTGAAGACACTCCACAAAGCACCTCCAAGCCCCTCACCTCAGTCCTGAATGGCCCTAGCCCTTATTCTTAAACTGTGACCCCCCTGGTTCTGGAGTCCCCCAACATGGGGAACATTTTTCCTGCCTCCCGCCTGTCCGATCCCTTAAGAATGTTATATGTTTCTATGAGATCTCCTCTCATCCTAAATTCCAGTGAATACAAGCCCAGTCGATCCATTCTTTCATCATATGTCAGTCCCGCCACACCCTCTACCCATTAGCCTCAGCAGAAGGATAGAAGCCCTAAATCTTCTCCAACTTTACCAACCATGGATCCAAACCCCTTGCACTTCCTCCGTGTTATCTCAACAATTTCGCAAAGACGGAATCACGACACACATTTTCTGGGAGAGAGGGATCTAAAGTGAGTTTGTATGATCAATGCAAACATCCTCCATCATCTCCATGGGGAGCCAGTTCCATAGATTGCCCCCTTCCACACTTTGACTGCAAATTACCATCCCTGCACTCCAGATTTTCTTTTTGAAGAACTGCAACTCGTAATGATTTTCATTGCAAATACAAGAAACCTTTTTGATGGGATCAAAGGATCATCACAGGCCAAGATTTATTGTTGGTTACGGGAGAAAATCAGCGAATTTTATCTTCACATTAAACCATTGTGTGTTCAGTCTAAACACAGACATTACCCATGGTTGTTAAACAGACTCAATGATCCAGTAAAAGGACTTCAGAGTCAGGGAGTCACGCGGAAACAGCCTCTTCAGCACAACTCGTCCATGAAGACCAAGACGCCCATTTAAACTAGTCCAATTTGCCAGTATTTTTCCCTTATCCCTCCTAAACCTTTCCTGCCCATGTACCTGACCAAATATCTTTTAGAGTCATAATGCAAGAGTCATAACGGTGGCGCAACGGTAGAGTTGCTGCTTTACAGCGAATGCAGCGCCGGAGACTCTGGTTCGATCCTGACTACGGGTGCTGTACTATAAGGAGTTTGTACGTTCTCCCCGTGACCTGCGTGGCTTTTCTCCGAGATCTTCGGTTTCCTCCCACACTCCAAAGACATACAGGTATGTAGGTTAATTGACTGGGTAAATGTAAAAATTGTCTCTAGTGTGTGTAGGATAGTGTTAATGTGCGGGGATCGCTGGGCGGTGCGGACTTGGTGGGCCGAAAAGGCCTGTTTCCGCGCTGTATCTGAAATATGAAATATGAAATAATAATATGCGGGTACAAATCGAAGGTATTTATTTCACAAAATGCTGGATTAACTCAGCAGAAGGGTCTCGACCCGAAACAACACCCATTCCTTCTCTCCTGAGATGCTGCCTGACCTTTTAGAGTCATAGAATCACACAGCATGGAAACAGACTCTACGGCCCAACTTGCCCACACCAACCAAGATGCCCACACCATCTACACCATTTGCCAGCAATTGACCCAATTTCCCTTCAACCTTTCCTATCCAGGTGCCTGTCCAAATGTCTTTTAAATATGATTATTGTACCTGCCTCAACTACTGTCTGTGATAGCTCGTTCGACATAGCCACCACACTCTGTGTGTAAAAATGACCCCTCAGGATCCTATTTAATTTTTCTTCTGTCACCTAATCGTATGTCCACCAGTCCTTGGCTCCCCCTAATCTGAGTAAAGTGTTCAATGGTCGATGTTTCTTTATTATTATATACTACCACTGGGGACAAGACGCCAATTTATCTATAAACCTGCATGTCATAAGGTCATAAAGGCCCTGGTGAGACCGCACCTGGAGTACTGTGTGCAGTTTTGGTCTCCAAATTTGAGGAAGGATATTCTTGCTATGGAGGGCGTGCAGCGTAGGTTCACTAGGTTAATTCCCGGAATGGCGGGACTGTCGTATGTTGAAAGGCTGGAGCGATTGGGCTTGTATACACTGGAATTTAGAAGGATGAGGGGGGATCTTATTGAAACATATAAGATAATTAGGGGATTGGACACATTAGAGGCAGGAAACATGTTCCCAATGTTGGGGGAGTCCAGAACAAGGGGCCACAGTTTAAGAATAAGGGGTAGGCCATTTAGAACGGAGATAAGGAAGAACTTTTTCAGTCAGAGAGTTGTGAAGGTGTGGAATTCTCTGCCTCAGAAGGCAGTGGAGGCCAGTTCGTTGGATGCTTTCAAGAGAGAGCTGGATAGAGCTCTTAAGGATAGCGGAGTGAGGGGGTATGGGGAGAAGGCAGGAACGGGGTACTGATTGAGAGTGATCAGCCATGATCGCATTGAATGGCGGTGCTGGCTCGAAGGGCTGAATGGCCTACTCCTGCACCTATTGTCTATTGTCTATTGTCTATTAATAGGAGTAGAATTAGACCATTTGGTCCTTCAAGTCTACTCTGCCTTTCAATCATGGCTGATCTATCTCTCCCTCCTAACCCCATTCTCCTGCCTTCTCCCTATAACCTCTGACACACGTACTAATCAAGAATCTATCTATTTCTGCCTTAAAAATATCCACTGACTTGGCCTCCACAGCATTCTGTGGCAAAGAATACCACAGATTCACCACCCTCTGACTAAAGAAATTTCTCCTCATCTCTTTCCCAAAAGAACGTCCTTTAATTCTCAGGCTGCGGCCTCTAATTCTAAACTCTCCAATTAGTGGAAACATCCACGCCTTAGGAATGTGGGAGGAAACCGAAGTACCCAATGAAAACCCACACGGGTCACAGGGAGAACGTACCAACTCCGTAGTGACAGCACCCGGGGGTCAGGATCGAACCCGGGTCTCTGGCGCTGTGAGGCAGCAACTCTACCGCTGTGCCGCCCGGTTCTATTGTGGGAGAAGAGGATGAATGTGAGTGGGCAAAGAGATAAGCATGGCCATGGTGTGCCGAAGGGCCAGTTTCTGTGCTGTGCGGCTCTGTGCTGTACCACGGCTCTTGGATTCACACCCGACTTTACAAGCTGATATGCAAGTATTTAATCCGGTTAATTAAGTTTGTTCCAGTCACTGATTGTGTTCAAATCCCACTCTGTCCTCAATGTCAGAGGAAGGCACTGCGTTCACAATGCCCCACAATCTCCCAGAGTTTGCAGGGCCTTTCCTGCTATCAATGTTAATTCATTGTCGGAGTTTACTGGTGGTTTCTGACAGGTTTATATTTTATAAAAAAACAACCTCAGTTTTTGTGCCTAAACAATAAACAAAGGAATAGATTTTGTTTTTGCGGCTCCCAGTGGGGTTTAAGTGATAAAATAAGCCTCATTATTTTGGTGAAATATTTAACGTCATTTATGGAAATATATCTAAATTATTCACCATGTCATGTTATCATTTTATATTTTTACATTATTTTAACAATAAATAGCAATTAGTGACATAACTATATAAAATCAGTGTCATTGAATGGATAAAAAAATGGCGTCAGTAGTGCCAGGGGTGTGCTGGGAGTATGTTATCGTGTTCATAAGGTCATAAGTGATATGAGCAGAATTAGGCCATTCGGCCCATCAAGTCTACTCTGCCATTCAACCATGGCTGATCTATCTCTCCCATCTAACCCCATTCTCCTGCCTTCTCCCCATAACCCCTGACTCCCGTACAATACAATACAATACAATACAATGTATCTTTAATGTCATTGTACCCAGGGGTACAACGAGATTGGGAATGCGCCTCCCATACGATGCAATAATTTAAGTAATTAACAGCAACCCAACGAAACGAAACAATTGTAACAGTTTTTTTAGACAGGGTAAAGTGCAAGTTGATCTATGCGTTGTGACCATCCGGCTCAGCAGGACCGGTTCATAGCAGCTATGGCCCTGGGGATGAAGCTGTTCCTGAGTCTGGAGGTGCGGGCGTAGAAGGCCTTGTATCGTCTGCCCGATGGAAGGAGTTCGAACAGACTGTTGCAGGGGTGTGAAGAGTCTTTGTGGATGCTGGTGGCTTTTCTGAGGCATCGTGTGTTGTAGATGCCCTCCAAGTCTGGTAGCTGTGTTCCGATGGCCCTCTGAGCTCTATGGACTACCCGCTGTAGAGCTTTCCTTTCTGCCTAATCATGTACTAATCATGAATCTATCGCTGCCTTAAAAATATCCACTGACTTGGCCTTCACAGCCCTCTGTGGCAATGTGTTCCTTCCTTCTCCCCATAACCCCTGACACCTGTACTGAGCAATAATTCTACCTGTGAATTTTCACCCAGTCACTGAGCTTAGTCGGGTGAGATCAGATAGTTTTAAAACCTGACACAGGTTGAACACCGATATTCCGGCACTCTCGGTTTCAGAACCTTTCTGGATTATCCGTCTATCTGGACCAATGGAGGTCAAGTGATCATGAAATGACAATAGACCCCTGGCCCGCTAATAAACCCCTCCTATGCGTCTAAAGCACTGTGGACTGCCAGAAACATATGCAAATGCAAAATGCAAACTGAATGTGAATGGAATGACCTGCCGACCCATGTCCTGCAGATTCACCACCCTCTGACGAAAGAAATTCTTCCTCATCTCCTTTCTAAAAGTACGTCCTATTATTCTGAGGCTATGCCCTCTGGTCCTAGACTCTCCCACCAGTAGAAACATTCTCCCCGCATCTACTCTATCCAAGCTTTTTTCCACCCCACATATAGAGTTAGATAGAGCTCTAGGGGCTAGTGGGATCACGGGATATGGGGAGAAGGCAGGCACGGGTTACTGATTGACAGGGCGTCCAGTGAGTTAGGATGGAGGCCGCTGCTGTTCTTGCCCTTGGGCAGAATAACCAGGCCGGTGCAGAATCTATTGTGATGATGTTTTTGGGACAATTTAATTGGACTTTCTCATTACACTCAGGACTGCAGGAGTTTCACCCTGTATGTGGAGGACATTGAACTCCAGGAAGGAGTGGGGAAAGGCCGACTGTGTGGAGAATATTAACGACACCAGCTCGGAGAACAGATCAAGGCTGCCCTGAGGATATTTTGTGTCCATGGCACTCCTCAGCTCGGCAGATTGAAAGGGATGTGTTGCATTAAGCTGCCCTGTATCGGGGACAGGGAACAAGGCTCGGAAGGTTGTTAAGTTCTCGCTGTTAAAATTGCTGCAAAACACAATGAGCCTGAGAACTAGTGTGTATTTTATTCCGGTCTATCATCAACCAACAAAAGCTACAGTGCACACGGTGCCTTGAAATGACAATCTCACCCCAGTTGGCCTATTTACATGTGGTGTCATAAATGCAAACACAACTACTTCTTCCTCCGTGATAAAGCTATGGCCATTGTAGCTCTCTCCATCCCAAGCAACCCCAGACTGAAGTCATCTTCTACCTCTGTGGGCAGCAGAGCCTCAGCTTTCTGTGGAGCTGCTAAACCTCACATACTATGCAAAATGCTTCAGCGCTGATTTCTTCAATGGTAACAAGGTCAGAGAAATTAATTTTTTGCAAACAGATCAATAAGATTATTCACAAAATGCTGGAGTAACTCAGCAGGTCAGGCAGCATCTCGGGAGAGAAGGAATGGGTGACGTTTCGGGTCGAGACCCTTCTTCAGACCCTTCTTCAGACTTCTCGACCCGAAACGTCACCCATTCCTTCTCTCCCGAGATGCTGCCTGACCTGCTGAGTTACTCCAGCATTCTGTGAATAAATCGATTTGTACCAGCATCTGCAGTTATTTTCTTATACTCAATAAGATTATTGCTGTATACAAGGACGAACCACCATTAAGTACCGAATGCATAGAAACAACAGCCCGCTGAGTCCATTTTTTGTTCAGTTTAGTTCATTGTCACGTGTACCGAGGTACAGTGAAAAGCTTTTGTTGCGTGCTAGCCAGTCAGCGGAAAGACAATACCCGATTACAATCGAGCCATTTTTACAGCAATAAGGGAATAACACGTAGCGCAAGGCAAAGCCAGCAAAGTCCGATCAAGGATAGTCCGAGGGTCACCAAAGACGTAGATAGTAGTGTTGTGATATTGCAGGCACTACTTTGTTGTATCACGACTATTTGTTTGCCTGTGTAGTAACGTGTATATAAGAGAATGAGGTGATTTGGTGGTCACTCTGGTTCCAGGTGGCCATGGAATAAACAGCCTGGATTTATGCTCCAGCTTTCTAACCTTTTAAACACGTGTACTCGTGGTCCGTCCAGAGTCATAACAAAGGTATAACAGATACCGGACCACGTAGTACAACAAGTAGTTCAGCACTGCTCCCTGAATGTAGGATGGTTCCACGTATGCAAGAGTTGCCAGGTTTTGACGCCATCTTCACAGTCCCGGCCCAGCTGGCCATAACAGCCGTCACCTCCATCCAGATCGCCAGCGAACTGTTGTTCTCTCCTCTCCTGGCCTTCAGTCTTCGTCCTTCCGTGCCCCAGAGTCACCTCCTGCAGCAAACCTTGAGGGCATGGAAGGCAAGATGTCCCGACTGGGCTTGTATTCACTGGAATTTAAAAGGATGAGAGGGGATCTTACAGAAACGTAAAAAAATTCTTAAGGGATCGGACAGGCTAGATGCAGGAATAATGTTCCCGATGTTGGGGGAGTCCAGAACCAGGGGTGACAGTTTAAGAATAAGGGGTAGGCCATTTTGCAGCCCTGCGCTTGTGAAGCTCTGTGAGCCGATGGCTCTTCAGATGCCTTGCATGGCACATCGTTCCTGTCCACCCTCGCCGCCTCATGGGAGATCCAGCTGCTGCAGCAGGGAACCTCTGGAAAGGAAGGCAATTGTGAAATGCCCCCCCCCCACCTAACCTCTTCTGCAGCAACGTGAGGGAGGAGAGACCCATGTGGAGCACTCATTAAAGATCGAGAATGCAGCGTGTATGAGAGAGATGATGCGAGATATGAATGCAATGACGGTAACAGTGTGAGACCTTGCTGCAAGCTGCTTGCACGGTTAAACTTTCATGCATTTTTTTTTAAATGTGGGGTAAAATAGTTAATTTCGTGAAGAAAAAATATTGAGAAGTTAGTGACCAAACCAGACCCACAATAAACCACATTTCCCTCCCACCATCTCTCACCACCATGGTCACCCTACTCCTTCACCCTTCTCTGTATACTCATCTCCCATCCCCAAGTTCCATATTTCCCTTTTTAATCCCCCCTCCTTTCCCTCCCCCCTGTCCCATTCCACATATATCCCTCCCTTTGGCTTCACATTTCACTTATTTCCTTATCTTTTCCATCTTGACACATTTCTGTCTCCTTTTCACCTCAAGCCTTAGTCACCGCTCCACCCACTCCACCCACTCCACCCGCTCCACCCGCTCCACCCGCTCCACCCGCTCCACCCGCTCCACCCGCTCCACCCGCTCCACCCACTCCACCCTCTCCACCCACTCCACCCACTCCACCCACTCGCCTGTATCCACCCACTCCACCCACTCGCCTGTATCCACCCACTCCACCCACTCGCCTGTATCCACCCGCTCCACCCGCTCCACCCACTCCACCCACTCCACCCGCTCCACCCACTCCACCCACTCCACCCGCTCCACCCGCTCCACCCGCTCCACCCGCTCCACCCGCTCCACCCGCTCCACCCACTCGCCTGTATCCACCCACTCCACCCGCTCCACCCACTCGCCTGTATCCACCCGCTCCACCCACTCCACCCACTCCACCCACTCGCCTGTATACACCCACTCCACCCGCTCCACCCACTCGCCTGTATCCACCCGCTCCACCCACTCCACCCACTCCACCCACTCGCCTGTATCCACCCACTCCACCCACTCCACCCACTCCACCCACTCCACCCACTCGCCTGTATCCACCCGCTCCACCCACTCCACCCACTCCACCCACTCGCCTGTATCCACCCACTCCACCCGCTCCACCCACTCGCCTGTATCCACCCGCTCCACCCACTCCACCCACTCCACCCAATCCACCCACTCGCCTGTATCCACCCACTCCACCCACTCCACCCACTCCACCCACTCCACCCACTCCACCCACTCCACCCACTCGCCTGTATCCACCCTTGCCTCTCTTTCCCAGCCTCCTTCTTCCCACTATAATCAGTCTGAAGAAGGGTCACAGAGTCATTGTGTCACACAGCCTAGAAACAGGCCCCAAATCCTAGAGTAGCAATAGACAATAGACAATAGGTGCAGGAGGAGGCCATTCGGCCCTTCGAGCCAGCACCGCCATTTAATGTGATCATGGCTGATCATTCTCAATCAGTACCCCGTTCCTGCCTTCTCCCCATACCCACTGACTCCACTATCCTTAAGAGCTCTATCTAGCTCTCTCTTGAATGCATTCAGAGAATTGGCCTCCTCTGCCTTCTGAGGCAGAGAATTCCACAGATTAACAACTCTCTGACTGAAAAGGTTTTTCCTCATCTCAGTTCTAAATGGCCTACCCCTTATTCTTAAACTGTGGCCCCTTGTTCTGGACACCCCCAACATTGGGAACATGTTTCCTGCCTCTAACGTGTCCAGCCCCTTAATAATCTTATACGTTTCGATAAGATCTCCTCTCATCCTTCTAAATTCCCATGTATACCAGCCCAGTCGCTCCAGTCTTTCAACATATGACAGTCCCGCCATTCCAGGAATTAACCTAGTAAACCTACGCTGCACGCCCTCAATAGCAAGAATATCCTTCCTCAAATTTGGAGGCCAAAACTGCACACAGTACTCCAGGTGCGGATCTAACTCAATGGGTCCAGCAGCATCTCTGGAGAACAGGCCCAATGTCACCTATCCTTGTTCTCCAGAGATGCTCCCTGACCTGCCGTGTTACTCCAACACTTTTTGTCTTTCCTTGGTAAACCAGCATCTGCAGTTCCTTGTCTCTACAGAAACAGGGCCTTTACCCCGACTCGTCCAAGCCTACCAAGATGCCCCCACTTAATCCCGACCTCAATCGTCGACTGTCCACTTCACTCCACAGATGCTGCCTGACCCGTCGAGTTCCTCCAGAACTTTGTGAAGACCTCGTTCTGTCTCTGATACTCAGTGGAATACTTGAGATCTTGAATGTTCTGAGTTCTTTTCACGCTGGAGAATCAACCAGCTCTCTCCAGGGACTCTCGCTGTGAAAGTCTCAGCCAAAACTCTGACAGTTGTATTACTGGACTTGGAAATGTCAGGACATACAACCTCTGTGGGCTCAGTGGCCGGCTGTGTCCTTCATAGCCGGGTAATATTGCCTCCTGCACTCAAAGTGGTAGTAATGCCTGATGGTCTTTCGTTTAGTTCAGTTTAGGGATGCAGTACAGAAGCAGGCCCTTTTGCCCACCAAGTCCACGCCGACCAGCGATCCCCACACATTAAACACCATCCTACACACTAGGATCGTGTGGCCTATAAACCTGTAGGTCTTTGGAGTGCGGGAGGAATCCGGAGCTCCCAGGGAAAACTCATGCAGGTCACGGGGAGAACGTACAAACTATGTACAGACAGCGCCCAGGATTGAACCCAGGTCTCTGACGCTGCAAGGCAGCAACTCTACCGCTGCGCCACCCTGCTGCCTACTGTCACTTGGATGAAGGGATTAAAAGTACCATTAGCAAATTTGCAGATGATACAAAGCTGGGTGGTAGTGTGAACTGTGAGGAAGATGCTATGAGGTTGCAGGGTGACTTGGACAGGTTGTGTGAGTGGGCGGATGCATGGCAGATGCAGTTTAATGTGGATAAGTGTGAGGTTATCCACTTTGGTGGTAAGAATAGGAAGGCAGAGTATTATCTGAATGGTGTCAAGTTAGGAACAGGGGACGTACAAAGAGATCTGGGTGTCCTAGTGCATCAGTCAATGAAAGGAAGCATGCAGGTACAGCAGGCAGTGAAGAAAGCCAATGGAATGTTGGCCTTCATAACAAGAGGAGTTGAGTATAGGAGCAAAGAGGTCCTTCTGCAGTTGTACAGGGCCCTAGTGAGACCGCACCTGGAATACTGTGTGCAGTTTTGGTCTCCAAATTTGAGGAAGGATATTCTTGCTATTGAGGGCGTGCAGTGTAGGTTTACTAGGTTAATTCCCGGAATGGCGGGACTTTCATATGCTGAAAGACTGGAGCGACTAGGCTTGTATACACTGGAATTTAGAAGGATGAGAGGAGATCTTATCGAAACGTATAAGATTATTAAGGGGTTGGACACGTTAGAGGCAGGAAACATGTTCCCAATGTTGGGGGAGTCCAGAACAAGGGGCCACAGTTTAAGAATAAGGGGTTGGCCATTTAGAACTGAGATGAGGAAAAACCTTTTCAGTCAGAGAGTTGTTAATCTGTGGAATTCTCTGCCTCAGAAGGCAGTGGAGGCCAATTCTCTGAATGCATTCAAGAGAGAGCTAGATAG
The DNA here is from genome assembly GCF_053455715.1 of Rhinoraja longicauda. Lineage (NCBI taxonomy): Eukaryota > Metazoa > Chordata > Chondrichthyes > Rajiformes > Arhynchobatidae > Rhinoraja > Rhinoraja longicauda. The sequence goes on from NC_135984.1 coordinate 10,112,183, forward strand.
AGCTCTTAAGGATAGCGGAGTCAGGGGGTATGGGGAGAAGGCAGGAACGGGGTACTGATTGAGAATGATCAGCCATGATCACATTGAATGGCGGTGCTGGCTCGAAGGGCCAAATGGCCTCCCCCTGCACCTATTGTCTATTGTCACTTTACTTGAAGTAAGTTTGACTTAAGTGAGGCAGCCAGTTTTGAAAGGCAGTACATGGTTTAGATTTATCAATAATCAGCCTTGCAGGATTAAGGCAAGGTTGTTTTTGTTTAAAGCATTGTTCTCCGACATTTGTTGCAAAAGGTCGTTCTTTGACCTTTTCATCCATGGATAGTGGAAACCGATTTCCATTTTCCCCCTGCATCATTCTCCCTTAATAAAAGGTTACTGCAGCCATTAAGCCCAGTGTTAAAGACCATATTTTAGGATGTCCTACTGAGGTGCCTGACCCTTCCTGAACCTTCCATAGTGCTGGATGCACTGATTGCCTCTCACCTTCCCCATGGGATGCAGAAAAGATGCCTTAATTGCACAATAACCGTGGTCTTGGCTTTAAAGAACGTTCACTCCGATCAGGTTTCAAGGATTTTACTCGAAGTCATCTTTCTTTGTGAACCACACCGTGCGCCACAATAACCCAAAGAGAGGTGCCTGTTTACAGTGCCACGTCTTTGAATTCACAACACCTCAAAGTGGTTCAGAGGCTAAAAGGTAGAAGGTCCACAGTGGTGCAGGAAACATGACGGCCAATTTGTTCAGTACATCGCATCGCGCAACGAGCAGATGATATGCTTCCATGCTTATATTGAATGAAAGATTTCAACCAGGAGAACCTCGTGCTGTCTTTCCCCACGATAGCCCGGCAGCGGTCAGCTCGAGTGTCCCCAGCTTAGTATTCCATCCCAGGACGAGACCTCTGACAGTGCACCCCTACCTCCCACAACACCGACGAGTCAGCCCGAGAACCATGGGGGACTCGGCGGAGGAGGGGGGTGGTGGGGGAGGGGCCGAGAATGAGGGGGACCCTATGGGGGGGAGTAGGGTTATCAACTGTCCCGTATTAGCCGGGTCATCCCGTATTTTGGGCTAAATTAGTTTGTCCAGTACAGGACGCCTTTGTCCCGTATTAGGCACGGGGGCCACTGTAGGCCCGGACACTATAGGCCCGGACACTGTAGGCCCGGACATTGTAGGCTAGGACACTGTAGGCCCGGTCAGTGTAGCCCCAGACGCTGTAGGCCCGGACACTGTAGGCCCAGACAGTGTAGGCCCGGACACTGTAGGCCCGGACATTGTAGGACCGGACACTGTAGGCCCGGTCAGTGTAGGCCCAGACACTATAGGCCCAGACATTGTAGGCCTGGACACTGTAGACCCGGTCAGTGCAGGCCAAGATGCTGTAGGCCCAGACACTGTAGCCCTGACATTGTAGGCCCGGACGCTGTAGGCCCAGACAGTGTAGGCCCAGGCAGTATAGGCCCGGAGGCCAGGGCGCTGCGGATCGAGACCCTTCTTCAGTCTGACCCCTACCTCTACAATCAGTCTGAAGAAAGGTCTCGATCCGAAACATCACCCATTCCTTCTCTCCAGAGATGCTGCCTGTCCCGCTGAGTTACTCCAGCATTTTGTGTCTATCTTCGGTTTAAACCAGCATCTGCAGTTCCTCCCCACACATTTCTCCTGCCCCTCCTCTCTTCCAGCTTTCTTTCCACACTACCCCTACAATCAGTCTGAAGAATGGTCCCGACCCGAAACGTCACCTATCCTTGTCCTCCAGAGATGCTTCCTGACCCGCTGAGCACTTTGTGTCTTTCAGTGTGTTTGCGTGTTCATAACCCATCAAATTCAGACAGACAAATTCTCCGAGAGAGCCTTGGCTGAGGGTTGCTATGTTTATTGAGTCATTGGCTTTAATTTCATTCACAGATGTTGGTCTCATTTTCGCAGGTGAAGTGTCTGTGGCTGTTTGCTGAGCAGCAGATTGATACAGCGTTAATGGAGGCCAATAATTTCATTCTCCTGTTTGTTTAATATTGCCATGGCAGTAACGACCTGGTCTTCCATTAACCAACAGACTTCCTGCTAACATGAAGCTGTTCTGACCCAGGATGTGTCCCCTGACAGGAACGTCTTCCACTGAACTAGATCTGAGCTCTGGGGCGGCACGGTGGTGCAGTGGTAGAGTTGCTGCCTTACAGCGCCGGAGACCCGGGTTCCTTCCTGACTAGGGGTGATATCTGTATGGAGTTTGTACGTTCTCCCCGTGATGACTTGGGTTTTCCCCGGGTGCTCCAGTTTCCTCCCACACACCAAAGACCTGCATGTTTGTAGATTAATTGGCTTCGGTAAAAGTTGTAAATTGTCCCCAGTGTATAGGTTAGCGCTAGGGAATGGGGGTGATCGCTACTCAGTGCGGACTCGGTGGGCCAAAGGGCCTGTTTCCACTCTGTATCTCTGAAGACTAGAGTCATGGAGGCAGAAGAGGTAGCAGATGCTGGAACCATGAGTGCAACACAAGAGGCCTGAAGGAACTCAGTAGGTCAGGCAGCATCTGTGGAGTGAAGGGACAGATTACATTTCAGGTCACGACCCTTCTTCAGACTAGGTGCAGTAGGGGGAAGAACGCTGGAAAAGATAATAGAAACGTAGCAACATAGAAAATGGGTGCGGGAGGAGGCCCTTTGGCCTTTCGAGCCAGCATCGCCATTCATTGTGATCATGGCTAATCATCCACAATCAGTAACCTGGGCTCAACTTCTCCCCATATCCCCTGATTCCACTAGCCCCCAGAGCTCTATTTTACTCTCTCTTAAATTCATCCAATGATTTGGCTTCCACTGCCCTCTGTGGCAGAGAATTCCACAAATTCACAACTCTCTGGGTGAAAAAGTTCCTTCTCACCTCAGTTTTAAATGGCCTCCCCTTTATTCTAAGACTGTGGCCCCTGGATCTGGACTCTCCCAACATTGGGAACATTTTTCCTGCATCTAGCTTGTCCAGTCCCTTTATAAATTTATATGTCTCTATAAAATCCCCTCTCATCCTAAATTCCAGTGAATACGAGCCTCATAGATTCATACAGGACAGAAACTGGCCCTTCAGCCCCTCATCCATGCCAACAAGGATGCACCATCAAAGCTTGTCCCACCTACCCGCCTTTTGGCCCATTTCCATCTAAACCTTTTCCATCCATGTACAGTACCTGTCAAGTATGGACCACAGTATTCCAAATGTGGCTTCAACAAAGTCTTGTACAACTGTACCAACCTCTCTACTCAATACCCTGACTGATGAATGCCGAAAGCCTTCTTGACCACACTATCTGCTACCTACCTGTGATCAGGGCCGTCTTAACGCATGGGCCTGATGGGCACTTGCCCGGGGGCCCACGAGCATAGGGGCCCCATGCTGATCTGTGTATGTTAAGTGACTTGCAATAAATAAATACTACTTTAAAAATGTAGGTTCAATAAGTGCTTTTTTCGCAACATTTTCGGTCACTAAGTGCTTCTCACAGCGATCTGTAAGTGCTTTTCGCAACAATGTAGCACCCTAAGTCCATCGCTAAGTGCTTTTCGGTAAGTGCTTTTCGCCGGCACGACAGGGGGGGGGCTGGTAGGGAAAGGGGGGTGGGGGAGAGTAACGGTAGGGGCCCCAGTACACTGCTTTGCCCGGGGGCCCATAATGCTGTAAAAACGGCCCTGCCTGTGATGCCAATTTCAAGGAACTATGCACCTGCACTTCTATATACCACTGCTCTACAACACTCCCCTGAGCCCTTCCTTGCACTGTAAAGGTCCTGCCTTAGTTTGACTTCCCAAAATGCAACACAGATGCAGGCCAGAGATTCATAGACTTATTCACTACAGGAATAGACACAACTGGTCTGTGTCGATCATGTTGTCTATCTGAGCTAATCCCAATTATCAGTTTGGCCCATCTCCCTTTAAATGTTTCCTATCCATAGAGCAGTCTAAATGCCTTTTAAACATTGTTCAAAGGAGAATTTTAAAGGAAGAGAGAGGCCGAGAGGATCAGAGAAAGAATTCCACAATTTAGGGTCACTGCAACTGAAGAAACAGCTACCAGTGATGGAGAGATTAGATTCAGGGATGATAAAATAAAAATGAAGAATTCCAGTGAAATGTGAGAAGCAGAGCTTGAATTTATGCTGGACATGTATATTGCTGCACGATTCTACATTGCATGATTGCAGTGTTAACCATTCAGCAAAAATAATACTTTACTGGTCTCTATTAGCAGTGGGCAATGAAATTTTACGTGATCAGTTTTTTTTAGATACAGTGCGGAAAAAGGTTCTGACTGTCTACCCTCTCATAATTTTACATACTTCCACCAAGTCTCCCCTCAACCTCCGACGATCCAGTCATCACTGTGTTTATCGTTGAGCTTATTATTGTGGTACGTACACTGTTTACTCTGTGAGTCTCATGCGAACAAGGAATTTCACTGACAATAAACTAATCTGCCCTGATCTGAAACGTGCTAATCCAAGCATGGCCATCATAAAAGGACGAGATGAAAGAATAGAGACCAGTCAGTTTGATTCCCGTCAGATTTTACTGACCGAGTAACCAATAGTCCTGATACAATAAGGAAAGGCTCTGTAAAGCTCGATTAACATGCCCTCGACCACGGTCTCTCTCTTGCAATTACATGCCTCCTGCCTTGCTCTATCTTCCTGAAACTCTGCAGAGTTGCTGCTTCCCGTTCACTTCAGCCCGTGTGTGGGTCAGGCAGACCTCCCTTCCTGATCCTGTGCCCACGTGCCAACTTGCGCACTCTCCATTTTGCGCCCAGCCTGCCAAAACCCATCCATCCACATTACTGCGATCGTTGCCAACTCCTTGTGACATTGCATTAACAGCTGGTGCTGCTGGTCGCCTGTTTTACACAGAATCACAACTGTGTCCTTCATATTTAAGCATATTGGTAAACAAGGATCGCGGGCACCGACACAACTTTTTATATTTTCTGCGCTGTACAAACCGAGATAAGTGCTCAAGTCAATTCTGCATTTGAACAACTTGTTATTCAACATTATTACAGGTAGTGATCCACAAGCCTCTTTGTGGTTAGCTATTTGAAGTCACATTTAATGAAAAGCCAAGAACTAAATTACTGTCAACACAACACTTGAAATTCCAATTTGTTTCTTATTATTTCGATCTGTATAATGTGATAGGATAACGGGACTGAATTCTAAATGCGTAAGCATCGTCTCTTGCTAGTTACCGGTTGCTAACGACATCTATGCATATCGACGAAGAAATAAAGGTCGCCCTGTGTATCCTTGGTTTTAGAATATGGGCGTCCATTAATTTGTTTTATTTTTATATTCATTCATGAGACGTGGGTGCCAGGGGGAAGGCCACCATTTATTGCCCGCACAGAAGGAAAAACATGCCTTGAACATCGTTAACTGAAAAGAAAAATTTCAATGCATGAGTGAAATGCCGTGGAGACTGGACACCTGGAAAAGACATCAGACCGAAACGTCATTGATGGATGGAGCGCACGCAACTGAGAGCGGAGAACAGAAGCATTAGCAGATGTCATCCATCAAACAGCGGAAGCTGGCAACCAAGGCAAACCCTGAGCCGATAAGAGTTGCATGGTGCGGTACTGTCTTGAGACAAGGCCCCATTAAACCACAGCTAGTGCCCCATTAAACTCCAACCAACACATGTTGAACCAGCAAAGTTTGAGAGAAAAAAACCAAGGGCACATCTGCAGGAACCCATTATTGAGCAGACAAGTGTGGATTTACAGAGGAAATAAGGTCTGTCATACCCGACCTTCCTACTGAGGTGACTTAGAGTCGTTGAGCAAAAAGGGCAAAGTGTTGGAGGAAAACTCAGAGGGTCAGGCAGCATTTGTGGAGGGAATGGACAGATGACATCATGGGTTGGGACCCTTCTTTAGCACTGACCTGAAGCGTCATCAGTCCAGTTTCCTCTGCAGATGCTGCCTGACCCGCTGAGTTCCTCCAGCACGCCATCTGCAGTTTCTTTTTATTACAATTTATCCCATATTTGAGAACATATAACATTGAACAGGACGGCACAGGAGCAGTCCCTTTGGTCCACACTATCTGTGCTGAACATGAGGCCAAGTTAACCTAATCTCCTCTGCCTGTACATGATCCATTTGCCTCCATCCCCCTGCATATCCATGTGCCCATCTAAAAGCCTCTTAACACCACCTTCTGAGGGAATGGATGTGTTCATATCTGGGTAAAAGCACCACCACAGGCCACCAATATCAAGTAGTCGCCAAGGAATCCAAGAGGTAACTTATTTGTTCATGGAGTAGTGGGAATGTGGAGCTCATTCCAACAGGGAATGGTTGGGATGAATAGCGTTGGCCTGTAGAAACATGTGAGGAAGGAGGGACTACCTGAAGGATTCAGGAGAGAGTGGAGAGTGGCTGTTTATGTGGAGTGTAAATGCCAGCAAGGTGCCTGGGCTGAATGCCAGCATCTGTGCGCAACACCCCGGTAGTGTCAACAATAGCAACGGAAAGCTCCAAGAGATACCAACTTCCTGGGTAAACTGTGTGATTGAACGTCATAGTGGCAAAGAGTCAAACAGCGAGGAAATAGGCCCTTCGGCCCACACCGGCCAACATGCCCCAGCTCCACACGTCCCAACGGCCTGCATTTATCCCATATCCCTCCAAAACCTGTCCTAGCCATGTACCTGTCTAACTGTCTCTTCGAGTCAATGAAGAAGGTGGCAGGTGGCACAACCAGTAGAGCTGCCGCCTCACAGTGCCAGAAACGAGGCTTCGTTCCTCGGGTGCTGTCTGTGTGGAGATTGCACGTTCTCCCTGTGACTGCGTAGATTTCCTCCGAGTGCTCCATTTTCCTCTCACATCCAAAAGGCGTGCAGGTGTGTAGATTAATTGGCCTCTGCAAATTGTCCCCTTGTGTGCAGGGAGCGGATGAGAAAGTGGGATAACGTGAAACCGGTGCGAACGGGTGATCGATGGTCGGCTTGGACTCTACGGGCCGAAGGATCTGTTTCCATGCTGTGTATCTTTAAACTAAACATAATCTCCGCAGCATTGTGTTTCTGTTGAAGCAGTTTCAGGCCCAGTCAATAGACAATAGTCAATAGACAATAGACAATAGACAATAGGTGCAGGAGGAGGCCATGCGGCCCTTCGAGCCAGCACCGCCATTCAATATCATGGCTGATCATTCTCAATCAGTACCCCGTTCCTGCCTTCTCCCCATACCCCCTGACTCCGCTATCCTTAAGAGCTCTATCTAGCTCTCTCTTGAATGCATTCAGAGAATTGGCCTCCACTGCCTTCTGAGGCAGAGAATTCCACAGATTTACAACTCTCTGACTGAAAAAGTTTTTCCTCATCTCAGTTCTAAATGGCCTACCCCTTATTCTTAAACTGTGGCCCCTTGTTCTGGACTCCCCCAACACTGGGAACATGTTTCCTGCCTCTAACGTGTCCAACCCCTTAATAATCTTATAAGTTTCGATAAGATCTCCTCTCATCCTTCTAAATTCCAGTGTATACCTGACGTGGATGGTGTACAAGCAATGATAACCACCAGGCCTGTCCGAAGTTAAGAATGTGCTGGTGAGCGGCATTAAAGATCAGCTGCAGATGAAGGGGAAATGTTGGTTTCTGACGGTGCATTTTGTGCGGACTCGGTGGGCTGAAGGGCCTGTTTCCGCCTGTTTCCAGATTTGCCAGAGGTAGCAAATCTCTAAACTAAACTAAGCTAAACTAAGACAGACACAATGGAACAGTTTAATTCCTAATTCCCTCGTATAGGTTCAGGTTTATTATTGTCACGTGTACCGAGGTACAGAGAAAAGCTTTGTTTTGCCTGTTATTCAAACAGATCAGATAATACCATACATAAATACAATCAAGTCAAATTCAAACACAACAGATAGAGCAATGGGGAAGTTAGTGTGTGCAGTATATACAGTAATTCTTAGCATTTTAGCACATTATAAAAAAATGGTCTGGTCTGTGTTTCTAAGGGATTCATAGTTGGCCTGGATATCTTTGCGTCTGTCTATAAAGGCTCTCCCGTCCATTTATATGTTTACTATAGTTTATCCTCATGTTCTGTCTTTTCTGTCTTTATCCATTTTTGGTACTCCTTTGCTGAGTTCTAAATTGCTCCCAATCCTCTGGCCGACTGCTATTTCTGTCAATTTTACAAGCTCCTTCCTAGGATTTAACACTATCTTTATTATCTCTTGTCAGACACGGATGATTCACTTTCCTTGTTGGCTTTTGTACCCGGGCGGAATTATTGTCTTGGCAACTTATGGATTATTTCTTCAAAACGTTAACCATTGGCTGTCCACCGCCGCACCTTGCGATGAGTGCACCCAAAGAACCACAGCCAACTCCCCCTTCGAACCTTCTCACAAGATCTCCAGCAGCTTCAGGTTAAAACGCCTTCCTCAATGGAGATTATCGGCAAAGGTGAGGCCAGCGTTGCGGGTGGAGGCAGGGAGAACGGCAAGTTTTACTTCAAGATGTGGCTACCTTTGGTCAGCAGGGACAAGATCGAGCACGTGGTCTGGATGCGGCCTACAGCGGTGGAGCAGCGGCGGAGGACACCAACGGCTACGCTTGGCCTGGCCGACCCTGCCACGCCGCCAGGACAACAGACCTTCACGGTCAGATCAAGATCCCTGCACTTACAACAACCGGGACTTGAAAATGGCGCCAAACTGACAACTCCGTATCCTGCCTCAGGGTACTGCTGCTACACACTTGTATGGTGTCTGAGATGCTCATCTAAAATATAGGAAGGAACTGCGGATGCTGGTTTAAACCGACGATAGACACAAAATGCTGGAGTAACTCAGTGGGGAAGGGCAGCATCTCGGGAGAGAAGGAATGGGTGACGTTTCGGATCGAGACTGAAGAGCTGCCGATGCTGGTTTAAACCAAAGACAGACTCCAAAAGCAGAAGTAACTCAGCGGGTCAGACAGCCTCTCTAGACAAAAGGAATAGGTGACATTTCACCAAACAAGGGTCTCAACCTCAAACGTCACCTATTCCTTTTCTCCAGAGATGCTGCCTGTCCCGCTGAGTTACTTCAGCATTTTGTGTCCATCTTATGCTGATCTAATATGTATCCAAGTGCTTACGTGTAGTGAAACTAGTACTGAACTGTATACAATCGTGAATTTCACCGTACCTCGGTACATATGACAAATAAAGATACCAGGCCATACCATAGCAGGTTAGCTGAAGGGCCTGTTTCCATGCTCAATGGTCCTATTATCTACCAGCATGCTTACACTTCTTTCAATTGAATAATTGTTGGACTCCAGCAGATAATAAAGCTGGAGTAACTCAGCGGGTCAGGCAGCACCTCGGGAGAGAAGGAATGGGTGACCCGAAACGTCACCCATTCCTTCTCTCCCGAGATGCTGCCTGACCCGCTGAGTTACTCCAGCATTTTGTGTCTACCTTCGACTTAAACCGGCATCTGCAGTTCTTCACTGCGGATAATAAAGCTGAATGCTTGTCATTGAAGGTTGTTGATCTCGAAAAATCCGTTTCTCCACAGAATAAGTTCCCCTCCATCTCTCTAGTTTTCTGGGAATATAAGGAACACATGCGATGACTTTTCTTGACAAAAGGTTGCTGTCATTATCCAACCTCGCTCTTCTCTTGGTAATTAAGTGAATGTACCACAGCAAGCAAGCAGAGTGCAGCTGCTCATTTGATCTCTGTCTCTCCTCTTTCCCTTTATCTCTGCTGAAGTATAAATGGGTCACTCCACTCAAAGCCCTGCATCTATTCTGCTACCATCTATAATGCAGTCAGTCACAGACAGCGTTGTGTACAGTTCCTGACCTTCAGAGTGCATCAGGTCTATGTTCAGTCATTAACGGAGCAGGTATCCCATTCCACATTTAAACCTCCATTATAAACTCACATAAATTGTTGGAAGTAACCGCGGAAAGAGAAACGGAGTAAAAATTTCAGGTCGAAGCCACTTTGTCAGTTTCGAAGACAGGCACAAAATCGCTGGAGTAACTCAGAGGGCCAGACAGCATCTCTGGAGAAAAGGAATAGGTGACGTTTGAGGTTGAGACCCTTGTTTGGTGAAATGTCACCTATTCCTTTTGTCCAGAGAGGCTGTCTGACCCGCTGAGTTACTTCTGCTTTCGGTGTCTGTCTTTGGTTTAAACCAGCATCTTGCAGTTCCTCCCGACACTTTTTGCCAGTACCGTACACTTTCTAACTGTATCATTGACTCCATCACAGGGAACAGTCTATTGCCTGAAGATAAACACAAAAAGCTGGAGTAACTCAGTGAGTCAGGCAGCATCTCTGGAGAAAAGGAATAGGTGGTCTTTCGGGTCGAGACCCTTCTTCAGACCGACTGACGTCTACTATAAATCGTATAAGAAGATAACTGCAGATGCTGGTACAAATCGACGGTATTTATTCACAAAATGCTGGAGTAACTCAGCAGGTCAGGCAGCATCTCGGGAGAGAAGGAATGGGTGACGTTTCGGGTCGAGACCCTTCTTCAGACTGAAGAAACTTCAGACCTTCTACTATAAATCTATGGACTCCCACTGTTACCATGACTCCTCTCGCCTCCTCTCAAGCTGCCTCTTGCAAGGGCACCATCCCTTGCTTTAGAGTCTGAATTAACGTTTCAGGCTGTGTTCTGATGAAGGATCTATGACCTGAAACGCCGAGTTTGCATTTCGTCCCACAGTTACACCTGATCTGCCAGCTGTTTCCAGAATATTCTGTTTGCACAACATTTCAGAGAAAGACCTTACTGTGTTAAAAATGTAAATTAATCCGTTTTAAGGTGCGTCGAGTTCAGGTCCGAGACGACACCTATCCATTTCCTCCACAGATGCCGCCTTACCACCAGAGTTACTCCAGCACTTTGTGTTTTGCAAAGGATTCCAGCACCTGCAGTTCCTTGTGTCTTCTTCATCAACAATGTTCATTTCTTCACAGATGCTGACCGACCTGCCGAATGTTTCCAGCATTTTCTGGTTTTATTTCAGGTCTCCTGCATTAGTGGGCTTCTCTTTGCATCTTGCTTATCGAATTCCTGTCAAAGGTCGCAACTGAACCTTCTTCCACAAGTCAAGACCTTCAGGCGGAATATTCCAGGGGCATCTCAATGAGGTTTCCCAACCCTTCCACCAAAAATGGAAAAGAAAAAAGATATGGAGACTCAAAAAAAACTACAGATGCTGCAATCTTCACCAAAACACAAAGAGCTGGAAGAACTCAGCGAGTCAGGCAGCATCTGTGGAGGGTGTGGATAGATGGAATTTCGGGTCAGGACAGTAACAAAATAATCTTAATTTAGCCTTCTGGATACTTCATGTCTTTGCCCTTGCCTTCCCTGCCCCACACAAAGTCCTGTGACTCAACACTCATCCACCATATCATTCAAACCATTCTCCCACCCTTGGCTCTTGCCTCTTGCTAAGGCAAAGTGCCTGGGATTAGACACTGTATCTGTCCATCCTTCACTATAATGCAATTGCTCATCCATTTTTAAATCTCTTTGTGCACGTCCGGGAAAATCAGCCCATCCATAGTCATCTCACCATTCCAACGCACGAGCCATCAAATCAATTGGAGACCTTTAAAAGCACAGATGACGCCGTGGTTTTAGACAATAGACAATAGGTGCAGGAGTAGGCCATTCGGCCCTTCGAGCCAGCACCACCATTCAATGCGATCATGGCTGATCATTCTCAATCAGTACCCCGTTCCTGCCTTCTCCCCATACCCCCTGACTCCGCTATCCTTAAGAGCTCTATCTAGCTCTCTCTTGAATGCATTCAGAGAATTGGCCTCCACTGCCTTCTGAGGCAGAGAATTCCACAGATTCACAACTTTCTTTCTGAAAAAGTTTTTCCTCACCTCCGTTCTAAATGGCCTACCCCTTATCCTTAAACTGTGGCCCCTGGTTCTGGACTCCCCCAAACATTGGGAACATGTTTCCTGCCTCTAACGTGTCCAACCCCTTAATAATCATACGTTTCGATAAGATCCCCTCTCATCCTTCTACAGTTCAGTGTATACAAGCCTAGTCGCTCCAGTCTTTCAACATATGACAGTCCCACCATCCAAGTTTTGCAGCAGTGATTGCCTCATTGTGCACAGGGTGCCTGGGGGAAGGGGTCTGACCGCATCACAATCCCTTCAACTTGTTGGCATCCTGGTCGACCAGACATCGGTCACTTCCACCGCATTCCCGGATGCGGATGCCATTAAAGGTGAAAAGAAGCGTGTGGAGACGCTTTACGAGGTTGGTGCCAGGACCCGAGACCCTGGGTTATGTGAAGAGTGCTTGGCACACTGGGGCTTTTAGTGCAAAAGGCTGAAAGGCAAAAAGGTGACATTATGTGAGGTGTGAGGAGGAAGTTCTTTAGCCAGAGGGCGGTGAATCTGTGGGATTCAATGCCCCAGATTGCGATGGAGCCATAGCTGTTGAGTATGTTTAAAGCCGAGACTGATAGTAAAGTCGGGGAGGAGGCAGCAGAATGGGGTTGAGAGAGAGAAATAGACCATTCATATTCGAATGGTGGAGCAGCCTTGGTGGGCCGAATGGCCTAATTCTGTTCCCATATCTTTTGGTTGTTGTAGAGGTGTATAAAATCACGAAGAGCTCGGACACTAAATGCACAGACTCTTTTTCCCAGGGTTAGGAAATTAAGGAATTAAGCTGAGAGGAGAAAGATTTAACAGGAACCTGTGGGCTAACGTTTTCCACACAGAGTGTGGTAGATCTCTGGAATGAGCTGCCAAGGCATTTAGTTGACGCAGGTACTATAACAGTATTTGGACAGGTACATGGACAGGGAAGGTTTAGAGGGAACTGGGCCAAATGCAGGCAGGAGAGATTAGCTTGGAGGGGGCATGTTGGTCGGTATGGAGTTGGGTCAAAGGGCCTGTTTCCATGCTCTACGACTCGGTTATTTTGGACGGTACACGATGTCCCCTGGCCTTCAGTTCACAAAACCTCCTCTTGTTATTGCTGTTAATGTGTCATCTCACGTTAAGCCTGGCACTGTGCCGACTCTTGCAATGCTGCCTGCTCACAAGAATTACACTCAGATTATCGAGGAGATTTCATGTGAATATTAGCAGCTCCGAACTTTATCCGAACGTGTGTTGAAATATTGACTCATATTTTCCTCAGCGGTTGGCGATGTAAACTGCTTTAAGGTCAGGTGTGCCACTTATAACAGGGTATAAATTATCTTCTAATTTGAGGTTAACTGATTAGCTTTCATTTCATTCTGTAGTCATGGTGACCTGACTCAAGTAGAAGCCATTATTTAAACACTGTGAATCACAACACGTTCTTGTGATATATACCAATTGTATTATTTTTCCAAATGATTATTTTCCCTCAAAAAAAATTTGCATTTAATTTAATTTAATTATCTTGGTATATATATATATAATATTATCTATGTATTATCGCTGACTCACAGATCCTGCAACTTAGGTTCGATCCTGGCTTCAGCTGCTGTCTGCGTGGAGTTTGCACGTTCTCCCTTTGTCCACGGCTTTCCCTCGTGATCTCTGGCTTCCTTCATTATGTGTCGGGGGGGGTGGATGATAAAGTAGAATAACATAGAACTAGTGAACGGGTGATCGATGGTCGGCATGGACTCGGTGGGCCGAAGGGCCTGCTTCCATATTGATATTATCAGTCAATATCACAAAGACATTGACTGGTATCTTTCAGTTGATCAATCACTCAGTGACTGAGCCTCCACTGCCTCCAGCATGAGGAATTCCAAACACTGACTCCTTTGGATGATGAAATCTCTCCTCACCTTAGATCTCCCAATGGTTGATCCAAATTTCCGGAGACTGAGATACCAAAGGGAACATCCTTCTTGCAGATCAGCCATGATCATGTTGAATTGCAGAATGGGCTTGAGAGGCTGAGTGGCCTGTTCTGAAGAAGGGACCTGACGCATAATGTCACCTATCCATGTTCTCCAGAGATGATGCCTGACCCGTTAACTTACTCCAGCACTTTGTGTCCCTTTAGTTTAGTTTAGAGATTTTAGTTTAGAGATACAGCGCGGAAACAGGCACTACGGCCCACCGGGTCCACGCCGACCAGCGATCCCCGCACATTAACACTCTCCTACACTCACGAGGGACAATTTTTACATTTACCAAGCCAATTAACCGGCAAACCTGTACGTCTTTGGAGTGTGGGAGGAAACCGAAGATCTCGGAGAAAACCCACGCAGGTCACGGGGAGAACGTACAAACTCCGTACAGACGACGCCCGTAGTCAGGATCGAATCTGGGTGTCCGGCACTGCATTCGTTGTAAGGCAGCAACTCTACCACTGCGCCACCGTGACTTTTGGCTTATTCCTGCTCCTGCTTTCTTGTGCGGATTTCAGTGTGCTCATTCCTTTCCTTTCTATCAACCCAGTTGTCCATTATCGTTCTGAAACCCTCAGCAGGTCAGAACATCTCTGGAGAACACGACTTAGAGAGACAACATTTTGAAGACCCTTCTCGACCCTTCCATTTTCTTCGGACATGGATTTTTTTTCCTCAGATCAATTTATACATACTCTCCAAATCTCTGGCCTGTGTTCTGTACAGCTCAAGATCAAACCGTAAGCCTTTTCATGTACAATATAGAATCAAAGATTCAAGGGACAAAAGTCAAGACTGTTCTATTGTCTCACTGGTAATGGAAAAGTGAAATTCTTACTTACTGCAGCTTAACGAGCCGTTAAATCCAATAACACACAAAAAATATTTGATAATTAATAATACAAGAAATTATTAATAGTAATAGTAGACAATAGTGCTAAACCAAGGTCCCTGGTGCCACAAAGACGCACGGCACGGTGGTAAAGTTGCTGCCTTACAGAACCACAGACCTAGGTTTGATCCTGACTACGGGTGCTGTCTGTAAAGAGTTTGTACCTTCTCCCCGTGACCTCCGTGGGTTTTCTCCGGGATCTTCGGTTTCCTCCCACACTCTAAATACGTACGGGTTTGTAGTTTAGTTGGCATGGTGTAAATGTAAATGGTCCCTAGTGTGTGTAGGATAGTGTTAGAGTGCAGGGATCGCTGGTCGGCGCGGACTCAATGGACTGCTTCCACGCTGTATCTCTAAACTAAACACAGTTCGTAGAAGATCACAGTTGCTGGGGTTAATGTTCAAGAGCCTGACGGTCGCTGGGAAGAACCTGCTCATGAACCAGAAGGTCACAGTTTCCAGACTCAATACAATACATACAATACAATATATCTTTATTGTTCCTTCTCTCCCGAGATGCTGCCCGACCTGCTGAGTTACTCCAGCTCTTTGTGAATAAATATCTTTATTGTCATTGTACAGGGGTACAACAAGATTGGGAATGCGCCTTCCATACGATGCAATAAATCACTTAGCCAGTCAGTATTAATTTAAACAACCCATTGAAACAAATTAGAACAGTTTTAAAACAGAATAAAGTGCCAGTAGATCTGTGCCGGTTCACTGTGCGATGTGACCATCCGGCTCAGCAGGACCGGTTCATAGCAGCTATGGCCCTGGGGATGAAGCTGTTCCTGAGTCTGGAGGTGCGGGCGTAGAAGGCCTTGTATCATCTGCCCGATGGTAGAAGTTCGAACAGACTGTTGCAGGGGTGTGAAGAGTCTTTGTGGATGCTGGTGGCTTTTCTGAGGCATCGTGTGTTGTAGATGCCCTCCAAGGCTGGTAGCTGTGTTCCGATGGTCCTCTGAGCTCTATGGACTACCCGCTGAAGAGCTTTCCTCTGCCTCCATGCAGCTGAGATACCACACAGGGATGCCATGTGTTAGGATGCTCTCTATGGTGCAGCGGTAGAAGGTCGTCAGCAGCTGTTGGGGTAGACCAGACTTTTTCGGTGTTTCTCTGCACCTTCTCCTGCACCTTCCTCCTGATGGTAGCAGCAAGATGAGAGCGTGGCCAGGGTGGTGTGGGTCTTTATAGAATATCGAACACGATGCAGGCTGGTATACATTAGGCAAACGTGAGTTTGATGATATCCAGAGTGTGGTTATGCTACGATATATTACATAATATATTCTCTGTGTAACCATTGTACATTAACTTCACCTCTTTTTTTTAAGCTATTTTTTACTGCACAAAATAAATGTTAATATTTTCAAACAAAACGCCAACATATCTGGACCTCAAATACCAAATCTGGCACAAAATTAACCACACTCTCAAGGTGGCATTAGAAGTTGACATTAGAAATTACTCATTTTGATGTATAAACTATGTGTATTTCGAATAATTTGCCTGGTAAAGCAACAAACTTCTCATCAATGTTTAATGGGTCAATAAATCTTCTTTGTTCAATAACAGATGCACAGTTTAGTGACATGCAATACCTCACAATGTGCTTGAACTGGATACAGCAATACTGGTCGTATAATAGAAGCCACAACTCACTTGGGATGCTGCTTTCTCAAGCGAGAAAGGAAAAAGGTTTGCCATGTTGAAAGACCACAGATGCTGGAATCTGGAGCAAAAAAACAGATTGTTGCAGGAACTCAGTGAGGCAGACAGCATCTGCGGTAGGCGCATTGGTTTGGTGTTGGCATGTGTACCGAGACTCAGCGAAAAGTTGGGTGGCATGGCGGCCCTGATAGTTGAGTTGCTGCTGCCTTACAGCACCAGAGACCTGGTTTAGATCCTAACTACGGGTGTTGTCTGTACGGAGCTTGTACGTTCTCCGTGACCGTGCGGGCTTGTACGTTCTCCGTGACCGTGACCGTGCGGGCTTGTACGTTCTCCGTGACCGTGACCGTGCGGGCTTGTACGTTCTCCGTGACCGTGCGGGCTTGTACGTTCTCCGTGACCGTGCGGGCTTGTACGTTCTCCGTGACCGTGCGGGCTTGTACGTTCTCCGTGACCGTGCGGGCTTGTACGTTCTCCGTGACCGTGCGGGCTTGTACGTTCTCCGTGACCGTGCGGGCTTGTACGTTCTCCGTGACCGTGACCGTGCGGGCTTGTACGTTCTCCGTGACCGTGACCGTGCGGGCTTGTACGTTCTCCGTGACCGTGACCGTGCGGGCTTGTACGTTCTCCGTGACCGTGCGGGCTTTCTCTGGGTGCTCCAGTTTCCTCCCACATTCCAAAGACGCGGAGCTTTGTAGGTTAATTAGGCTTCGGTAAAATTGTAAATTGTCCCTAGTGTGTAGGATAACGAGTGTGTGCAGAGTGATCGCTGATTGGCGTGGACTCAGTAGGCCAAAGGGCCTATTTCCGTGCTGTATCACTAAAGTAGGGACTAAAAGCCTTTGTTTGCGTGCTATTCTGTCAAATCATATCAGACCCTAGTACAATCAAGGCGCTGGAGTAACTCAGCGGGTCAGGCAGCATCCCTGGAGAACATGGATAGGTGACAGTCCAGGTCAAGACCCTTCTTCAGACATCTGAAGTACAGCACTTTGTGTCCTTGTGTGTATTAATCAGCATCTGCAGTTCTTTCTTTCTACATACATAGGTGCAATAGGGAGTGCAAAGAGAAAAATACCAGAATATAATGTTACTGCATTATAGCGTTAGTTACAGGAAAAAAAGGTCCAGCATCTGCAATGAGGTAGGTTGGAAGATCTGAACTACACCCTAGCTCATGGGAGGACCGTTCAATAGTCTGATAACAGCGAGGAAGAAGCTGTTCCTGAGGTAAAGACATAGATGATGTTTCAAGTAATGACCCTCCATCAGGACCTGTGCAAGTGCCAAGATTTGCCCAACACTTTTATAACATAATTAAAATATTTTTAAATCACCTGGAGACTCATTAAACCACTAAGTAACAATCAGACCTGATGAAAACAGACACAAATGTGCCCTTATTAAACCAGTTTGAAAATATTAGCAGCAATTAAGGTTAAAATATTTATTCGTGTTTTAGTATCTTTTTCTTTCACTTCACAAGGTCCTGGAAGGTTATCAATAATTCACATTAAATCTCGAGTATTTTATCACATAAAAGATAAGCTCACAGTGTCGGGGAGCTTTAGTGCTCCAGTTTTCTTTCAGAGATGAAGACTGGCTGGAACTTTAACACCTAACTTCATTACCTCAGCATAAGGAACATTAATCACACCTTAGATGCTTAAAGTGGTGCAGCCTTCAAACGCCAATGATTTTCCCCCAAAAGGTGACAGACATTTTAGAGTCCACAAAATGCTGGAGTAACTCAGCAGGTCAGGCAGCAACTCAGGAGAGAAGGAATGGGCGATGTTTCGGGTCGAGACCCTTCTTCAGACTGATGTCAGGGGGGCGGGACAAATGAAGGATATAGGTGGAGACAGGAAGATAGAGGGAGATCTGGGAGGGGGAGGGGGAGAGAGGGACAGAGGAACTATCTAAAGTTGGAGAAGTCAATGTTCATAAGCTCAAAAGATTAATTTACAAATGAAAACTGGTCTATCCACATTCACCATTGCTATGGAAGATGGCTTTTAATACTTGAGGTTAGATTAATGACATGACAATCTCTGGAGAGTCACTGAGTCATAGATTCATACAACGTGGGAACAGGCTTTTTGGCACAACTTGCCCACATCAACCAACATGCCCGTGTTGCCCTACTAGCCTGCTACTGGGGTGAGTAGTAGCAAGTACTAGTCCCACTTGCCTGCGTTTGGCCCATATCCCTCTAAACCTATCTTATCCATGTACCTGGGGGGATCTTATTGAAACATATAAGATAATTAGGGGATTGGACACATTAGAGGCAGGAAACATGTTCCCAATGTTGGGGGAGTCCAGAACAAGGGGCCACAGTTTAAGAATAAGGGGTAGGCCATTTAGAACGGAGATGAGGAAGAACTTTTTCAGTCAGAGAGTGGTGAAGGTGTGGAATTCTCTGCCTCAGAAGGCAGTGGAGGCCAGTTCGTTGGATGCTTTCAAGAGAGAGCTGGATAGAGCTCTTAAGGATAGCGGAGTGAGGGGGTATGGGGAGAAGGCAGAAACGGGGTACTGATTGAGAGTGATCAGCCATGATCGCATTGAATGGCGGTGCTGGCTCGAAGGGCTGAATGGCCTACTCCTGCACCTATTGTCTATTGTCTACCTATCCGAATGGTTCTTAAATGTTGAGTTAAATGTACCTGCTTCAACTCCCCCGTCTGGGAGCTCGTTCCATACACCCACCAGTCTTTGCGAAAAAAGGTTACCCCTCAGGTTCCTATTCATTTTTACCCCCCCCCCCATGGTAAACCAATGTCCTCTGGTTCTCAACTCCCCTACTCTGGGCCAAAGACTCTGTGCATTTATTCCTGATCTATTCCCCTGATGAATTTATATGCTGGAGCATAGATCCCGGCCTGGACTAGTTGGGTCGAATAGCCTACTGCTCCCCTGTAATATAATGTGAGAATCTTTCCCCCCTCACATTAAACCTGTGTAATCTGGTTCTCGATTCCCCCTACTCTTGGCAAAAGACTGTCCATTTCTACCCGATCTATTCCTCTTGCGGTTTTGTACACGTTGTAAGTCGGTGGAACAAGGCAGCTGGTGAACAGTGGGTCAGTTGTGGCCTCAGAGGTTGAAGTCTTGGGATTGTCCTTTTCTCTAACGAGGCGGGAGAGAGGTGAAGAAGGCCTTTCAGCGAGGCACCATCTGCTGAGTCGGTAAATGCTTCGGCACACTGGGTGCCAGGTGGACCCAGGAGCACAACAGCTGCTATTTTGTGAACGGGCTATCCGTTGGTTTCACGGAGGCAACCAATAAGATGCAATTGCCGGTGGATGCCGAAGAGGCCTTGACTGCCAATGGCGAACTATAGCAGAGCGACGGCATGTCCATCTCTCACACTCATGCGCTCCTGCACAGAGAAACATTTCAGAGTGAATGCCTTACATTCACTGAGGGCAATCACTGGGTGCCATGGTGTGGTTGTGAGCGAGACTCTCACTGCCCCCCAAATGTCAAGCAGTTTACTCCTGGCTGAAGAGACAAGAATTTTATTTCCTCTGGCAAGTACAGACCATTAACAGGCAGAAAATATATTCATTGATTTTTTAAAAAGATCCACATTGAAATCTGTGTTCTGGTAAGAGCTCCATTACGGATGGTTTCGAGGGATGGGGGTGAGAAGTGATCAAACTGTACAACTCCTCCCCCTTCTGTCGTGGGGTAGACTGAGACTGAGACTGACTCCCCCCTTCCCCCCACCTCCCCCCCCCACCCCCCCACCCCACCCCCCACCCCCAATCTATGCACGTCCCAAATCCTTTCCACTCATCACTTTAATTTCACCCAGAGAGTTGTGAATCTGTAGAATTCTCTGCCACAGAAGGCAGTGGAGGCTGATTCACTGGATGTTTTCAAGAGAGAGTTAGATTTAGCTCTTAGGGTCAATGGAATCAAGGGATATGGGGAGAAAGTAGGAACGGGATACTGATTTTAGATGATCGGCCATGATCATATAGAATGGCGGTGCTGGCTCGAATGGCCGAATGGTCTACTCCTGCACCTATTTTCTATGTTTCTAATTTCATGTTTCATCTATTTTGTGATTTTGTGTTTTATGACTGTTGGCAGATCAATTTCCCTCCTGGGATAAATAAAGTTCTATAGTATCGTATCGTAAATGTGACTAGCTCAGATGGGACAGGGACCAAGCAGGTCATAGAGCCATGGAAATAGGCCTTTTGGCTCAACTATCGCAATGCGACTAAAATTGATTTTGAGAGGTCTACATATAAAAGCAGCGATGTAATGGTGCAGCTTTATCAAGCACCGGTCAGACCGCGTTTGGAGTATTGTGAACAGTTTTGGGGCGCGTATCTCAGGAAGGCTGTGCCAGCATTGGAGAGGGTCTAGAGATAGATCACGAGAATGACTCCAGGAATGATTGGGTTAACACATGATAAGCATTTGACAGCTGTACTCGCTGGAGTTTAGAAGAATGAGTGGGGGGGGGGGGCACCTCATTGAAACTTACTGAATAGTGAAAGGCTTGGATAGAGTGGAATAAAATATAAGAAGATAACTGCAGATGCTGGTACAAATCGAAGGTATTTATTCACAAAATGCTGGAGCAACTCAGCAGGTCAGGCAGCATCTCGGGAGAGAAGGAATGGGTGACGTTTTGGGTCGAGACCCTTCTTCAGACCCTTCTGAAGAAGGGTCTCGACCCGAAACGTCACCCATTCCTTCTCTCCCGAGATGCTGCCTGACCTGCTGAGTTGCTCCAGCATTTTGTGAATAAATACCTTGGATAGAGTGGATGTGGAGAGGGTGTTTCTACTGGTGGGAGAGACCAGGACCAGAGGCCATAGCCTCAGAATAAAAGAACGTACCTTGAAAAGGGAGATTAGCAGGAATTTCATTAGTCAGAGGGTGGTGAATGTGTAGAACTCATTGCCACAGACGGCCGTGGAGGTCAAGTCGATGGATATTCTAAAGGCCCTCTAAACTCTTCCTATTCCTCTATCCGTCCAAATGCCTTTTAAAAATCATCATTGTATCTGCTTCTATAGGTTCCTCTGGCAGCTCATACCAGATATGGACGACCTTCCCAGTGAAAAAGTTGCCCCCAAGGTCCCTCTTAAATCTCTCCCCTCTCACCTGAAGCCTGCACCCTCTAGCTTTAGAATTCTCCCCCCTGGGGAAAGGATTGTGAGCGTTCACTTTATCCCTGCCCCTCTTAACAAGGGGAGTTGAGTATAGGAGCAAAGAGGTCCTTCTGCAGTTGTACAGGGCCCTAGTGAGACCGCACCTGGAGTACTGTGTGCAGTTTTGGTCTCCAAACTTGAGGAAGGACATTCTTGCTATCGAGGGCGTGCACCGTGGGTTTACTAGGTTAATTCCCGGAATGGCGGGACTATCGTATGTTGAAAGACTGGAGCGACTGGGCTTGTATACTCTGGAATTTAGATGGATGAGAGGGGATCTTATTGAAACATATAAAATTATTAAAGGATTGGACACACTAGAGGCAGGAAACATGTTCCCGATGTTGGGGGAGTCCAGAACCAGGGGCTACAGTTTAAGAATAAGGGATAGGCCATTTAGACCGGAGATGAGGAAAAACTTTTTCACTCAGGCAGTTGTGAAGCTGTGGAATTCTCTTCCTCAGAAGGCAGTGGAGGCCAATTAATTCCCTGGATGCTTTCAAGAGAGAGCTAGATAGAGCTCTTAATGATAGCGGATTCAAGGGGTATGGGGAGAAGGCAGGAACGGGGTGCTGATTGTGGATGATCAGCCATGATCACGGTGAATGGTGGCGCTGGCCCGAAGGGCAAAATGGCCTACTCCTGCACCTATTGTCTATTGACCTTGTACACCTCAATAAGGTCCTATCCCTCGGCCTCCTACGCTCCAAAGAAGAGTGTCCCGGGCTATCCAGCCTCTCCCGAAATCAAGCCCGCAAGCCCAGGTGACATCCTGGAGATTGCCTCCCGTGCCCTTTCTGACTTCATGGCATCCATCCGGGATGCAGGACTGCACACAGTACTCCAAGCCTGGTCTCCCACTTGCACAGCTGCATTACGGTGTCCCAGCTTTGCTGTCAATACCCCTTGATGATGAACACACGTGTGCCAAATGCCTTCTTCGTAGGATCCCTTTGGCTCAACCTGTGAGAACCAAAAGGCAGATGCACTGCGATCGCTTGAGAAACACAACGGCTTTCCTTGGCATCCAAGAAATAGTACATTTTGGCTTTTAGGGTTGGCGTGGGTGGATTAGGTAACAAAGCGTTCGAGTGCAGGCCATTTCGAGAGGAGCTTTGGATCAAAGTAACTGTGTCCACCTCCGCGGGAAGCTATGAATAATGCAAGGGCCCAAACTAGTCCTAAATGTGCTTGTTTGAGACACACCAAAGAATCATCATGCCTGCCGTGTACGATACAATGTTTCTGACACATTATGAGAGTTGAATTTTTATCTGTCGATGAAATATTAATATCCATGGTACCAACTCTCCACCAATAACTGGAGTTCCTCAGAACCCCATGGATGAGAAGCATTTTTTTGCTTTCTTTTATAAAGTTGCCTGTGAATTTGAAGAATAGTTAATACCCGACGTGGTGTTTCCAAAAATCTTTGATAGTCTCTTTAGCATCTTTGAAGTGTTTGTTGTTAACTCACTTCAACTCAACCCATTTCCAACTTTCTTAAACCCATGGGTTCCTTGAGATCCCAGCTAATTCCACGGTCTTTTTTACTTCAGTTTAGCTTAGTTTAAAGAGACAGCGCAGAAACAGGCTATTCGGCCCACTGAGGCCGCACCAGCCAGCGATCCCCGCACACCAACGCTGTCCAGCAGGTGTCAGGACAAAGCCTGGCAGGTAATAGGTTGGTACAGTTGAGGGGGAGTGGGGCAAAGACCAGAGATGAAAAAACAGAAAGGGTGAGACAAAACGATTGAAAAGTAGCGAATTGTGAGGCTGGAGGAAGGAATGTAGGAGGTAGGGGAGGGGAGAAATAGGTGCATGCAGGTGGGACACAGGGGAGAGAGGGGTTAGGGGGAGCGGGCAGGGGTTAGGGGGGAGATGGGAGAGGGAGAGGGCTTTGTAGTCACCTATAACTGGAGAATTCAATGTTCATACCATTGGGTTGTAAGGAATGTGAGGTACTGTTCCTCCAGTTTGCGTGTGGCCTCACTCTGACAATGGAGGAGGCCCAGGACAGCAAGGTTAGTATGTGTAGGAAGGAACTGCAGATGCTGGTTTAAACCGAAGATAGACACAAAAATCAGGAGACACAACGGGACAGGCAGCATTTCTGGAGCGAAGGAATGGGTGACGTTTCGGGTCGAGACCCTTCGGAACAAAAGTCTGAAGAAGGGTCTTGACCCAAAATGTCACCCACTAAGTGGCCCGCTAAGTTACTCCAGCTTTTTGTGTCTATCTAAGGTCAAAATGGGAATGGAAAGAGAAGATGGTGAGCAACCGGGAGATCCTATAGGGCTTGGCGAACCGAGCGCCAGTGTTTGGCACAACCGTTGCTGAGACAAATAGCCGAGAGTGCTTCAGTCATCAGTGTCTGCAAAATCCCATTCACAATGTCAATTCCCACCTCATTATTGGTGAGACTTTTTAATCCTAGATCTTCAGAAAACCACTTCCCTGTGATTCATATCTGATTTGTAGTCACAGAATTATCCTGAATGCTACCCATAATTTGCTTTTTTTTTAACGTCAAATCAGTTCCGTGGCCTCTGATGCTCTTCAGATGAAAAAGAGAGAGAGAGAGAGGTGTGCAGGGTTGGAGAGAAACAGGAAAGAGGAGAGAGAGAGAGTACGGGGGGGGGGGAGAGAAGGCAGAGGGGGTGAGAGAATGGGCAGAGAGAAGACAAAGGAAGTGTGAGAAAGATGACAGAGGAAGGGGGGAGAGAGAGAGAGAGAGCAGAGTGAGAGTTGGGGAAGAGAGAAAGGTTGAGAGTAGAGAGGGGAGAAGAGAGAGAGGGAGAGAGAGAGGGAGAGAGGGAGAGGGAGAGAGGGAGAGGGGGAGAGGGGGAGAGGGGGAGAGAGAGGGAGAGGGAGAGGGAGAGGGAGAGGGAGAGGGAGAGGGAGAGGGAGAGGGAGAGGGAGAGGGAGAGGGAGAGGGAGAGGGAGAGGGAGAGGGAGAGGGAGAGGGAGAGGGAGAGGGAGAGGGAGAGGGAGAGGGAGAGGGAGAGGGAGAGGGAGAGGGAGAGGGAGAGGGAGAGGGAGAGGGAGAGGGAGAGGGAGAGGGAGAGGGGAGGGAGAGAGGGAGAGAGAGAGAGAGAGAGAGAGAGAGAGAGAGAGAGAGAGAGAGAGAGAGAGAGAGAGAGAGAGAGAGAGAGAGAAAATGAGACAAAGAGAGCCTTTTATCACCTTCAACAACATATTGATCTGATTGTAAAATCAATGCAGAGAAAGAAGTTCATAACAATCCAGCTAAGGACATCAATCGAAACGTAAACCACCACATCTGGTGTCAGAGCTCCCAGATGGTCCTTTGAAGTATGTAAGTTTTCTGCTCATTGTTTTAACACTTGTTTTATCCAAAAGTCTTTTGCAGCTATCAATCGTTCTTTGATTGGTAAATGCGGGCTGATTCTGCCCTGTGTGCTGCTTCAGCAGAGACACCCTCTTTTGAATGAAACCTTGAGCACAAGAAACTGCAGATGCAGGAACGCGAAGTTAAAAAAAAAATCACAAAGTGCTGGTGGAACGCAGCGGGTCAGGCAGCATGTGTGGAGGGAATGGAGGGATGACATTTTGGGTCGGAACCCTTCTTCGGGGGAGAGTTTAACATGGGAGAGTTTACCCATGCCTCTTGAGTTTGGCTTGAATGTCTACACTTCATATTTGAGCACATTACAATAGACAATAGACAATAGGTGCAGGACCATTCGGCCTTTCGAGCCAGAGGACCATTCGGCCTTTCGAGCCAGCACCGCCATTCAATGTGATCATGGCTGATCATTCTCAATCAGTGCCCAGTTCCTGTCTTCTCCCCATACCCCCTGACTCCGCTATCCTTAAGAGATCTATCTAGCTCTCTCCTGAATGTATTCAGAGAATTGGCCTCCACTGCCTTCTGAGGCAGAGAATTCCACAGATTCACAACTCTCTGACTGAAAAAAAAATTCCTCATCTCTGTTCTAAATGGCTTACCCCTTATTCTTAAACTGTGGCCCCTGGTTCTGGACTCCCCCAACATTGGGAACATGTTTCCTGCCTCTAATTTGTCCAACCCCTTAATAATCTTATACGTTTCGATAAGATCCCCTCTCATCCTTCTAAATTCCAGTGTATATAAGCCTAGTCGCTCCAGTCTTTCAACATATGACAGTCCCGCCATTCTGGGAATTAACCTAGTAAACCTACGCTGCACGCCCTCAATAACAAAAATATCCTTCCTCAAATTTGGAGACCAAAACTGCATACAGTACTCCAGGTGCGGTCTCACTACGACCCTAGTTTCCCCCTCACTCCTCAAGCACTGATCACGGTTGGATCCCAGCATCAGATGATGTCCAGAAATGGAAGCCATTTTATGATTAGCACGATGCTTCCAAGATGGCACTCAACGCTGGCAACTATTTGCATGCTGGGCACAGAAGCAGATCTACAATCACATCTTACAATAGAAGACAGACACAAAAAGCTGGAGTAACTCAGCGGGCCAGGCAGCATCTCTGACTGAAGTCTGAAGAAGGGTCTCGACCCAAAACATCACCCATTCCTTCTCTCCAGAGATGCTGCCTTCTCTCCAGAGATGCTGCCTGAGTTACTCCAACATTTTGTGTCTATCTTCGGTTTAAACCAGTGCCTGCAGTTCCTTCCTACACATATTACAATCACTCCACACATTTAAATCTCTATTCCTACAGCAACATTTCTAAGGCTCGATTGTAATCATGTATTGTCTTTCCGCTGACTGGATTGCACACAACAAAAGCCTTTCACTGTACCTTGACATGATCAGCCATGATCACATTGAATGGCGGTGCTGGCTCGAAGGGCCGAATAGCCTACTCCTGCACCTATTGTCTATTGTCTATTGTCCATTGACACAAGTGGCTATAAACTAAACTAAAGTAACTAAACTGATGGTATTTATTCACAAAATTCTGGAGTAACTCAGCAGGTCAGGCAGCATCTCAGGAGAGAAGGAATGGGTGACCCATTCCTTCTCTCCTGAGATGCTGCCTGACCTGCTGAGTTACTCCAGCATTTTGTGAATAAATACCTTCGATTTGTACCAGCATCTGCAGTTATTTTCTTATACTAACTAAACTGACAGTTTTTAAATCGCTAAAATCCTTAGAGATGCACAATGGAATTTGTTAAAACTTCCTCGTCTCATAATTTCAAAATGAGTTATCTCCAAATGTGGATAAATAATTAAGGTAAATAACAGCCAAATTTTAATAATCCAAATCCAATTATGGGAAAAAAAATCCAGAAACACTTGGGTTCATTGATGGAGGAAGCAGTTTTAATGCGATAATCAGGGAGCCATTTGCCTTCATTAAAGATGGAAATCAAATTCTCGTAATCCAGCACTGATTATATTGTTAATTTAATTCTTCCCTCTCAACAGCTACCATTGGCGGTGTCCCACTCTGCTGGATGCCAAGGCTGGTGGGAGTCTTCTTGTTCATTTGCCTTAAATGGGCAAAAAATAACAAGCAAGCATTGAAGGCACTGGCACCATGTTCTGGATCATGGTGCAGGCTCTACTCAACACTGCAATTGGACAGAGCAGTTGGCATCGAGAGACTGCCCAACATGTCTGCAGCTAATCCCAGGATATAATATCAACAAGCACCACTGGCTTTAAAAGGCACAGGAAGATTTGCTTAATGCATCTTTGGAGCCAATGAAATATTTGTGGCGGGTGAGGGCCATGAAATAATGAGGAGAACATGGCAGCCAAACTGTGCCCTGCGAGCCAGTATTGTCCTTGGTTATGTGTGCAGGAAGGAACTGTAAGTGAGTGAGTGAGTTTATTTGTTGCCACGTGTACCGAGGCACGGTGAAAGGTTTTTGTCGCGTGCCAACCGGTCATCGGAAAAACAATACGCAATTACAATCGACCTATTCACAGTGTGCAGATACATGATTAGGGGAATAACAATTAGCGCAAGATAAAGGCAGTAACGTCCGATCAAAGATAGCCTGAGGCCCGCTGCCGAACTTTCACCGTCCGGCGCGGCCTGGAACGTGGCAACTTCAATAGCCTGACCGCAGGAGAAGACGGCAGGAGAAGAGAAAATACATTCTGGCCTTCCATCACAGTGAGGAGGTGACTGGAGGAGACTCACTGTGATGGATGTTTCTTTTTTTTTTTTTGTGTTGGTTGTGATTGTGATTGTGTGTGAAATTGCTTATTTTTATTGCTCTATTGCTGGACTGTGGGTGACCTTTCATTTCAATAGACAATAGGTGCAGGAGTGGGCCATTCGGCCCTTCGAGCCAGCACCGCCATTCAATGTGATCATGGCTGATCATTCTCAATCAATATCCCATTCCTGCTTTCTCCCCATACCCCCTGACTCCGCTATCCTTAAGAGCTCTATCTAGCTCTCTCTTGAATGTATTCGGAGAATTGGCCTCCACTGCCCTCTGAGGCAGAGAATTCCACAGATTCACAACTCTCTGACTAAAAAAGTTTTTCCTCATCTCCGTTCTAAATGGCCTACCCCTTATTCTTAAACTGTGGCCCCTGGTTCTGGACTCCCCCAACATTGGGAACATGTTTCCTGCCTCTAACATGTCCAACCCCTTAATAATCTTATACGTTTCGATAAGATCCCCTCTCATCCTTCTAAATTCCAGTGTATACAAACCTAGTCGCTCCAGTCTTTCAACATATGACAGTCCCGCCATTCCGGGAATTAACCTAGTAAACCTACGCTGCACGCCCTCAATAGCAAGAATATCCTTCCTCAAATTTGGAGACCAAAACTGCACACAGTACTCCAGGTGCGGTCTCACTAGGGCCCTGTACAACTGCAGAAGGACCTCTTTGCTCCTATACTCAACTCCTCTTGTTATGAAGGCGAACATTCCATTGGCTTTCTTCACTGCCTGCTGTACCTGCATGCTTCCTTTCAGTGGCTGAGGCACTAAGACACCCAGATCACGTTGTACGTCTCCTTTTCCTAACTTGACACCATTCAGGTAATAATCTGCCTTTATGGCGAGTCCGAAAACTTGTTGGTTGTAGAAGAAGTTTATTGCAGCCGCAATATTCGAATACAGAGTTAAACAACAAGGTACAGGACAACCATCAAAAACTTACTGTCTTCTTCGAAGACTTCGCCGAACTGAACATTTCGGGCGCCAAAAGCGCACATGACCACGCTGGCCAATCAGCGATGTCGCTCCCTGGACCAATCCCCATGGTCGCGTTCACATGTGACCTCGCTGGCCAATCCGAGGGTTCGACGACCTGGACCATTCTCTATGGTCGCTACATGACCCCCCCCAGAACCCGAGGTGCGGAACCTAGCAGGGAGCCGGATTTCGCGACCATAACGAGTACGGAGAGGGACAGCCTGAACCACAGGAGCCGGGGGTTCCGGACTTGGCGGAACTGCCGGAACGGGAGGTCCTGGAGGAACTGCCAGAACGGGGGGTCCTGGAGGAACTGTCGGAATGGGGGGTCCTGGACTGAGCGGAACGAACGGAGGTCGGCCTCTCCTAGGGGTTTGACCGACCAGGACTGGTTGATCCGGATCCAAATGTGCAGGTTTGAGCCGGGACACCGAGACGAGCTCACTCTTGCCGCACATGTCTAAGGTGAAGGTAGCCGTTCCCTTACGCAAAACCCGGAACGGCCCTTGATAGACCCTCTGCAATGGGGCGCGATGGGAATCTTTTTGCAGAAAAACAAACTCACAGTCCTTCAGGGCAGGCGGTTCATGTACCATGGGACAACCATGACGTGAAGTCGGAACTGGAGCCAGGGAGCCCACCCGTTCCCGGAGAGATGCTAACACTGATGGGACTGTAGGCAGCTGGTCTGAAGGGTCCGGAAACAAATCTCCGGGTACTCGAAGTGTCGAGCCATATACTAGCTCTGCGGACGACGCACCGAGATCTGGCTTAGGAGCAGTCCGGATGCCCAAAAGAACCCAAGGGAGCTGGTCTACCCAGTCCGGGCCTTCAAGCCTTGCACTGAGGGACGCCTTAAGTTGACGGTGGAACCTTTCTACGAGTCCATTTGCCTGGGGGTGATATGCAGTAGTGGGTTGTAACTTGGAACCGTACAGTTCTGCGAGCGCGGCCCAGAGGGACGAAGTGAACTGTGGCCCTCTGTCAGTGGTAATAACTGCCGGGACCCCGAAATGAGCTACCCAATGAAGGGCCAAAGTCCTAGCACAAGACGCTGACGAAATATCAGACAATGGGAAAGCCTCTGGCCACCGGGTGAACCGATCCACCACCGTGAGGAGGTGGGTGTAGCCCCGGGAGGAAGGCAAAGGCCCGACCAAATCCACGTGGATGTGGAAAAAACGAACTGCTGGGACCTCGAAATCCTGTACGGGGGGCTGGACATGGCGCTGGACTTTAGCGGTCTGACAGGGAACGCAGGAACGTGCCCAACCCGCTACCTGTTTCCGTAGGCCATGCCAGACAAACCGAGCTGCTACCAAAGCAGAGGTGGAGCGGATGGACGGGTGCGCCAGCCCATGAATGGCATCGAAAACCCGGCGCTGAAGGGAGGGCGGTACTACCGGCCTGGGACGGGGAAGAGAAACATCGCACCAGACTTTTGTGCCTTCCGACCCACAAGCTACCTGGGCCAACTTCAATCCCGAAGTGGTGGACTGGTATGCCGAAGCGGTATCCGCTAGAAGCTGTGCCTCCGCAAGCTCCTGGGGATCCACTTCGCAGTCCACCGCCGAAATAGGGGGAAAAGCAGGTCTAGACAGGGCGTCAGCAACGGCATTAAGCTTACCCGCGACATGACGGACATCGGTGGTGAATTCGGAGATAGCAGTCAGGTGCCGCTGCTGGCGGGCCGACCATGGGTCAGACAATTTTAAAAAAGCAAATGTTAATGGTTTGTGGTCCGTAAAGGCCACAAATGGGCGGCCCTCAAGGAAGTACCTGAAATGACGAGAAGCTCTCGGTCAAATGCGTTATACTTCAGCTCAGCCGAATTTAGTTGCCGGCTGAAAAAAGCTAAAGGCTGCCAACGGCCACCGACCTGCTGCTCCAGAACCCCGCCCACCGCCACGTCAGAGGCGTCAACCGTCAGGGCCGTGGGGGCGGAGGGGCTCGGGTGGACCAACATGGTGGCGTCTGCCAAGGCTGCCTTAGCTGCTGTAAAAGCCGACTCTGCGGCCGGGGACCATATCAACTCTACCGGTTTTCCTGCAAGGCATTGGAAGAGTGGGCGCATGACTCGCGCAGCTGCCGGAACGAACCTATGGTAGAAATTAACCATGCCTACGAACTCCTGTAGCCCTTTTACTGTGGTGGGCCTGGGAAATGCCCGGATAGCCTCCACCTTCTCGGGCAAAGGGGAGGCGCCGGCAGGGGTAATTCTGTGCCCTAGAAAATCAAGAGCAGGGAGGCCGAATTGACACTTGGAGGGTTGGATAATGAGCCCGTGGTCTTGGAGCCGCTGGAACACGGTCCGCAAGTGGGCCTGGTGTTCCTGCACTGAGGGGCTGGCGACCAGGATGTCGTCTAAATAAATAAACAAAAAGGGTAAACCCCGGCCCACGCGGTCCATCAGTCGTTGGAAAGCCTGTGCTGCGTTCTTTAAACCGAAAGGCATACGCAACCATTCAAACAACCCGAACGGAGTAATCGTTGCAGTTTTCTGTATGTCCTCCGGTCGCACCGGGATCTGGTGGTATCCTCGCACCAAATCGATTTTGGAGAACACCACCGCTCCTTCCAGCCCAGACGAAAAGTCCTGTAGGTGCGGTATGGGGTAGCGATCAGCCGTGGTGACAGCATTGAGACGCCGATAATCGCCACATGGTCTCCACCCCCCAGATGCCTTGGAGACCATATGTAACGGCGAGGCCCACGGGCTGTCAGACTGACGGACAATTCCCATTTCCTCCATCTTCCTGAACTCCGCCCGTGCCACCACCAGTTTGTCTGGCGGTAGTCTCCTGGCCCGAGCGAAAACGGGAGGGCCCTCGGTGCGGATGTGATGGACCACGCCGTGCTTGGCCGAAGACGTGTCAAAACGTTGAATGAGCAGCTCTGGAAACTCCGCCAGGATCTCAGCATACGAGTCCGGGGCCGCGACGACGGCCTGGACAGTAGGGCTGGGCGGGGAGGCGATTGTCGGAGCGACGTGCTCATCTCCGGCGGAGGGTCGGAGGTCGTTACCGCGGACATCAGGGACCAGTGAAAAAGCCCAGAGAAAATCTGCGCCCAGGATCGCTTGTCTGACGTCGGCTATGATGAATGGCCATTCGTACGTGCGGAGGCCTAACACAAGAGACATCTTCCGTATACCGAAAGTGCGAATGGGGCTGCCATTAACCGCGATGAGGGTGGGACCTGTCTTACCCGATCTGGTTTCTAGGTCGGTCGGCGGCACTATACTGACGATGGCTCCCGTGTCCACCAAAAATTCTGTGTCCGTGAATCGATCATGGACATAGAGGCGTCGGTTCTGGCCAATCGTAACTGCCCCTATGTACGATCGGCCGAGGCATTTCCCGCGAAGGTACAAGGCGAGCGGCAGATGCGGGATTCGCTACCCCATCGTAGGTGATAATAGCACCAGCCGCGCTTGTGCGGATCTTTTTGGCGGGCTTTCGGAGAATTGGCGGGAGACGCGGCGCCATCTTGATGTCGCTGTGGCGTGGTCACTGATGTCGAGACCTTGTTGATCGAACCGCTTGCCTTGTTTTTAGCCGCTATGAGCTGTCCGCTTTCGCTGCATATGCTTCGGGGTCCTTAAAAGAACAATCCGTGAGCAGCAGTCGGACATCCTCAGGAAGCTTCTCTCGGAATTCCTGTTCGAACATAGGGCAATCCGTATGCTCACCGGCTAGCATCATCATTTCGGACATGAGAACGGAAGGCCGTCGGTCTCCAAGATCCGGTAGGTGCAGAAGTCTTGCAGCACCATCATGCTTATTAAACCCGAAGGTTCGTAGTAACACTTTCTTCATGGCCTCGTACTTGCTTTCCGCAGGTGGATTAACGATGAACCGCATCACGCGCGTGGTCGTCTCCGACGATAGAGCGCTGACGAGGTAGTAATACATCGTGGAATCGTCCGATATCTTCTTTATATGAAATTGAGCTTCGGTGTGGATAAACCAAGATTGCGGTGCGTGCGTCCAAAACAACGGAAGGTGAACGCTTGCTGCGCTTAACTCCGGTGTGCCCGGCGCGGCCATCAACAACGGGGCGTCGTGTCCCTGCATAGTCGGTGATCGTTCAGATCACGTCGGGGGTCACCAATATGGCGAGTCCGAAAACTTGTTGGTTGTAGAAGAAGTTTATTGCAGCCGCAATATTCGAATACAGAGTTAAACAACAAGGTACAGGACAACCATCAAAAACTTACTGTCTTCTTCGAAGACTTCGCCGAACTGAACATTTCGGGCGCCAAAAGCGCACATGACCACGCTGGCCAATCAGCGATGTCGCTCCCTGGACCAATCCCCATGGTCGCGTTCACACGTGACCTCGCTGGCCAATCCGAGGGTTCGACGACCTGGACCATTCTCTATGGTCGCTACACCTTCCTATTTTCACTGCACATCTTGTATGTGTATGTGACAAATAAACTTGACTTGACTTGACTCCAATGAGGTAGATAGTAGACAGCAGATTCTGGTTTATACCAAAGATAGGCACAAAGCTGAGTTACTCCAGCTTTTTGCTTCGATCCTCGGTTTAAACCAGCATCTGCAGTTCCTTCCTGCACTTAGATACAAAGTGCTGGAGTATGGCATCATCTCTGGAGGCAAAGGATCTGTGACGTTTCGAGTCAGGACACTTCTTCAGGCTCAATTCAGATGCTGTTGTTTTATTATTGTCACATATACCAACATACAGTGGTGTAGGAAAATAACTGCAGATGCTGGTACAAATAGAAGGTATCACAAAATGCTGGAGTAACTCAGCGGGTCAGGCAGCATCTCAGGAGAGAAGGAATGGGTGACGTTTCGGGTCGAGACCCTTCTTCAGTCTGAGGAAGGGTCTCCACCCAAAACGTCACCCGTTCCTTCTCTCCTGAGGTCCTGCCTGACCCGCTGAGTTACTCCAGCATTTTGTGGTCACCAACCCGAGACATTATCTGGCCATTCCCTCCACAGATGCTGCCTGACCCGTTGAGTTCCACCAGCACTTTGTGATGGGCTGAAACCTTAGGTAAGACTGCCTCCACATCCATTGATCATCTGGTCCCAGGAATGATTAGTTAACATTAAGTGAACTGTCATTGTTGCTGGATTTAATTTGTGTCTCAATCAAATCTTCATTTGGTCGCATGGATTAATGCTAATGGTCAATTAGCACATTTTATCATATGTTTTGCATCATTAATTGTGAGGTATATGCTGCTCATTGTGTGTTGAATTGTGTAGCATTAAACTGATAAAATATAATTGATAAAATATAATCTCAAATCCATTTTGTACAAATTGTATCATTTATCTTTTTTTAAGGTCGGTTTCACTTCCACCTCTTTAGTTAGATGGTTGTGGTATCAAGTCCCATCCAGATTCAATGCCGAGCAGAAACAAAGTCTAACCTTCCAGGCAGTATTAAAATAGAGTCCTGGAGCTGTACAGCACTGAAATAGACCCTTCAGCCCACCTGGTCCATGCCGACCAAGGTGGCAATATTGAACTAGTCTCATTTGTTTAAAAAGCGGCATTTTCAGGCCAATGAAATGCCTCTCATTGAAGGCAAACGAGACTAGGCCTTCAACCCTCTAATCCCTCCGATCCATAGATCTGTCCAAATGTCTATTAAAAGTCATAATTGTATCTGCATCAACTGGTTCCTCTGGCAGATCATTCCAGATACAGACTACCCTCTGGGTGAAAAAGTTGTACTGGAGGTCACTCTCCCTGCTCACCTTAATTGTATTATAGGTCTTTGGTTCATTCATGTTTGAAGTATTGCCTGCAGTTCTGTTCACCCCTTTGCTTAAAGGATGTGAAGGCTTCTGAAAGGGTGGCGAAGAGGTTTGCCACAATGATGCCAGGGTTAGGCGCATTAGCTGCAGGGAGAGAGGTTGGACAGACTTGGGATAGTTTTCTCTGGAATGCTGGAGGTTGAGGGGAAACCTGTTAGAAGTATATAAAATGATGAGAGGCATAGATAAGGTAGACAGTCAGAACCTTTTTCCCCCACAATGGAAAAACCAAATACTAGAGGGCACAGCTTTAAGGTGAGAGGGGCAAAAAATTTAAGGAGATGGGCGGGGCAAGTTTTTTTTTTTAAAGGGAGGTGGGTGCCAGGAACACACTGCTGGGGGTGATGGTTTTGGGGTTTTTTTGGTTTTTAAAATTTTTTTATTTAAGTTTTAACAGAGCTCATACATGTTACATTTCATAGTACCCAATAATACCTACATTATAAATTCGATTATACATGTATTGTTCTGTATTATATCCCCTCCCACACACAACCCCCCTTCCCCCCACCCCCCAGTTAAAAAGAAGGAAAAAGAAAAATAAAAAGAAAGAGAGAAAGAAAGAAAGAAACCTGGAGTCCAGAAGGAGACACTTCCGGGTAATTTCTTATTAAATTCTTATTAAAGGTATCAAAACAATCCTGAATTTAAATATTTCCAATTCTTAATCCTAGCCTTAAAATGAATGGGTTCCACACTTTCAAGAAGAAGTCATATCCATTTCTCAGATTATACGTTGCTTTTTTTAATGGCATACAACTACGCATTTCTGCATACCATCTTTCAAATCTTATTTCATTTTGATCTTTCCAAGTGACCGCTACACATTTTTTTGCTACTGCTATTGCTATTTTGAGAAATCTTTCCTGATGTTTATCTAAAATTAGCTTTGGTAATATTCCTTTAGTATCTCCCAATAAAAACAACCTTGAATCCAATGGTATGATCTTATTCATCAATTGTTCCAAAAAATGTTTTAGGTCTTTCCAAAAAGGAGTTACCTTCTGACATGCCCATGTAGAGTGTAAAAAAGTACCCACGTCTTGGTTGCATCTAAAACAAATTTCAGATGAGTTTGGTTTTAAATTGTTTAATTTTTTTGGGGTTAAATATAGTTGATGTAAAAAATTATATTGTACTAAACTATATCTCACATTAATAGTATTTTTCATACTATCTAAACAGTCTTTCCCAACTTGGTTCATCAATGATAATATTAAGATCTGTTTCCCATCTTTGTCTTGATTTTTGACTTCCTATCTTTGGACTAGATTTTTGTAATAATTTATACATTGATGATATAATTTTTTTTATTCCCTTGCCCTGAATCAAGGATTCAATTCCTTTAATCTGAAATAGAGACATTGAATTACCTAACTTTTCCCTTAAAAAAGATTGTAATTGATAATAGAAAAAAATACTATTCCCTGGAATTTGATATTTATTTCTCAATTGAGAAAATGTCAAAAAGTTATTTCCTTCATAGCAATCTCCTATATTTTTTAATACCCTTCTGTTCCCAGACTTGTGGTATTTGATTATTCCAAGCAAACGGCAATAATCTATTTTTTACTAATGGAGTTTTAGCTGGGGGTGATGGTTGAGGCAGATCGGAGGTACAAAGGAACTTGGGGGTGCTGGTGCACGATTCCCAGAAAGTTAATTTGCAGCATACGTCGGTAGTCCTCTTCTTCTGTCGTACGTCTTTTAGACCTGCAGCTCCGTTGAGACGAGCCAGGCCAACGTGTCATCGTCCAGGTTATATTTTTATATTTTTTATTTCAGATACAGCGCGGAAACAGGCCTTTTCGGCCCACCAAGTCCGCACCGCCCAGCGATCCCCGCAAATTAACACTATCCTACACACACTAGGGACAATTTTTACATTTTACCCAGTCAATTAACCTACATACCTGTACGTCTTTGGAGTGTGGGAGGAAACCGAAGATATCGGAGAAAACCCACGCAGGTCACGGGGAGAACGTACAAACTCCTTACAGTACAGCACCCGTAGTCAGGATCGAACCTGAGTCTCCGGCGCTGCATTCGCTGTAAAGCAGCAACTCTACCGTTGTGCCACCGTGCCGCCCATAATCTACCGTTGCGCCACCGTGCCGTCAATCAGACCTCGTTCACCATTCGGTGGACGGTATTTGGGGCAACTGGTGACTATATGCCGAGGCAGGGTCCAGGGGAGGTTCATGAGGATCCCTGGGATGATTGGGTTGATGTATGGGGAGCATTTGATGGCTCTGGGCTTGTACTCACTAGAACTTAGGTGAGGGTGGATCTGATTGGAACTTACCGAATAATGAAAGCCCTGGATAGAGTTGAAGTTGAATTGGATATTTCCATGAGAGGGAGAGTCTAGGACCAGAGGTCACAGCCTCAGAATAAAAGGACATACCTTTAAGAATGGAGAAGAGGAGGAATTTATTTTGCTAGACCTGGTGAAGCTATGTAATTCATTGCCACCGACGGCTGTGGAGACCAAGTCTTTGGCTATTTTTAAAGCAGAGATTTTTAGGTTCTGGATTAGTAAGGGTGTCAACGGCTAAGGGGAGAAGGCAGGAGAATGGGGTTGAGAGGGAAACATAGATCAGCCATAATCGAATGGCAGAGCAGACTTGATGGGTCAAATGCCTTAATTCTGCTCCTATGTCTTATGATCTTCTGATCTTAAATGTTGGTGGGATTTGAAAGACTTGAAAGATTTCATACTTTCTTGGATAGATGTTGAGGAAGGAACTGCAGATGCTAGTTTACACCGAAGATAGACACAAAATGCTGGAGTAACTCAGTGGGACAGGCAGCATATGGGTGATGTTTTGGGTCAATACCCTTTCTCGGTGTGTCTCTACATTCACCACTGCTTAATTTCATACCTAGCAGTGTGAGCACTCCTCGATTTCCTTGCACGTAGCACCATTGACGTTCCTGTGGCCCCAGGAGTGAGTTGCCTCCACTGATGCTGCCCGACCCACTGGGTCCTTCCAGCAATTTGCTTCTGCTCCCGATTCCAGCTTCTACAGTCTCTCTCTCATGCCTCCATAAAACCTCCCTGTTGCATGCGGCTCATTATCATATCTGAGCAAACCACTTAACCATTAATCCATTGGGACTTGATCTTTAGACACTTATTTATTTCTCTCTATACCTCCCCTCTCAGAGTACCTAATTAAAATTTAACTAGACAGGAGGGTCACAAATGAGCTATTCAAAAGACAATGTTATCTCGGAAATTGTCTTCTGAGGCAATTAACAAAACCAGTGGATAAGCAATCATGATAAATGATTCCAAAATGTTGCATCAAGTGTTGCAATTGAGCTCCCAAATAAAAATGTTATAACCTTTCTCTAATGGCTCTGTTACATCAGATGTTATACACAATGCAAGTTTGCATGTGGTGAAGCTGTCTGTCCCACAGTAACATGCCAGATACTAGATCATTCAGTCGGTGTGAACCAATTGACAAGTGACTGCTAATTTGGCACAAATTAGCATCATCTCTACAAACTCACTGCAAAGTTGTTCACATCGTTCAGCCAACGTTGGAAGGATTTGGGTCGACCAAACCATCTGCCCAGATGTGTCCCTTTATGCTGTTTATGACAAATGCATAAATGTGCCAAGAGTTGAGGACGTTCCCTGAAAAGACGGGCCTCGACCTGAAACGTCACCTATTCCTTTTCGCCAGAGATGCTGTCTGACTCGCAGTTGCTCTACTTTACGTTTAATTATCATATCGAGGCAGTAAGTGATGCTGGGAATCCAAAATAAAGCCAGAAAGCGGTGGGAAAACACTGGACAGTTCGGCAGAGTTGCTCCTAGAATTCATGAATTCATGAATTTATGAGTTGAGAAGTGGAGAGAGGGAGGCTCTTCACCCTGAATGGTTCACCCTTTAGACTTTAGAGATATAGCAGAGAAAAACAGGTCCTTCAGCCCACCGACCCTCGCCGACCACCAACCACCCCCACGCACTAGCACTGACCTACACACCAGGGACAACTTACAAATTTTTACCAAACTCAATTAACCTACAAACCCGCACGTCTTTGGAGTGTGGGAGCAAGCCGGAGCACCCAGAGAAAACCCACGAGGTCACAGGGAGAACGTACCAACTCCATACAGAGAACACCTGCAGTCAGTTATTCACAAAATGCTGGAGTAACTCAGCAGGTCAGGCAGCATCTCAGGAGAGAAGGAATGGGTGATGTTTCGGGTCGAGACCCTTCTTCGCTACCATACCTGCAGTCAGGATCAAACCCGGGTCTCTGACACTGTACGGCAGCAACTCTACCACTGCGCCACCGTGCTGCCTGTGCCTTTATATCGGAACACAAATACATTTAGACCTCAGTCTGGAGATAGACACAAAATGCTGGAGTAACTCAGCGGGACAGGCAGTTTCTCTGGAGGAAAGGAATGGGTGACGTTTCGTCTAGAAGGGTCTAGAAGATCTAGACCCTTCTTCAGTCTGCTGTTCCTTCTCTCCAGAGATGCTGCCTGACCCGCTGAGTTACTCCAACATTTTGTGTCTATCTTCGTTGCATAACCAGCATCTGCAGTTCGGTCCTACACTTAACCTCACTCTGGGTTTTGGTTTGAACCCACTTCCGGGAGCAGGCATGTTTCCCCATGAACATGCCCCACGGTAAGGGGAGACCAGGTTTCCCAGCTCTCGACCTCCTGTTCGGAGTCACAGAGACACTTCCATGTGCCTTCGCTTCGATCTGACGCTTTTCTTCAACCTGATACAGCCTCAAGAAATCCAAAATAAATTCATCACCACCTTCAGGATGAAATCTCTGCTTCATTGTTGGAATTGTCACAATGAAAACAAACTCATCTCACTGTAAGTCATGTTTAAAAAAAGTATATTTCTACTTTGGCAGGCATTTATTCATGGCTTGGAGTAATACTGATGGCTGGTGGAATTGATGCTGACAACAGCATATCATGGGACATGGCTTAGTCTCATAAAATGCATTTATCCCCAGTTAAATAATATATATTTCAGGTATGATCAGAGATAAGTGTCAGTCATTCCTGGGATTTTTATTGTACAACAAGAAATGTCTGCATTTCCCTCTTGTATTGATTCTAATCTTCTAATTTCTTTGTGGAATAAAGTGAACGGCTGAATTCATTCCCATGACAATATGAAGTGGGTTTTTTTTTTTTATCGGATGCGCTCCTGGTTTTGTGCATCTGAGCTTCCCCTCCACAGTTCTCCTTTCTCAGTAATCCTGAGCGTGTTCAGCTAATCGAACAGATTCCAGCATCGCGTGCAGGAAGGAACTGCAGGTGCTGGTTTACACCGAAGAATGACAACAAAAAGCTGGAGTAACTCAGCGGGACAGGCAGCATCTCTGGAGAGAAGAAATGGGTGACGTTTCCGGTCTAGACCATTCTTCAGGGGGGGGGGGGGGGGGGGAGGGAGACACAGAGATAAGGAAGTGCACGGTGTGAAAATGAGATTTCAAAAGAGAGGGAAATGTAAGAGAGATCATTGTTAGCTGGGAGAAGCTGGCAATAAAGTATGCAGAGATAACATTTAATCAGGTGGACAGTCGGACTGGTCGGAGAACGGGGAAAGCCATCTGTTGTCAGACCGTCTCAGAAAACAGTCATTCCCTTTATCCCTGTATTAGTACATTGTGGACGGCCTGACTGTAATCATGTATTGTCTTTACGCTGACTGGTTAGCATGCAACATAAGCTTTTCACTGTACCTCGGTACACGTGACAATAAACGAAACTAAACTCAACTCAACTCAGCACACTGTGCACCTGCCTAGCTCATGTTAATGTTGTACAGAAGATAGACACAAAATGCTGGAGTAACTCAACGGGGCAGACAGCATCTTTGGAGAGAAGGAATGGGTAACATTTCGGGTCGAGACCCTTCTTCGTACAGTCCTGTCTTCCTCTTCAAAATGAGCGCAAGGAAGTTGAGTTTAGTATATTTAGTTTAGAGATACGATGCGGAAACAGGCCCTTCGGCCCACCGAGTCCGTGCCCACCAGCGATCCCCGAACACTAACACTAACAATATCCTGCACACACGAGGGACAATTTACAATTACACCAAGCCAATTAACCTATGAACCTGTACATCTTTGGAGTGTGGGTGGAAACCGGAGCTCTCGGAGAAAACCTACACAGGTCACGGGGAGAACGTACAACTCCCTACAGACAAGCACCTGTAGTCAGGATCGAAGCCGGGTCTCTGGCGCTGTAAGGCAGCAACTCTACCGCTGCACCACTGTGCTGCTGTTGTGGTGGATGATGTGCATGGAAGAATGATGAATTAGCACATGCTTAACTTTGATTCCATGGGATGAGGTGTGATCTCTGCTTTGGTCTGGTTTATTGTCATGTCTACAGAGATAGTGAAGTGCTTGATCTGCATGATATCCAGTCAAATCACACCATACCTGGGTACAATAGATGCTCTTCTGGAACAGCACGCAGAGAGTTGCCACATTGTGTCGCCATCTTGCAACTTCCAAGTCTCTGCAAAGTCCGATCTTGACCCAAAGACAT
Source organism: Rhinoraja longicauda (assembly GCF_053455715.1). Classification (NCBI taxonomy): domain Eukaryota; kingdom Metazoa; phylum Chordata; class Chondrichthyes; order Rajiformes; family Arhynchobatidae; genus Rhinoraja; species Rhinoraja longicauda. The sequence continues at coordinate 10,153,342 of NC_135984.1, forward strand.
CTGCAATTTCTTATTTTCTCACTTCCTGCCTCTCCCCTTTTCCACTTTATCTCTCCCGTCTCCCCCTCTCACCTACAATCAACGCAAAGAAGAGTCTCAACCCAAAACGTCACCTGTCCATGTCCTCCTGCAATGCTGCCTGACCCGCTGAGTTACTCCAGCACTTTGTGTGACCGTACATTAACCCAACCGCAATGAAAGCCACATTTCCCATCACCCATTCCACTGAAGAACAAGTCAAGGAATGTGTTGGGCACTTTGACTTTTTAATTATCGGTACTGGTTTATTATTGTCTCGTGGACTAAAAAGCTTTTCCTTGTGTGGTATCCAGTCATATTAGATGTACATGAGGACAATGAAGCCATACAATGCTACAACACGTAGTACAAAGAGAAAAATACCAGAGTGTAGAATATAGACTGTGTAGAATGTGTATTTCTTAGTTCTTCAAATCTTCTCTGATCATCAAAAAGTTGATTATTCACAAAATGCTGGAGTAACTCAGCAGGTCAGGCAGATCAGGCAGATTGAAGAAGGGTCTCGACCCGAAACGTCGCCCATTCCTTCTCTCCTGAGATGCTGCCTGACCTGCTGAGTTACTCCAGCATTTTGTGAATAAATACCTTCAATTTGTACCAGCATCTGCAGTTATTTTATCATCATATCATATCATATACATACAGCCGGAAACAGGCCTTTTCGGCCCTCCAAGTCCGTGCCGCCCAGTGATCCCGCCCAGTGATCCCCGTACATTAACATTATCCTACACCCACTAGGGACAATTTTTTACATTTACCCAGCCAATTAACCTACATACCTGTACGTCTTTGGAGTGTGGGAGGAAACCGAAGATCTCGGAGTAAACCCACGCAGGTCACGGGGAGAACGTATTTTCTTACACTATCAAAAAGTTGATGGTATCACTTTAACTTGCCATAGTTTTAAATCCGATATTTTGTCACAATGCCACGCTGAGTGCCCAATTTACTAAAATGGCTGGGTGCTTTCCCATTCACCCTTCAGTCCCATTCCCATCCTCAGCTGCGTTTCCCACCAGTTTAATGGACTCGCATGCAACCTGCTTCTCCTTAATGAAGTTAAATCTTTTACTTGAAGAATTTTGCAAAGGCAAGCAGGCATCTAATCTAGCCAGAAGAAAAATACATAAAGCTTTACGATGTTGTAGCACCATCTGCAATGCATCTCCATGTGAAATATTTATCACCTGCGACATTGTTATACGTTAAAGTGCTTTACGCACAGCTACTCTGGAGCAGGTACGGGCTTCACTGTGATCTTAGCGGTGGAGCGCAGGGAACTGGAATGTCGAGCATGCAGGCAATAAAATAACGACAATCCCTTTTTTTAAATCATTTTCCCCCAAACCAATCGCAAAGGGAACAATAAGAAGAAATGCAGAGATTATTCACCAGAAATATCTTTTTAGCTGTGGAGGATTTTATCAGTAGGAATTATACCTCACGACATTTTTTACTGCAATGTGATGCTTTACAAACTAGTCTCTTCTCTTCACAAGTAAAACACAAAATGCTGGAGTAACTCAGCAGGTCAGACAACATCTCTGGAGTACGAAGAACCGCAACGTCACCCATTCCTTCTCCCAGCATTCAGAGATGCTGCCTGCTCCATGGAAACCACTTGGGTCACTCGTGGTGTAAAGGCTTGATTGGGAGACTCGAGGATTAAAGATCAGATGCTTGATTGCCGAGCTGCTTGTGCTGATGAAGGGGAGTGAAGGGGAGTTGAACGGAATGAGTGGGATCAAGCATCTGATTGAAGAGACGGTGTAATGAGGAGTGCATAGATTTCCGTCAGTCACTGGAATTGGTCCGGGAGTCGCCGTGGGTTCTTTGCACAGACAGCCGTTGTCCAAATCAATATGGGTGGATGAACAATCAGATCCGAGCTCAGTAACTATAATTGGGAATTATTGAGACAAGAAGTGGAAGAATCACAGAAGTGTAAACTGGGGAATAAGGATCAGTCGGTGAGAGGAGAGCTTCCAAACAAAGCAGACGGTTCACAAGTTCATAGGTTTTCGGAGCAGAATTAGGCCATTCGGCCCATCAAGTCTACTCTGCCATTCAATCACGGCAGGTCTATCTTATCCACTCAGCCCCATTATCATATCATATCATATCATATCATATATATATCATATATATACAGCGCGGAAACAGGCCTTTTCGGCCCACCAAGTCCGTGCCGCCCAGCGACCCCCACACATTAACACTATCCTACACCCACTAGGGACAATTTTTTACATTTACCCAGTCAATTAACCTACATACCTGTACGTCTTTGGAGTGTGGGAGGAAACCGAAGATCTCGGAGAAAACCCACGCAGGTCACGGGGAGAACGTACAAACTCCTTACAGTGCAGCACCCGTAGTCAGGATCGAACCTGAGTCTCCGGCGCTGCATTCGCTGCATTCTCCTGCTTTCTCCCCGTAACCCCTGACACTCTTACTAATCAAGAACCTGCCAATCTGTGCCTTACGAAATAGCCAATGACTTGAACTCCTCAGCCGTCCGTGGCAATGAATTCCACGCATTCACCACCCTCTGACTTAAAGAAGGAGAAGGGGGAAGCATTCACCAGGAAAAGAGATTTTTAATTTCCGAAAAGAATCACCTCGGGACTCATCTTAATTTCGACGAAAGCCCGACAGAAACCTTTGAATAATGACGTGCTCCAGACGTTTCATTGGAGATTCTGTGGATCTGGTCGAGCGTCACGAGTCAAGAGTGTTTTATTGTCGTAAGTCCCAGATAAAACGATGAAATTCTTACTTGCAGCAGCACAGCAGAATGTGTAAACATAGTACACTGTAAACAATATGGTAAGCGAGAAAAACAGTTCAGTGTGTGTGTGTGTGTTTACACACTCGCATGCACATGACTGCACATGACTGCAGCAGGCAGTTGGGAAAGGTCCTTTGGAAATTTGCTCCAAAAATCAAGTGAAGGTCAGCATTGCAGATACAACTTCTGGGGTGAATACACTCCAGCTGCTGAGTTAGAGGCCACAGGCCACAATTTCCCCTGTGCTGGGCATTTCCGCACAGGCAATGCACAGCGATGCACAGGTAATACTGAAACATAAAGCACTTAAAATGACCATATGTAGGTTAATTGGTATGTAGGTTAATTGGCTGGGTAAATGTAAAAATTGTCCCTAGTGGGTGTAGGATAGTGTTAATGTACGGGGATCGCTGGGCGGCACGGACTTGGTGGGCCGAAAAGGCCTGTTTCCGGCTGTATATATATGATATGATATGATATGATATGACACTGGCGGCTCGGTGGCACAGCGGTAGAGTCCCTGCCTTACAGTGCCGGAGGCCCGGGTTCGATCCTGACTACGGGTGCTGCTTGTAAGGAGTTTGTACGTTCTCCCCTTGACCTGCGTGGGTTTTCTCCGAGACCCTCGGTTTCCTCCCACACTCCAAAGACGTACAGGGTTGTAAGTTAATTGGCTTGGTGTAAGTGTAAATTGTCCCTAGTGTGTGTAGGATAATGCTAATGTGCGGGGATCGCTGGTCGGCGCAGACCCGGTGGGCCGAAGGGCCTGGTTCCGCTCTGTATCTCCAAAACTAAAACTAACAGCTAAATAAGGCCTGTTAAGATGCAGCAAGTGAGAGTTTCATTGTTCCATTGCCTGCACAGAAGACTATTAAACTCACTTGACTCTTATAATTAGCTGAGATGACCTTGTACAAGTGTGCAGGTCAATTGGAACCCACACATGTTCAGCTTGGAAGTTCTACTTTCCCTCAGAAATTCTGGATGACACAATATAAAGGGCACGTTCAAATCTACTCTGAAACTGGAATTGTACTTTGGGAGATGGAAACATAGAAAATAGGTGCAGGAGCAGGCCATTCGGCCCTTCGAGCCACCACCGCCATTCAATATGATCATGGCTGATCATCCAAAATCAGTACCCCGTTCCTGCTTTCTCCCCATCTCCCTTGATTCCGTTAGCCCGAAGAGCTATATCCAACTCTCTCTTGAAAACATCCAGTAAATTGGCCTCCACTGCCTTCTGTGGCAGTCCATAGTTGCTCAGAGTAGTATTGTTCAATGTTCAAAAGCCCGATGGATGTTGGGAAGAAGTTGTTCTTGAACCTGGAGGTCATGGTTTTAAGGCTCCTGTACTTTTTTCTAGATGGTAGTAGCAAGATCAGAGCGTGGCCAGGGTGGCGTGGGTCTTTGATGATATTGGGTGTCATTTTGAGGCAGGGCCTTCTGCAGATCCCTTCGATGGTGGGGAGGTCAGTACCTGTGATGGACCGGCCAGTGTCTACCACTGCCTTGTTCCTGGGTGTCTGAGTTGCCAGACCAGGTCATCATCCACTGATATGACTGAACAGCAGATTGGGAAAACTGATGTTAAAAATTCAATTGGAGGTAAGAACTCCCTTTTACAAGTTTCACATGACAGTTGCCTGTTCCTTCCTGTGTTTTGTGACTATCGTTCTATTTCTATGTCCACTGGCTCCCACCTCCCCCATCAGCTTCTGGTTCCAAGTGCCCTTCACCTCTCCTATCAAGGTTCACGACATCATCTGCAAAGTGCATCAGATTCCAGCACTGGCAGTCTTTATGTTCCTGCTTATCATCCTCAACTCCCCCTCTCTGGCTCCCACTGCCCTACTCCTTGCCTGCCTCTGCCCCATCATCCACCTAACTCCATCTCCTACACTAACCCTTTCCCCTCACCTACTCTCCTCCATCGCCCATCATTCCCCACCCCTTCACGACCCACTCATCACCTTCAGGCCCTTGTCTCTCCTTCCCCACCTCCCCACCCCCCCCCCCCCCCCCCCCCCCACTCTCATACTGGCTCCAAAGCCGCACGAGGTTTGACCAGCCCCGACCCGGGTCAGATCGCCCGTGAAGTGGAGCTGAGATTCCCCCCCCCCGATGCCGGAGCTTGATCGCCCTGACACAGAGGGCCCGACCACCAGTAAGATCGCTCTGTCAACGGAAGGCTCGAGGCCCCCGACCGTGGGAGAATAAAGAAGGGAAGAAGCTTGAACTTTTTTTCGCCTTCCATCACAGTGAGGAATGTGGAGGAGTCACTGTGGTGGATGTTCATGTTAAAATGTATTTTGTGTGTTCTGTTGCTTTTTAGACAATAGACAATATAGACAATAGACAATAGGTGCAGGAGTAGGCCATTCGGCCCTTTGAGAAAGCATCCAGAGAATTGGCCTCCACTGCCTTCTGAGACAGAGAATTCCACAGATTTACAACTCTCTGAGTGAAAAGGTTTTTCCTCATCTCCGTTCTAAATGGCCTACCCCTTATTCTTAAACTGTTGGCATGACTGTATAGCAATTGAAATTCCTCGTATTTTGCCAAACATGGCTGATAAAGTATGATTATGATTCCCTGTCCGCCTGGAACCTCCACAGTTCCTCCCCCCACAGGAGCTGGTTCCTCCAGTGGATTGTCTGTTGCTGCTATTCATCCCATGAGATGTGCCTCATCCAGCATTTAGGGACAATAAAGTTGACTTGATATGGCTTGCCCTTGGTAGTCATTGCATCTGAAAAAGCCACTGAGATAATACGAGAGACTTCACAACTCCTGTCATTCTAATTGGAGACCAGAGTGAAGGAGGAAAAAGGTTTGATTTGATTGTTTCAAATTGTGAAGTGGATTAAAGACATTCGCTGTCAGATCCAGCGGGGCTGATGAATAGATTTCGATTTCTTGAGTTCAAGTTGCCTGCACCTGGCATTCGAAGTTGTCGGTGGGAGCAGATCTGTTTGAAGTAGTCACTAAATGATTAGATGGGTCTTCCTGATTGAGCCAGAGCATCGACCCGGTCTCACCGCACACTGCCTTCAAACTGAGTGGGTGTAATCTGTGAATTCCAGCAAGCACAGAGACGTACTTGGGCCAAGAAGGTCTTTATTTCTCGCTGCTCTAGCAAGAGTTTCAGAACCCAATACGATACGATCGAACTTTATCTATCCCAGGAGGGAAATTGGTCTGCCAACAGTTGTAAAACACAACAAGATACATGAGACGTGAAATGAAAGAGACGAGTGGAAATTCCAGGATTGGGGATGCACAAAGATTGGTGGGGAGGGGGGAGGGGGGTGGAGGGGAGTCAGTCTAACCCATGACAGAAGGGGAAGGAGTTGTACAGTTTGATAGCCACAGGGATCTCCTGTGGCGTTCTGTGCTGCATCTTGGTGGAACCAGTCTGTTGCTGAAGATGCTCCTCAGGTTGACCAGTGTGTCATGGAGGGGGTGAGCTGTATTGTCCAAGATGCTCCACAGTTTAAGGAGCATCCTCGCCTTCAAGACCACCTCCAATGAATCCAACTCCCCCCCCAGGATGGAGCCAGCCTTCCTGATGAGCCTGTTGATAGGTGACGTTTCGGGTCGAGACCCTTCTGAAGAAGGTCAAAAGAAGAGTTTCGATCTGAAACGTCACCCATTCCTCTTCTCCAGAGATGCCGTCTGACCCTCTGAGTTACTCCAGCTTTTCGTGTCTTATCTTTTGCAATAAATAAAGATTCTGGGCAGCAATCCTCGCGTTGAAAGTCATCCAACAGGACCGGAGCCAAAAATCACACTGTTTCCTCTGGGGATAAGGTACATGCAGGCAGCAAAGTGCGGCCTGGTTTCAAATATTATAGATGGTCAACAATCAATTCAAAAGACAGTTAGATAGAGCTCTTAGGGCTAGCGGAATCAAAGGGTATGGGGAGAGGGCAGGAACGGGGTACTGATTGCGAATGGTCAGCCATGATCACATTGGATGGCGGTGCTGACTCGAAGGGCCAAATAGCCTCCTCCTGCACCTATTGTCTATGTGTCTATGTAGCTATGTAAATAAAAACATTGAACGCCAGTGTTACCCTGTCATGAAAGGAGATTGACCTGGAACATTAACATTAGTGTGTCAGATAGAACCAGTGTATCGCTGGTCGGCACGGACTCGGGGGGCCGAAGGGCCTGTTTCCATGCTGTATCGCTAAATCAAACTAAACTAAACTAAACTAAAATGGTGTAAGACGGAACTGCAGATGCTGGTTTACACCAAGATAGACACAAAATGTTGGAGTAACTCAGTGGGTCGGGCAGCATCTCTGGAAAAAAGGAATAGGTGACGTTTCGGGTTGCAACCCTTCATCAGATCTAAACCAGACGTAAACTAAAAAGGAGTGTAGGTAAATCCATCCCAATGGGCACGATCCATGGAATGTGTTCTTACACGTGTTTACTCTGGTGCTGATCAAAAACCATCTCGCTGGAGAGAGAGATCAAGCAAGAAAGTAATATGGCAGTTCATCTCACAACCCCTTTGCATTTCACAATGTCAGATGCGAACACGCTGAGCTGCTACCTTGTTGGTGAAGCACAGAGGCAAAGTGTGGCAATGTCACAGAGTAAAGCACACAAACAGGCCCTTCAACCCAACTCATCCAAGCTGGCCACGGCATCCTATCCAATCTAGTCCCTTTTGCCTGCTGGCTGGTCCATGCCCCTCTAAACCTTGCCTCTGCACCTACCTGTCCAAATGAAAACAGTGTAAAAAGCAAACGTCAGGGCAAAGAGAGTGGCACAGATGATTTCTAACATCCAACAGCCTGAATCAAGGCTAACCACAGAGATTGTCCTGCAATTTAGCCAATTTACTGAGTGTGCAGTTGGCCTTTTACAAGCGGTTATATTTTGTCACAGGGCGTTATTTGTCAACGGGCTTCTCCTGGCTGTGTGGCTTGCTTATAATTTAGAAAAGTAAATTATAGCATGTGCTGTTCCTAGCATATGTTCATGTTTGCATATAATTCTGTATCATCTGTCTGCTGCAATGGATTATTTATAAAAATGCTTCAAAGCGGCACAAATACAATAATTATCCTCGATTAAGAATTTCTTTACATCCTTTCAGGGACATCAATTGAGATTTTGCAGTGGACAGGGTAATTTGACAGACTGAAGGGGGAAACACTCTGGAACTGAATTCTGGTGGAGGGTAATAATGCATTAGAAACAAAAAAGTTACTTTAAAAATTATTACTGAACAAAGATACATGTATTTTGGGAAGTCTAACATGGGCAGGACTGTGAATGGTACAGCTAGTTCTAGGGAGTGTTGTAGAGCAGAGGTAGTGCAGGTGCATGGTTCCTTGACGGTAGAGTCACAGGTGGTCGAAACGTTCTTTGGCACATTGCTCTTCGTCAGTCAGAGTGTTGAGTATGGAAGTTGGGAGGTCATGTTGCAGTTGTATAAGACGTTGGTGAGGCCGCATTTAGAGTATTGTGTTCAGTTCTGGGCACCATGTTCTAGGAAATATGTTGTCAAGCTGGAAAGGATACATAGAAGATTTACGAGGATGTTGCCAGGACTAGAGGGTCTGAGCTACAGGGAGAGGTTGAGTAGACTGGGACTCTATTCCTTCGAGCACAGGAAGATGAGGAATGGTCTTATTGAGGTGTACAAAATCATGAGAGGAATAGATTGGGTAAATGCAGAGTTTATTGCCTAGAGTAGGTGAACCGAGGACCAGAGGACATAGGTTTAAGGTGAAGGGGAAAAGATTTAATAGGAATCTGAGAGGTAAATTTTTCACACAAATGGTGGTGGATGTCTGAAAGAGGAGGTAGTTGAGGCTGGGACTATCCTATCATTTAAGAAACAATTAGACAGGTACATGGATAGGACAGGTTTGGAGGGATATGGGGCAAATGTAGGCAGGTGGGACTAGTGTAGCTGGGACATGTTGGCCGGTGTGGGCAAGTTGAACCATAGGGCCTGCTTCCATACTGTATCACTCTATGACTCTATGCATCTAAGGCTTATGGTACACTTGCCTTAATTGGTTGGGGAACTGAGTTAGGAAGTCATGTTGCGGCTTTATAGAACTGATTAGGCCGCATTTGGAGTATTGTGTGCAGTTCTGGTCGCCCTTTTACAGAAGGACTATGGAGGCCTTGGAATCTGCAGAAGAGGCTTACCAAAACACTGCCTGGATTCCTGAATACTCCTCCTGCACCTATTTCCTATGTTTCTATGTTTCGACTCCAAAGATTTACAGGTTTGTAGGTTAATTGGCATCGGTAAAAATTGTAAATTGTCCCGCGGATAGTGTAGGATAGTGCTAGTGTACGGGACCGCTGGTTGGCACTGTCTTGGTGGGCCGAGGGGCCTGTTTCCATGCTGTATCTCTAAACTAAACTGAACTAAATCGTCACCAAATCCAGATGAAAGAAAGACTGTGTTCGAACGTAATGGAAAGATATTTGCCAGTTGTTCATTGATTTACCTCTGCTGAGCCAACATCGGCTAAATGCCTTCTTATTGTTCAGCAGTTCTCGATGTGAAATGTTTCGTCCTGCAGTTGAACATGTGCAACTGGGCAGGGCGCTCTTTTAGATAGGAGGTGAGGAGGAACTTCTTCAGTCAGAGGGTAGTTAATTTGTGGCACTCATTGCCACAGAGGGCTGTGGAGGCCTTGTCAGTGGATATTTTTAAGGCAGAGATAGACAACTTCTTGATTAGAACGGGTTGGCAAGGATTCCGGGGAGAAGGCAGGAAAATGAGATTAGGAGGCAGAGATCAGCCACGATTCAACGGCGGATTAGACTTGATGGGCCGAATGGCCTAATTCTACTCCCATAACTCGTGAAGTTGTGAAGGAATGTTGTGTGAGGACAGCATTTGCTGTTGAAAAGGGTCTGCATTTTATCTCACAGAGGTTAGCTGAGCCATAAACTGTTCCAAAGCCAGCCAGTCCAAGATTTCGTCTCCTGCGGTCTTTAAATGAAATGCCCACTTTTATCAGAGTTTTTGACATTCAACTTTGGAATGAGTTCTCTTGTTTCACGATCTGTAGATTGGTTCCCAGACGAGTGACAACATAATCAGCCTTTCTTTTATAGCTATTATTTGTGTTTTTCATAAATGCGAAATAAAAATTTGAAGGCATTTTATTTTTGCTTCAGACATTAATCAAGGGCAGGGAACACGTAAAGTGCTCTCGTATATTGTTTGTGGCAAGTTAATTCTTTTAATAGAGACACAAGAGACTGCAGTTGCTGTGTTGCTGAGCAAAGAACAAACAGTTCTGGACGAACTTTGGGCGGCACGGTGGCACAGCAGTAGAGTTGCTGCCCAACAGCGCCAGAGACCCGGGACCAATCCTGACTACGGGTGCCATCTGTACGGAGTTTGTACGTTCTCCCTGTGACCCTATCGGTTTTCTCCAGGTGTTCCGGTTTCCTCTCACATCCCAAAGACGTGCAGGTTTGTAGGTTAATTGGCATCTGTAAATTGGCCCCAGTGTGAAGGATAGACCTAATGAATGGGTGGACGGCACGGACTCAGTGGGCTGAAGGGCCTGTTTCCAAACTGTAGCTCTAAACTAAACCCAACTAAATGGAGTTGGACTGGAGGGAAATGGACAGACGACATTTCGTCAGTCTCCATTTTAGCTTATTCACACACATTTCACATCGAGAATAAGATGATATGCAGCCGCCATTGTCTCAGTAGAGTAAACTGACCCATTCCATCTCTCCCGAGATGCTGCCTGACCTGCTGAGTTACTCCAGCATTTTGTGAATAAACTGACCCGTTGAATTCCTCCAGTAATTGTTATAATAGTTCAGTTGTGGTTGCTGAGGCTGTGTTTATTCCTTATTGTTCTGGGGAGAGACACAGATGAGGCAGTTCCTAAAATTATAACTGAACTCAAAGATACACAGATGTGGATCTCAGAAGCAGGTCTTAAACTTAAACTTAAATCTATCTCCTCTCTCATTGATTCGCAAAGTCCAACAGTGAGTGACTAAGAAGCTTGGTAAACAATGATTCACACGTCTATTGGTAATGTTTATTATTGTTATGTGGTAGAGGCAGATGGTAACAGTGATGTTTAAAGTACATTTGGACAGATGGATGGATGAGAAAGAAGACGAGGTGGAATTTCTTTAGTCAGAGGGTGGTGAATCTGTGGAATTCATCGCTACAGAATGCTGTGGATATTTTTAAGGCGGAGATTGGCAGATTTTGGATTAGTACAGGTGTCAGGGGTTATGGGGAGAAGGTAGGAGAATGGGGTTGAGAGGGAAAAATAGGTCAGCCATGATTGAATGACGGCATAGTCTTGATGGGCCGAACGGCCTCATTCAGCTCCGATAACGTATGAACTTAGGAAGATGGAACCAGGATCAGAACAAAGCCCTTCACTCAGAGAGTGATAAACTTGTGGAATCCTCTTCCTCAGAACGCAGTAGATGCTAAGTTGTGAATATACTTGAGGAGTTTTTTGTAGCCACAGAGGTCCCAAGGTGTGTGAGAGACAGCAAGAGTATTGTATAGTCATGGTCATATTGAAGTAGGGTTGCCAACTTCCTCACTCCCGAATACGGGACATGATGATGTGACCTCACCCCGCACCCCATGTGACCTCACCCCGCACCCCATGTGACCTCACCCCGCACCCCATGTGACCTCACCCCGCACCCCATGTGACCTCACCCCGCACCCCATGTGACCTCACCCCCCACCCCATGTGACCTCACCCAGCCAGCGGCCGACCGGGCCGGGCGGCCGCCATTGGTGGAGCGGGAGCACGTGGCCACTGGCTGGGTGAGGTCACATGGGGTGCGGGGCGATGACGTCACCCTTTATCCCTTATTTGGGAGTGAGGAAGTAGGCAATCCTACTGATATGGGACAAGGGCGGTCCCATACGGGACAAACTAATTTAGCCCAAAATACAGGATGTCCCGGCTAATACGTGATAGTTGGCAACCCTATATTGAAGGGCAAGGAGGAATCAAAGTGTTGAGGTGTCTCCTCCTGCTCCTATTGTCTATGTTTAGTTTAGTTCAGTTTAGTTTAGTTGAGGTTTGTTTCACATGTACCAAAGGTACAGTAAAATGCTTTTGTAGCATGCTAGCCAGTTAGCTGAAAGACCATACATGGTTACAATCGAGCCATTCACAGTATACAGATACAGGATAAAGGGAATAACGTTTAGTGCAAGGTAGAGTCTGATCAAAGATAGTCCTAGAGAGTCTCCAATGAGGTAGATAGTAGTACAGGACTGCTCGGTAGTTGTGCTAGGATGGTTCAGTCACCCGATAACAGCTGTTTCGTTTAGAGATACAGAGCGAAATCAGGCCCTTAGGCCCACCGAGACTGCGCTGACCAGCGATCCCTGCACATTAACACAATGTGCAGGGATTGTACCTGTTAATCCTACACAAACACTAGGGACAATTTACAATTTACACTTATACCAAGCCAATGAACCTACAAACCTGCACGTCTTTGGAGTGTGGGAGGAAACCGAAGATGTGGGAGAACACCCATGCAGGTCACGGGGAGAACGTAAAAACTCCGTACAGACAGCGCGCAAAGTCAGGATAGAACCCGGTCTCGGGCGCTGTAAGGCAGCAACTCTACCACTGCACCACTGTTGATTGATTTCATGAGATGGTCAGGTCAATTTGGATGTCAGATTGACTCGCTTCCCCTCTCCCTCCCCTCATGTTTAATCTGATTGCTGGGGTCAATTGGAGACTGCAGACATTCTGACTCCTGGCTCACCAAGTTATTAGGAACAGGAATAGGAATACTTTATTGTCACATGTGACTAGGCACAGTGAAATTCTTTGCTTGCATACCCAATGTACACAAATAGCAGCCACCTACGGCACTGAATATTGCTGTAGGAAGGTAAGGTTTGCTGCAGATCGGAAATAATTGCTTTCCTTTCCCCCTCAAATAATGTTCCTCAAAGTGTCAACCAAACTTTTGAACGCAGAACAAACTAACAAATGGAGTCCATACGCACACGATTGCGGCTTTTATATTTTTATTAAACGGTGTGGTACACAATATGTGAAGAGACGCATTGTGCTGTGCTATTTAATGGCATTCCTCAATAAGCTAATTCCAAGTGATTTCGAGGCCAGCAAGTCTCATTGTGGTTAAGTGGGGATTTTTTTTTGTTGCTGTGGTCTATAATAAGTTGCAGAGGTTCTTGCTCGGAATCTGCATTCCTGAAAAAATTCTTTTGTTTCTTTTTAAACTTTTTATGTTGAAATGTCACCCAGCAATGGGAAGGAGGTTACTTCAGTTGGCAAGAGAGCAGAAGAGATTCAATCAAGATGTTACCTGTGCGTGGGGGCTTGAGTTAAAGGGGGAGGTTGGATAGGCTGGGAGTTTTGTTTTTAATATGAATTTCTTTGAGGGAACTTCTGGAAATTAAGGTTGAACATTATTGAAGGTGCAGCGGTAGAGTTGCTGCCTTGCAACGCCGGAGACTCGGGTTCGATCCCGACTACGGGTGCTGTCTGCACGGAGTTTGTACGTTCTCCCCGTGCCCTGCGTGGGTTTTCTCCAAGAGCTTCGAATTCCTCCCACACTCCAAAGTCGTGCAGGTATGTGGGTTAATTGGCTTGGTATAAATGTAAAATTGTCCCCTAGTGTGTGTAGGATAGCGTTAGTGCACAGGGATCGCTGCTCGGTGTGGACTCGGTGGGCCGAAGGGCCTGTTTCCACGTTGTATCTCTAAACTAAAAAGACTAAAATTAAACAGTCTTAAAATTAAATGAGACGTCATTTGCTCATAGAAACTCATTCAGAGGAGTTAATGTTCAAATTTCCTTCTTAAAATAAGCAGTAAAGTGATGGGGGAAGTCGTGAACTTGCGGACTGACATCTAAGTTTGGATCAATGTACGAGTTTATCTTCAGCAACAGTTGAAGGGCATCCATCAGATGAAGCTTCAATTGGAAACTAGGCTGGATAACTGATAGATTAGAGGACGTTGAACACATTTATAGGAATTTGCTGAGAGTGTTCAGCTGGTTGTGGGGAGCAGGATTTCATGGCCAGAATTATCCGTGTGGCACTTATCGTTCTCCGGCACTTGGGCAGGAGGTTCATAAGCTCATAAGTCAGAGGAGCAGAATTAGGCCATTCGGCCCATCAAGTCTACTCCACCATTCAATCATGGCTGAGCTATCTCTCCCTCCTACCCCCATTCTCCTGCCTTCTCCTCACAACCCCTGGCACACGTACTAATCAAGAATCTATCTATCTCAGCCTTAAAAATATCCATTGACGGCCTGCCATGGCAATGAATTCCACAGACTCACCACCCTCTGACTAAAGAAATTCCTCTTCATGTCCTACCTAAAGGAACGTCCTTTAATTCTGAGGCTATGACCTAGACTCTCCCACTAGTGGAAACGTCCTATCTGCATTCTCTCTATCCAGGCCTTTCGCTATTCGGTTCGTTTCAATGAAGTTCCCCCTTCTTCTTCTAAACTCCAGCGAGTACAGGCCCAGTGCCGTCAGACGCTCAACACATGTTAACCCACTCACTCCTGGGATCGTTCTCGTAAACCTCCTCTGGACTCTCTCCAGCGCCAGCACATCCTTTCTCAGATACGGGACCCGGAATTGCTCACAATACTCCAAATACACAGTACACAATATTGTCTTTTTACCTATTTTTAATATTGTCTTTTTACCTTACTAATGTCATTTTTTAAATCTTATTTATCCATGGAATATTGCTGCTGAGGTGACCCGTTGTCTTGTCAAATACATTTCATTGTACCTGTTGACCCTGTGCCAACCTACATATGACTAATAAAATTCATTATTGTTATTATTATAAATGCGGCATGACCAGCTCCTTGGTTTCCATCTCAATTCCCCTCACCATCCTTCAGGCCGATCTCGTCAGCCTCGTGCTTCACCCTGGAGGTTGTCCGCTCGGTCTCTTGTCCCCTCTTGTCCCCTGTTATTGTTTCTCAGTCAGAGCGAGTGTGATCTCGACCCCAAACGTCACCCATTCCTTCTCTCCAGAGATGCCGCCTGTCCCGCTGAGTTACTCCAGCACGCTGTGAAACGTCACCTATCCATGTTCTCCACAGATGCTGCCTGACCCGCAGAGTTACTCCAGCACTCTGTGAAATGTCACCTATCCGTGTTCTCCAGAGATGCCACCTGTCCCGCCGAGTTACTCCAGCTTCTTGTGTCTTATCTTATCGTTTCTCTGGCCGGTCACGGCGAAGAGCGTCTAACAGCAAGCCGGGCTATTGGAAGAGGGGAGTGGAGAGACTGACAGCAGGATTCCTCTGCAGTTTGTCCTCTGGCGCCTGTCAGTGGTTCTGACAGTGGGAAGGGAAACTTGGCATCAGATCAGCATCCACCTCGCTTAAGAGAGACACCTCATGAACCAGCGCAGTGCAGTCAACAGGGATCGCTGCCATGGCAACCGTGTTACTGCCTGCATCAAATAAATTAATGAAATAACTCTCGACATCTAAAGCTTGCATCCATCCTGATAGCCAACACTCTACCCAACTGTGCTTACCAGGAGCTCACCAGGTTTAGTCACATCCTTCAGGGAATTTAAGTCTGACAAGTGTGAGGTGCTACACATTGGTCTGTCAAACCAGAGTCAGACTCACACAGTAAACGGGAGAGGTCTGGAGAGTGTGGCAGAAAAGAGAGATTGGGGAATGAAGATGCACAGTCCCCTAAACCTGATGGCAGGTGGACAGAGCAGTGAAGAAGGCTTACGGCAGGCTTGCATTCATTGGGAAGGGCATTGAGTTCCAGAGTTGGAACATTGTGATGAAGCTGTACAATGGTGAGATTCTTCATTAGTAAGTGTGCCAGGGGTAATGGGGCGAAGGCAGGAGAAAGGGGTTGAAAGGGAAAGATAGATCAGCCATGATGGAATGGAGGAGTAGACTTGATGGGCCGAATGGCCTAATTCTGCTCCTAGAACTTATGAACTATGAACTTATGAGACCACAGTTCTGGTCACCCAGCTACAGGAAGGATGTCATTAAGTTGGAAAAGTGCAGAGAAGATTCACCAGGATATTGCCTGGGTTTGCAGGCTTTAGTTATGGGGCAAAGTTGAATAGGCCAGGACTGTTTCCTTGCAGTGTAGGAGGCTGAGGGTTGACCTTTTCTTTGGATTGAAAGATACATCATGGAAACAGACCCTTTGGCCTCCCGAGCCCATGCCGACCATCGATCACCAGTTCACACCAGTTGTATGCTATCTCACTATCACATCCACTCCTACAGAGGACAATTAACCTACAAAGCAAGCATTGTTTGGGGGATGTGGGAGGAAACCAGAGCACCTGCAGGAAACCTACACGATAAGAGGGAATACATGCAAACTCCACACAGACAGCACCCAGGATGGGGATCGAACCCGGATCTCTGGCGGCGCTGCCCTAGCAGCTGCGGCTTACCTGCAGTCCATTTGTCTTTGTGTTTTTGTTGTTTTTGTTGTCTTAATTGTAGTTGTGATGTGGTGTTTTTGTGTTTGTGTACTATGTGTGTATGTGGGGGGGAGGGGGGGAACTGTAAAATTGTAATATGTGTCCCTTCCGAACGGAGACCCGACCTTTGTGTTCTGGGCCGTGTCTCCGTTCCTGTTGCGGCCTACCATCGGCCCAACTCCTGGAGCTGGCGGCCTCCAGGGCTCTGGTTCGCAGAGCCCGCGGACCAGACTCACCATCAGCGGAGCCGGCCGTTCTCGGAGGCTGCGGGAGCGGCTGCGACTCGCCTTAGGCTCGGGCCGTGTGGATGCCGACATCGGGAGCTCCGGCAGCGGCAGCGGATCGCGGGGCTTGGGTCGGCCCACCGCGGACATTTCACCGTCCGGCGCGGCCTGAAATAGGCCACGGAATTTTCTCTGCTCGGCGGGGGCTTCAATGTCGGGAGCCCCGACCGCCCCGACTTACAGCGGGGCTTGGGTCGGCCCGTTGCGGACATTTCACCGTCCGGCGCAGCCTGGAACATGGCAACGACAACAGCCTGACCGCAGGAGAAGACGGCAGGGGAAGAGAAAAAAGACATTCTGGCCTTCCATCACAGTGAGGAGGGGACTGGAGGAGACTCACTGTGATGGATGTTTCTTTTTGGGGGGTTTTGTGTTGGTTGGGGTTGTGTAATTTGCTTATTTTATTGCTCTTATTGTTGGACTGTGGGTGACGAAATTTCGTCCAAAAAACTTGTTTTTGGATGACAAATAAAGATATCTTGAATCTTGATCTTGAATAAGGCAGCAACTCTACTTGCTGTGCCACTGTGTTGCCCGTATGGAGATGTACAACATCATGAGGGGCAGGAATAAAGTGAATGCTCAGACATCTCAGAGGGTAGTTCGTATCTGGAATGCACTGCCAGAGGAAATGGCAGAAGAGGATACAATTATGACTTTTAAAAGACATTTCTTTGAGTTAGATTTAGAGATAAAACGCGGAAACAGGCCCTTCGACCCACTGAGTCCGTGCCGACCAGCGATCACCCCCAACACTAGCACTATCCTACACACAAGGGGCAGTTTACAATTTTATCAAAGCAAATTAGCCCTCAAACCCGATGTATTTATTTCACAAAATGCTGGAGTAACTCAGCAGGTCAGGCAGCATCTCAGGAGAGAAGGAATGGGTGACGTTTCGGGTCGAGACCCTCCTACCTAAAAAAATTAAAATTAAAATTAATTTGTTTTTAAAAACCACAGCCAAACCTACAAACCTGCATATCTTTGGAGTTGGGAGATAACCAGAGATCCTGGAGAAAACCCATGCGGTTACGGGGAGAACGTACAAGTTCCTTGCACACATCACCCGTAGTCACGATCGAACCCAGGTCTCTGGTGTATAAACAGCAACTCAACCGCTGCGCTACTGTACCACCCATTTGGACGGATATATGGATAGGAAGAGTTTAGAGGGGTATGGGCCAAATGCAAGCAAATGGGACTAACCCAATATGCCAACTGGTCAGCATGGACAAGGCGGGCTGAAGAGCCGTATAGCTCTATGACGCATTTGACAGAAATCTGACCCTCTAACACATTCTAGTTTATACAATACTCCATGGCAACAGCAACAGGATTGACTCCAGTTGATTAGATATGGCCAACAAATGACTTTGCCAATGATATCCAGAGAATGAATAATGAAGAAAGGATCAGTTTTCATTTCCATCTACTCTTTGTGCGGCACGGTGGCGCAGCGGTAGAGTTGCTGCCTTCCACATCAGAGACCTTGGTTTGATCCTGACTACGGGTGCTGACTGTACGGAGTTTGTTCTCCCCGTGACCTGTGTGGGTTTTCACCAGGTTCTTCGGTTTCCTCCCACACCCCAAAGACGGACAGGTTTGTAGGTTAATTAGCTTGCTACAATTGTAAATTGTTTCTAGTGTGTGTGTGTAGGATAGTGTTAGCGTGCAAAGATCGCTGGTCGGTGCGGTCTCGATGGGCTGAAGGGCCTGTTCTTGCACAGCATCTCTAAACTAAACCAAACTAAACTTAACTTTTGCTCCTTCATTTGAGTTCAACTAAAATGAGACAAGCAAGTTAAAAAATAACCTGCATTTACAGTTCCTCCAGTGGTGCGTTTGTTATGTGCTCTGCCCAGTAGATATATTTCAGGCAGGAGGAGTGGGCCTGTTAATTGTGTCACGGTTCCCATGTTTGTCATAGCACCCCAAGTGTTGACCCCTGCTGGCCGCAGCTGATTAATGGTCAGCATGGACCTGGTGGGCCGAAGGGCCTGTTTCTTTCAATTCAACTCAATACCTGTGACACAACAGGTGTGCAACTGTGAACATGGACTTCCAGGGACCGTCGGGTGAACTGGTATTGAGATGAATGCAATATTCATGGAAATGTATCGACAAGGGTGCAGAGAAGGCTCAGAGGTAGAATGCAAAGTGTTGGATAAACACATTTTGTCCTGGCATCCCAATGTGGGAACGCTGTGACCAGCAATCCGGGAAGTGACTCATTCTCCATCCACCTTTAGAAACGATTTGGGCATTTTCACAAGAGGAAAGAAAATGATGTTTGTTGGTGAAACAGAATTTTGGAATGCAGCAAAGTTGAGGCTCAGAGAACCTGAAGAACACAAAACAGGAGGAGGAAGTCATAGAGAGGGTCATAGAGTCATGGACACATAGTCTCACAGAGTCATAGAGTCATGGAGTCATACAGCGTGGGTACAGGCCCATCTTTCCACATCAACCAATATGTCCCACCTATATTATTCCAACTGCCTGCATTTGGCCCAGATACCTCTAAACCTATCCTATCCACATTCCTGTCTAAATGTTTCTTAAATGTTATGATAGTACCTGCCTTAACTACCTTCCAGCCACTCATTCCAGACACCCACCACCCTATGTGTAAGAACGTTATCCATCAAGTTCCTATTAAATCTTTCCCACCTCACCTTAAACCTCTGTTGTCTGGTTCTCGATTCTCCTACTCCAGGCAAGAGACTCTGTGTGGTTACTCAATCTATTGCTCTCATGAATTTAAAAGAGAGTTAGATAGAGCTCTTGGGGCTAGCGGAATCAAGGGATATGGGGAGAAGGCAGGCACGGGTTACTAATTGTGGATGATCAGCCATGATCACAATGAATGGCGGTGCTGGCTCGAAGGGCCAAATGGCCTCCTCCTGCACCTATTTTCTATGTTTCAATGTTTCTATGATTTTGTACACTTCCGTAAGATCACACCTGATCCTCCAGCGCTCCAAGAAGCAGAGTCCTGGCCTGCTCAACCTCTCCCTGCAGCTCAGGCCCTTGACTCCCTGCAACATCCTTGAAGTTCAGGCAAGAAAACAACAGAAATAATGAAATTTGTCATTGACTGGAGGGTGGGTGAGGCTCAGGATCTGAAAAAAAAGACACAAAGTGCTGGAGTAACTCAGCAGGTCAAGCAGCATCGAGAACATGGCTCGATGATGTTTTGGGTCAGGATCCTTCTTCAGACTCAGTAAACCAAGTAAACCCTTCAAAGTCTTACTGGGAATTTGAGCTGCTTCACACATACAGCACTGGTTCAGTGGATGAAATGGCCTTGCTGTGTTCTCTGATCGCAAGGATTTTACATGTTAGTGCTTTAAATATTCATGGCAAGTTTTGCCTGAAACATTGAAGATGTATTTCGCATTTCTCGCCGATAAGTATGGAGAAACTCTTCAGCTATCTTGAGAGGGCAGGGGGAGTTCTGTGCTGCAATAATTGAATATTAACTTCAACTGTACTTCCCTCATTAGAACCGGCTTCAAATCTCTTTTTGCTAAAACGCTCAAATTGAGTGTTGGAATTAGAGTTAAAAAAAACAAAAAAACCCTCAATGCAAAAAAGTAACAGCAGATCATGTTGTAGACATGCCAGGTCATGGGCTTCACTGAAACTCAGCTTAATAACCCATCTCGGAAATAATTATGATGTATATAAACACTAGTTGCTGCACCCATTAATCTGATCAGACCCGGCAAGCTGTAGTCAACTTCAAACAGGGTCTGAAATGCTTCAGAACCGGTGCTGTTCTGAAGGCTGATTTTTTTTTCTCTCTCTCTGTACTCACAAAGCCAAAGCTTAACCCACGTCGCGCGGTAAAAGTATCCACGCTTCTGGAAGGGGAACGGCTCACATTTGCCTCTCTTTGCTGCGGAGAAACAGCGCAGAGAAAAATATCCACTCAGAGCAAGCGAGTCGGAGATCAACAGGGATTTGGGAAGATATTGGAAATTGAAGGCAATCAACATATTGCACTAAATCATAGGGTGTAGTTCTGCTCAAGTTCCTCTTTAGCAGAGCTGTACTTTTGCACGGTGCGTTATTTATAGTTAAAAAGGAGCTAGCACGAACAATTAATAAGCATACATTTACCAATATGTCCCATCTATACTAGTTCCATCTGCCTGCATTTGGCCCAGATCCCTCTAAACCTATCCTATCCACATACCTGTCTAAATGTTTCTTAAATGTTACGATAGTACCTGCCTCAACTACCTTCTCCAGCCATTCATTCCATACACCCACCACCCTATGTGTCAGACAGCAGATTAAGCAGCATCTCTTGAGAACATGGATAGGGTGATGTTTTGGGTCAGGGTCCTTCTGTTTCACCAGTTTCATCAGTTTCTTTCCTCTTGTGAAAATGCCCAAATCATTTCTAAAGGTGGAGAGTGAGACACTTCCTGGATTCCTGGTCACATCGTTCCCACACTGGGATGCCTGGAGTAAATGAGATAGTGATGTTAAACTATTGGTAGGTGCTGGTTTGCCGTACCAGTGAGTGTATCGCCAAGGAGCGGCACAGTGACGCAGCGGTAGAGTTGCTGCCTCACAGCGCCAGAGACGCAGGTTCGATCCTGTCTGCGGGCGCTGTCTATACGGAGTTTGCATGTTCTCCCTGTGACTGACGTGGGTTTTCCCCGGGCGCTCCGGTTTCCTCCCACATTCAAAAGACGTGCAGGTTTGTAGGTCAATTGACTTTGGTAAAATTGTAAGTTGTCGCGAGTGTGTAGGATAGTGCTAGTGTACGGGGTGATCGATGGTCGGCGCGGACTACAGTGGGCCGAAGGGCCTGTTTCAGCGCTGTATCTCTAAAGTCTAAAAGTCTAAAGTAAAACACTGGGATTGCACCACTGGGACTGAATGTACAGGGGTGAATGCAACTAATGGCCAACACACTCATGGGTGCACATCACCAACGCCAAGATTAATTGCTTCCGTTTAGTCTTCTGAAGTTCTCTCCCACAGCGATTGTAAGGGTCAATTTGGTTGATTCAGCCTGGGTTTTGCCTTCACTAGATTTAAGGGCTGTGGGTATTGCTGGGGAGGCTGGCATTTGTTACCCATTCCTTAATGTCATTAGACTGAGACCCTTGCCTTTTCTGAGGGCCATTGAGAGTTGACTACTTGGAACAAAGCCAAGACGGTCCAAGAGCCAAGAATGTTTCATTGTCATATACACCGACCACGGAACAATGAACTTCTTACTTGCTGCAGCGTAACGGGCCAGAAAATGCAACAACACACAGGTAAATATATGATAATCAAAAATACAGTCGATTCATAATCATAACACTAGGTAAATATAATAGTGATAAACACAGTCCAAGGCAGATCATAGATGCTGAGGTTAGTGTTGTGCAATGTTCAAGAGCCTGATTGTGCTGGGTAGTTTAGTTTTGTTTAGTTTAGTTTCGTGATATGTTGCAGAAACAGGCCCTTCGGCCCACCGAGTCCGTGCCAACCACCGATCCCCGCACACTAAGACTATTCTACACACACCCCAAGGACAATTTACAATTTTACCAAAGCCAATTCACCTATGAACCTGCACACCTTTGGAGTGTCAGAGGAAACCGGGGCACCTGGAGAAAACCCACACAGGTCACAGGGAGAACGTGCAAACTCCATGCAGGCAGCACCCGTACTCAGGATCAAACCTGGGTCTCTGGCACTGTAAGGCAGCAACTGTACCATTGTGCCACTGTGCCGCCCTGTTCTTGAATCTTGAACCTGGTTCTTCTCTGCCACGCACAGAACGTTACCAACCTGGAAACCTCACACGTGTATGAAGGAACTGCAGATGCTGGTTTAAACCAAAGATAGGCACACAATGCTGGAGTAACTCAGCGGGACAGGCATCATCCCTGGAGAGAAGGAATCTCTCCAGAGATGCTGCCTGTCCCGCTGAGTTACTCCAACATTTAGTGTCTGTCTTTCGAAGCCTCATATAGTTTGTTTATATTGCTATCAGGTCTCCCTCTCTGATCCTCCAGGGCAAAAAATCCAAGTTTGTTCAATGTATCCGTTTCGCTAAGACCATCTAATCCTACTAAAACACTTTAGACACCTACAACATGACTTGCAGTTAATATACACAATGCCCTGGCCAATGAAGGACAATGTTCTCTTGTGTTGCCAAACTCAGGGAGCAATGGACTTGCGCTCCAAGACCCTTCTGCACATCAATGCTCCTAAGGGTTTTGCCATTTACTGTACACTTTCCTCTTACATTTGACCTCCAAACATGCATCATCTCACACTTATCTGGATTAAACTCCACCTGTGTCCCAAGAATATTAACACACTAAACCATAATCTCACCATCGTCTCAGTCTCCTTGTTCAAGTACTCATTGCCGACTTCACCCACTGCCTCTGGCTCCATGCATCAATCCCCTTCTTCATCTTTGGAAGGACCCACACTTTCCCCAGCTACTCTCTTGCTCCTCATATAAAATGCCTTGCGATTGTCCTCAATCCTACCTGCCAAGGACATCTCATGGCTATTTTGCTCTGCTAATTCCTACTTTCATTTTTTTTCCTACTTCCTTTATAATCCTCAAAGACCACGTCTGATTTCAGCATCCTAAACCTTACTTGGGCTTCTTTTTGTTGACTTAATTTACTACATCTCGTGTCATTCCTTAACCTTGTCTTTTCTTCCCATGTTGGTCGTTAACTCCAATCAGATGCACTCTCTAAATCTCCCATATGCCAGATTAGTATTTACCCTGTTGGATGTCTTGATAGTGCCTTGGCCTAAATATGATTGACATTTTCTTTAAGTTTCCTTTAGTTGAATTGCAATAGACTCTAAGCCCTGGAGCAGTATGTGCAAACTTCATTTAGTTCAGTTTAGTTTTAGAGATACAGCGCGGGAACAGGCCCTTCGGCCCACCGAGTCTGTGCCAACCAGCAATCCCTGCGCACTAACGCTATCCTACACTCCTAGGGACAATTTACAATCCTACCAAGAAAATTAGCCTACAAACCTGTACGTCTTTGGAATGTGAGAGGAAACCGGAGCTCCCGGAGAAAACCCATGTTGGTCACGGGGAGAACGTACAAACTCCGTACAGACAGCACCCGTAGTCAGGATCGAACCCGGGTCTTTGGGGCTGCAAGGCAGCAACTCTACCGCTGCGCCACCGTACCGCCCTAAAATCATGCTTCTCAAAAAGCAATATGGTTAATTCCAGTCATTAGATTTTGAATGATTTCCTTGCAGTCGTGAGGAAAATGGGGATTCCATCGAGAAACATCACACCATGTAATATTTAAGGGTGTCATTAATTTGGAAAGGGTGCAGAAGAGATTGACTAGGATGTTACTTGGACTTGTGGGCTTGGGGTAGGGGGAGATTGGATAGACTAATATCTTTTTCTTTGGAGTGTAGGAGGCTGAGGGATGAGCTTATTGAGGTGCACAAGATCATGAGGAGCATGGATGAGGTGAACACTCATAGTCTTTTTCCCAGGGTAGAGGATTCAAAAACTAGAAGGCATAAGGTTCAGATGAGAGGGGAGAGATTTAAGAGAGATTTAAGAAGGACCTCAGGAGCAATCTTTTCACTCTGAGAATTGTCCATATCTGGAATGACTAGTATGACCTTAAAAAGACATTTGGGCAGATATATGGATAGGAAATGTTTAAATGGCTATGGGCCATACGCTGGGATATGAGACTACCCCAAAATGCCAACTTGGTTGGCATGGGCAAGGTGTGTCAAAGGGCTTATTTCCGAAGATTGACACAAATACCTGGAGTAACTCAGCGAGTCAAGCAGCATCTCTGGAGAAAATGGATAGGTGAAGTTTCATGTCAGGTCCCTTCTGACTGATTGTAGGGGGAAACTGGAAGCAAGAAAGGGCCCATTTCCATGCTGTATAACTCTATGACTCGATGACTCTATGTCGTAGATTGGAAATCTGCCTTAATATGAGTTAGGATACAACTTACTTATATGAAATCTTAAAATTTTAATGAATTCTTTGATGAATTTTGAATTGCGAATTTGTAATCTTTTCAATGTGCTTTTATGAAGAGTCAATATTATTACAAGGAACGAAACCAAGGCATCTGATTGAATTCACGTCAGCTCCTTCTGTCAAAGACCAGTGTTTACATATATTGTGAACTGAAATGACTGAGACTAATATTCAGCAATGAGATAAAGCTTTGCCAAAGTTTTTGAAATTTCAAATCTAGCTCATAATAAAATAATCTTAACCTAAATTATTCCCTTTCATTGCAACAGAAACAAGTACTGTACAGATGCGAAAGGCTGGAGTAACTCAGCGGGTTAGGCAGTCTTGCCAGAGAAAAGGAATAGGTGACGTTTTGGGTCGAGACCCTTCTTCAGGTTCCACTGCAAAATCTCCTCAGTCTGAGGAAGGGTCTCGACCCGAAACATCACCTATTCCTTTTGTCCAGAGAGGCTGTCTGACCCGCTGAGTTACTCCAGCTTTTTGTGTCCGTCTTTGTAATAAACCAGCATTTGCAGTCCCTCTTTACACAAGTACTGTAGAAGTCAGGCAGGTTATTATGCACTTATCAAACACTTAAAAAGGCACAACTTTAGTTTATATGGACGCCGTGCTGGAGTAACTCAGCGAGTCAGGCAGCATCTCTAGAGAAAAGGAATGGGTGATTTTTCAGGATGGGACCTTTCTTCTGAAGGAGCAGTCTGAAGTAGGCTCCCGACCTAAAACGTCACCCATCCTTTTCCTCCAGAAATGCTGCCTGACCCGCTGAGTTACTCCAGCACTTTGTGTTTATCTTTGGTATCAACCATCATCTGCAGTTCTTTGTTCCTACAACTTTAGTTGAGTTTAGCTCAGAGATACAGCATGAAAACAGGCCCTTCGGCCCACCGGGTACCACTGACCTGTTCACACAAGTTCAATGTTAACCCGTTCCGTGCACGTTAGGGGAAATTTAACAGAGGCCAATTAACCTACAAATCCACACGGCTTTCGGATGTGAGAGGAAACCAGAGCGCCTGGAGGAAACCCACGAGGTCACAGGGAGAACGTGCAAACTCCACACAACGAACACCCGAGGACGGGACCGAGGTCTTTGGCGCTGTGAGGAAGCAGCTCTACCCGCTGTGCCACCGTGGAAGGTAAAGAAAAAAAACTCAAAGAAACCACACGCGATATTTTCTTTATCTTTATTCATTTCTTGCACATTCCGATGCTTCAACGTAAATTGCAAAAAGTTATTTAAAATCCATCGGAAGACATTTTATGTCCGTCTGGTTGTCAGAGGCATTTAAAAAACGGTTCAAAGTCTCCTACCTGCAGCGGGCCACCTGAAGGCAACCAGTGTGGCCCAGATCTGTCTGGCTCTGGATCCCCTGCCTGGTCACGGCCATCATCGCCGCCCTGTTTGCCAGTTGCAGGGGGCAGCCCGACGGCTCTGAATCAAAAAGTAAGTGCAGCGAGGGGAAAAGCACGGGAGGCAAGAATGGGTGGAGGGGAGGATTCAGCTGTGGTTCAGATCCTACATAGCAACACTGCACGCTACAATATCAGCAGAAAGGATTTAGATAGATATTCCCCAGTTGGAGAATAGAGTCACAGAGTGGTCCAACATGCCCACATGCATGGCTGGCACAGTGGCGCAGCTCAATAGTCAATAGTCAATAGTCATTTTATTTGTCACATACACATAAATGTGCAGTGAAATGAAAAATTACCCGCAGTTCAACAATAAGACCAATAAGAATAAGCAATAAAAATATGCAATAACACATACAATCATAAACTAACACCAAACAAAAGAAACATCCATCACAGTGAGTCCCCTCCAGTCACCTCCTCACTGTGATGGAAGGCCAGAATGTCTTTTTCTCTTCCCCTGCCGTCTTCTCCTGCGGTCAGGCTGCTGGAGTTGCCACGTCGGGGCGGTCGTGGCTCCCGACATTGAAGCGCCGCGCCGGACGGTGAAGGGTCCGCGGCGGGCCGACCCAAGCCCCGCGATTCGGGGCGGGCGAAGACGCTGTCGCTGCCGCTGCCGGAGCTCGCGATGTCGGCCCCCACCCAGGGGCCTGCGGGCGTCCGACGTCCAGGCGGCCCGCGCCGAATTCCCCGGAGACGAGTCGCAGCCGCTCCCGCAGCATCCGAAGGCAGCCAGCGCCGCAGGTGGTGAGTCCGGGCCGCGGGCTCTGCGAACCAGAGCCCAGGTGGTCCCAGCCAGAGCCCGCCAGCTCCAGGTGCATGGCCGATGGTTGGCCGCAGCGGGAACGGAGACACGACACAGAAAACAAAGGTCGGGTCTCCGTTCGGGAGAGACAATGTTACAGTTCCCACCCCCCCCCCCCCACATAACACACAACTACAAACACTACATCATATTTAAACTATAATTAAGACAAAAACAACAAAAAACACAGAAGACAAACGGACTGCAGGCCGCAGCTGCGAGGGCAGCGCTGGGGTAGAGCCATTGCCGCGCAGCGCCAGAGACCTATGCTTGATCCTGACCGTGAGTGCTGTCTGTGTGGATTTTGCACGTTCTCCCCGTGACCGCTTGGGTTTCCCATCAGGTGCCCCAATTTCCTCCCACATCCCAAAGACGTGCAGGTTTGTAGCTTAATCGGCTCTGTAAATTGCCCCTAGTGTGCAGGGAGTGGATGCGAAGGCGGGATAACTTGGAACTGGTGTGAACGGGTGATCGATGTTTGGCATGGACTCGTTAGGCCAAAGGACTAGTGTCGGATGTGAGAGGAAACTGGAGCACCTGGAGGAAACCCACGAGGTCACTGGGAGAACGTACAAACTCCACACAAAGAGCACCCGAGGTCTGGATCGAGGTCTTTGGCACTGTAAACTGAACTAAGAAACAGGCCCTTCAGCCCATCGATGATGGCCCAACCCTAAACCACCCATTTACACTCACCCTACATTCATTCAAATGTAAGTTGTTTTATTCTTCCTACACTGCACGTGGGAACAATAATCTATCTACCT
This sequence comes from Rhinoraja longicauda, assembly GCF_053455715.1. Lineage (NCBI taxonomy): Eukaryota > Metazoa > Chordata > Chondrichthyes > Rajiformes > Arhynchobatidae > Rhinoraja > Rhinoraja longicauda. The sequence continues at coordinate 10,180,962 of NC_135984.1, forward strand.
TTATATAACTTTGTTGATCCCATAAGATCGTGCAAATATCAAATTGATGAGATTTGAAGATCTGAAATTTTACAAGGCATGGATTTTTCACTGATAGCAACCTTGCGCAAAATCAAGTTTAAAATTCTGTACTAAAAATTATGATGTTCGAGGGAATTTGAAATTGTGAAATATGCGTGTGGGAATGCCACGTTCAATGTTTTTGAATGATGTTTCAAAACATAAATTTTTTGCTCTTCTGTGCAGGGACAAACTGTAACACATTATCCTGCTTCACTATTGATGGTGGATGCTTGCTGCTGAATTTGTCTAGATGTTTTATGGATGTGCTGGATTGATACAATGCCTTCACACCAGCGCAAAACACTCTGCAGTCAGTGTAATTTGGATTTGGATCTTAAGGAACAAAGGGGAGACTACAGAGAGTGGTAGAGACTGCCCAGTCCGTCACTGGTACTGACCCCCCCCCCCCCCCACCACCACTACAGGAGGCGCTGCCTCAAAATGGCAGTCAATATAATCAGAGACCCGCACCACCCTGGCCACGCTCTCATCTCACCAATACCATCGGAAAGAAGGTACAAGAGCTTGATAACCGTTTCCTCCAAGAAAGGTTTCTTCCCAGCACGGTGGGTGGTGCAGTGGTAGAGTTGCTGTCTTACAGCACCAGAGACCCTGGTTCGATCCTGACTATGGGTGCTGTCTGTACAGAGTCTGTACGTTCTCCCCGTGACCATGTGGGTTTTCTCCAGGAGCTCCAGTTTCCTCCCACACTCAAAAGACATAGAGGTTTGAGGGTTAATATGGTCATTGTAATATTGTCCCGAGTGCTTGTAGTGCACTCGGTGATCGCTGGTCGGTGCGGACTCAGTGGGCAAAGGGCCTGTTTCCACACTGCACCTCTGAACCTCTGAGTATCTACACAACGCCTGGAGTGGGATTTGAACCGTCAATGTCCTTTATCTACAGCCAACGTTACCACCAGTCTAACAAGCTTGACTTTTACTTGGTGCCCATGGAACGTGTTCTGGTGTGAAGTCTTTTGAGAACTGCGTAAGGGTTATCTTGTGGAATTATAGAGTAGGTCTTTTCGTTTCCACACTGGTTTTAAAGACCTTGTGCGGATTTTCATCTGCAACAGTCTTTTCACGTTCAAATCGGGCTTTTTGCTCAAGTGTTGTTTCACTAACCACTTAAGTTCTGCTCTGCACTTGACAGTGAAGCTGAAATCACTCCATCAATAGCAAGCATCATCAAGCAAGAATACCACTCTCTGTCTGCCAAAATTCACCATAAACCTCACATAAGGCAGAATGATCTGTATAGATTTAAGAAAGCTTTCGCTTTGATACGTTTTAATAAGTTATAGGCTCCATGTTTGCCTATTGACCTTCTCGTCCATAATTATTGGAATATTTTCATGCAATTTTAGTGCAGCACTGACAAGTCACGAAGAGAACTAAATTCCCCTGTTAAAATAGGCACTCGCTGAGTGAAATGTGAGCATCAAGCCATAGTCTCATGACGATGTTGAAAACAGCTCCAGATCTCAGTGAGGATAATGACCTTTGGTGATAGGTATTGGGTTATTATTGAAACCCAGCAAGATTCAGCGTAAACGTTTCATTTGCATGCTATCCAGTCAAATCAAGTCACACCTTGCATGAGTGCAATCAAGCTCTGCACAAGAACAACAGGTGGTGCAAGAAAAAAGTACCCAGATCACACAAAATAACGTTACAGCATCAGAGCAATATAGTTTTAGTTTCATTTTGGAGATACAGCACGGAAACAGGCCCTTCGGCCCACCAGGTCCGTGCCGACCAGCGATCCCCGCGCATTAACACTCTCCTACACGCACTAGGGACAATTTACAATCATACCAAGCCAATTAACCTGTCCGTCTTTGGAATGTGAACAAGTGGAGGAAGGTACAGGAGACTGGGAACCGCGACCTGCACAATACTGATCGCGGCAACTCTCAGTGTAGGAAAATAACTGCAGATGCTGGTACAAATCGATGGTATTTATTCACAAAATGCTGGAGTAACTCAGCGGGTCAGGCAACTCTCATGTGTAAGAAGGAACTGCAGACGCTGGTTTAAACCAAAGATAGATTAAAAAAAGCTGGAGTAACTCAGCGGGACAGGCAGCATCTCTGGAGGGAAGGAATGGGTGACGTTTCGGGTCGAGACACTTCTTCAAGATTAACTTCATCTTCCATGGACGGTATCTTAGGTTGCACTACCGACCGGTTTTGCACTATTATGGTTACCCAGCATTGTGATTGTTAATTCACTGTATTTTAGATGATCATATATTTGTCTGTGTGTTATTGTGTTTACATGGCTGCAGCAAATAGGAATGTCCTTGGTCTTTTGTTGGTACATATGACAATTAAACACTCTTGATACTTGATCCTCGAGTCATGAACTACAGCCTTGTGTCGCTGGACATACAATGCAACCCACAGCATGGTATCTCAGTCACAGTTTGAAGGCTTTGTGGAGTCTTATGTGGAAAAGCTTTGTTAGAGTTTTAGGAGATAATCAGCAGTGTTTGCACATCACATATCAAAGAACCTTCACGCATTAGAATCCATTGGGATAATCTATCAGGAAATCCAACGAGAAGTTAGGCTCTGAACTATGCAGAGTCATCGGAATATTCAATGGGAAGACCATCAGAACCTCAGGAGGAACATCAACCCTTATTTTAAAATGTTAACTGTAGAAATGATAGAAACTGAGTTCTTGTTCCAGGATATTTATTCACAAAATGCTGGAGTAACTCAGCAGGTCAGGCAGTATCTCAGGAGAGAAGGAATGGGTGATGTTTCGGGTCGAGACCCTTCTTCAGACTGATGTCAGGGGGGCGGGACAAAGGAAGGATATAGGTGGAGACAGGAAGATAGAGGGAGAACTGGGAAGGGGGAGGGGAAGAGAGGGACAGAGGAACTATCTAAAGTTGGAGAAGTCAATGTTCATACCGCTGGGCTGCAAGCTGCCCAAGCAAAATATGAGTTCCAGGGTGGTTGTACACATGGAGAGATGAAGGATTAGCACAGATGGATTCATCAAGACTGCAGGCCTGGGAGGATAAATGAGATAGAGAATGTTGAATGGATGTATCGTTGTGCATGGCCACAAATAGACAACTTACAATAAATAATCGAATTGGGCTTTTGGATAAATGTCACCAAAGGACCTATCCATCCTGTCGCTTCCTCGTGCATGCTGACGGGACACTCCTAACTCCTGAGAGAGTTAGATTTATCTCGTTAGGGCTAAGGGAATCAAGGGAGATCGGGGGAAAAAGCCGGAACGGGGTACTGATTTTAGATGCTCAGCCATGATCGTATTGAATGGCGGTGCTGGCGCGAAGGGCCGAATGGCCGACTCCTGCACCCATGTTTCTATGTTTCTATAGGAACGAGAGCAAGGCCAGGGGCACGTCATATGGAGAGGTTGGGTGGGTAGGCTGTGGTGGGGACGTTTGAGCTGAGGGGTGACCTTTTTTGAGGTGTACAAGTTCAATGAGGGGCGGCGCTGAGGTGGAGTTGCTCCCTCACAGCGGCAAGGACCCGGGTTCGATCCTGACTAAAGGGGGCCTGTTTCCACGCTGTATCTCGAAACAGGTTAGTGTTAATGTGCGGGGATCGCTGGGCCGAAAAGGCCTGTTTCCGTGCTGTATATATATGATATGATGATATGATAAACAAAACTTCATAAAGTCACGTCGTGCATGGATGTCTTCTCTCCTTGTAATGAGCCTCCCTCCTCTGGGGGCAAAACAAGTGGCAATCCTGAGAAAACCTCAGCAAAGCTTGGCCAGGCAGAGCACTCCACTGTAATTATTTACTCCCGTAACTCGAGAGTATCTCGAAACTAAACTAAATTTCATAAAGTCACGTGGAGTGAATTTGTCAAATTAGTGGATGGATACATCCATTCATTGTTTTATTTGTAGCTTTTAATCTCACATTATTTGAGTAATGATGTTAAATAAAGGTGCTGTCCTCCACCAATCCCAGCTCAGCACTGAGTCCCTTTATGGAGCAGATTTATTTTAATTTATTCGTGGCATGTTGACATTGCTGGTGATCAAAGTATTTACTTCCCATCCTTCGTAGAGCAGCAAAGAAGGCTTTTGGTACATTGGTCTTCATCAGTCAGGTTATTGAGTACAGACAGACATTAGGATGTCGTGTTGCAATTATAACATAACAGCAGGGTGGCGCAGCGGTAGAGTTGCTGCCTCACAGCGCCAGAGTCCCGGGTTCAATCCTAACTACGGGTGCTGTCTGTTTGGAGTTTGTACGTTCTCCCCGTGACCACGTGGGTTTTCTCCGGGTGCTCCAGTCGCCTCCCACACTCCAAAGACGTGCGTGTCTGTAGGTAGGTAGACTTAGGATGTTATGTTCCAGTTATACAAGACATTGGTGAGGCCATATTTGGAGTATGGTGTTTAGATCTGGTCACCCACTGCGGGAAGAATATCATTAACGCATCGAAACGTATAAGATTATTAAGGGGTTGGACACGTTAGAGGCAGGAAACATGTTTCCAATGTTGGGGGAGTCCAGAACCAGGGGCCACAGTTTAAGAATAAGGGGTAGGCCATTTAGAACTGAGATGAGGAAAAACTTTTTCAGTCAGAGAGTTGTGAATCTGTGGAATTCTCTGCCTCAGAAGGCAGTGGAGGCCAATTCTCCGAATGTATTCAAGAGAGAGCTAGATAGAGCTCTTAAGGATAGCGGAGTCAGGGGGTATGGGGAGAAGGCAGGAACGGGGTACTGATTGAGAATGATCAGCCATGATCACATTGAATGGCGGTGCTGGTTCGAAGGGCCGAATGGCCTCCTCCTGCATCTATTGTCTATTGTCTATTGTCTATTAAGCAGGAAAGAATGCAGAGAAGGTTTATGAGGATCGACCCGAAATGTCATCCATTCCTTCTCTCCGGAGATGCTGCCTGTCCCCCTGAGTCACCCCAGCATTTTGTACTGTTCTATGTTGTATGTTCTATGAGTTTCTATGCAGCTTTCTCAGGTGATCAATTCCAAGGACAATTCTAAGCACCACAATCACAGCAATATCTAATCAGGAAGGCAAATAGCTTAGAATAGCTAAACAAAAAAATGGATGGTTAGATGTCCTGTGATATTGAGATACAGGAGACTTTTACAGAGTTTTGCCTCAGGAAGTTAAATGGTTGGATAAGGTTTATGAGACATACAGAGATTACAGGTAATTACAACAGACAGTGCTCGAAACACACTGCAGATTGGCAATCAGTTCAGCTCTTCAGGCATAGATTATTTTCAGAAAGCTGGTTTATAAAGGGTCGGCAGATAAAGTATTAACCTACGAGGACCCTTCCAGGATGTTGGAAGATACATCTGGCATATCTTGATTTCATTTCTGATTTGCGGAATTTGCGACTTTCATACGTTTTCTGTGCACGCGGTGTGATGATACAAATCACCTTTTCTCATTCTGTCTCTTATCAGTTCCAGTCCGTTTTCCCTCTAGTCTGTGGGGTGATAATCGGATGGGCTCCGAGACTGAGGAGGTGTTTGACTGTACTTATCGCAGTGTGACATAACATAAAGTGTGAGGAACGAGACAAGAGACTTTCCTCAGGTAGAATCAGACCCTTTTCCAAAGGAAACGACAGGGCATTATCGCTGGAAAAATGAAGGGAGAATTGCCGGCATTTCCAACGGTAATAACACTCTATAAATATACATTATAACCCAAAGAATGAAATGGTATACAATTCCGAATAAAATTGTTTCAAAATGACAGCAGCATTTGATGTAATAGAGCCTGTTAAGCACTTGAAATGGCTTATTATCTAAAGTGAGACTGTCAGCTCTGAGCCCCCAACAAAGGACAATGACTGTGGAATCCTAGACCTTTGATGTGTTGTTGCTGTTGATGCTATTCTTTGAATCTTCTTGTCTTAAACTATTTATAGTGGAAGGGGGTGGGCAAGATAAAGGGGTTGTCACTGTCTTGGAAAATGAATCTAATCTGACAATCCAGTGTTCGATTGAAATACTGATTGAAGATATAATTTGCAGCTCTGAATGCCTTAATATGGTGTCTGGGTGTGAAATTTGCCTGGTGTGCAGGAAGGAACTGCAGATGCTGGTTTAAACCGAAGATAGACACAAAATGCTGCAGTAACTCAGCGGGACAGGCAGCATCTCTGGAGAGAAGGAATGGGTGACGTTTCTGGTCGAGACCCTTCTTCGGACTGAAGAAAGTGTCTCGACCCGAAATATCAAAAAGGTCTCGACCCGAAACGTCATCCATTCCTTCTCTCCAGAGATGCTGCCTGTCCCGCTGAGTTACTCCAGCATTTTGTGAAATTGCTGAGGAAAAGTCCTCTGGAAACATGTGTTTAAGTGGGGCTGATGAGCTTTAAATCTGACCATTTGGTTCGTATAGTCTGAAGAAGGGTCTCGACCCGAAACGTCACCCATTCTTTCTCTCCAGAGTTGCTGCCCTGTTACGCTGAGCTACACCAGCATTTTGTGTCTATCAAGTCAAGTTTATTTGTCACATACACATACACGATGTGCAGTGAAATGAAAGTGGCAATGCCTGCAGATTGTGCAGGTTTAAACAAGCATCTGCAATTCCTTCCTACACACGTGGTTCAGAATCTGCGGTGGCATAATCTGAGTTAAAATCCACAACTCACCAGTGCTCAACCTTAGAGCTCCGAAATTTGGAATCACTTGATGGAATCTGACCCAAATATTTACTTTCCAAATGTTGTTTCTGACCTTAAGCTTTGCAAATCTAATATAATCCTTCCCTGTCTTGTAACAATAGCGCTGCATTGAAAATTATTGATTGTTCTATATCGGAAAGCATCCAAGCTTTAACTTGTGCATTTAATCATTTTGGTTTTGGCAAGCGTTGCCCTTTGTTCAGTCACTCCCTTGCTTCTGAGTCAAGATGCTGTGGGCTCGAGTCCTGGTCAATGAATTTTAAGCACTAAAATCTAGGCCACAAGTTTCAGAGAGTTGTGACTGTTTCCATAATGTTATTGATCAAAAACAAGCAGGTTCTTCCCTACTAACTTGTCCAGTCTTTATTCTCGAACAGGCATCACTCAGTCTTGAAGAATCATGCCTGATCTTGAAGAGTCAAGAGAGAAAAGTGTTTAATTGTTATGTGTGCTGACAAGGGAACAATGAAATTCTTAATTGCAACAGCATGTATATACAATGCACACAAATAATACGTAAACACTAAACAAAAAATCAACGAGTTAATGACCCCAACACATGCAATGTCTGATGTCTGAAGAAGGGTCTCAACCCGTAACTTCACCTGTTCCTTCTATCCAGAGATGCTGCCTGTCCCGCTGAGTTACTTCACCATTTTGTGTCCATCTTCAGTCCATATTACAACTAAAAACAATGCATTGAAGTTCATATTTGAGGTTAGTGTTGTGCAGTGTTCAAAGAGCCTGATGTTTAGTTTAGTTTAGTTTAGAAATACAGCGCGGAAACGGGACCTTCGGCCCACTGTGTCCGTGCCAACCAGCGATCCCCGCACACTAACACTATCCTAAAGACGAGGGATTATTTACAATTTCTTTTTACCAGAGCCAAATTAACCTCCAAATCTGTACGGCTTTGGAGTGTGGGAGGAAACCGAACACCTGGAGAATACCCAGGCGGTCGGTCACAGTGGGAATGTACAAACTCCGTACATACAACACCCATAGACAGGATCGAACCAGGTCTCTGGCGCTGTAAGACAGCAACTCTACCGCTGCACCACCTTGCAGTTCTTTGCATCTGAGATGTGTAAAAAGTCCCCTGAACTCCCTTCCATTTCCAGGGGTCAGAGCTGGGAAGTAAGTGGGCAAGTGATGGAAGCATTTGCCAGCAGTATCGTGCACACTGCAGTCAACATGCCAACTCTTTGGATTCACCCCTGAAACTTTGATACTTGATGGAGATGCTTGAGAGATGTCAATCTATGTTCAGACTGAAATACTTAATGGGTCAGACAGCAACTGTGGAGAGAAAAAGAGAATATTTCAGGTTACTATTTCAGAATGATCATTTTGGTTGTGCTTAGAGGGCGGCAGAGAGGCTGAGAGGTAGAGTTGCTGCCTCACAGCGCCAGAGACCCGGGTTCGATCCTGACTGAACGGGGTTTGTACGCTCTCCCGGTGACCGCGTGGGTTTTCTCCGGGTGCTCCGGTTTCCTCCTACACTCCAAAGACGTACAGGTTTGTAGGTTAATTGGCTTTGGTAAAATTGTAAATTGTCCCTAGTACGTAGGAAACTGCTGGTGTATGGGGTTTGTTGGTCGGCACGGACTCGGTGGGCTGAAGGGCCTGTTTCCACGCTGTATCCCTAAAGCTTAGAACAAGAATATAAAGAACAGAAACTGAAACAGGAAGAGGTAAACCAAGTGTTACATGTATTTCTTGATCCAAGTCTGGTTCCAATTAACGTGTGACAGATTAATATCTTGTGATGTTCTCATCTAACAAGTCATCCACCAATGAGAAAACATATCTGCTCAGATGTACATTGTTATTGCATTAAACTCCATTGAATAATCTAATGAATCATTTTCAGCAAACACACAGACCCAGGCCCATTCTTGCAATTCTCAGAAAGAATCTCATTCATTGAACTTAACTCATTGAAACCCTTCTCAGTTTATTTCCCAACTTGCTCACCATTACTCGCCTCAAGGAGGGTCCCATCACGAGATGTTGGGAAATAGGACGGCACAGTGGCGCAGCGGTAGAGTTGCTGCCTTACAGCGAATGCAGCGCCGGAGACCCGAGTTCTCCCCGTGACCTGCGTGGGTTTTCTCCGAGACCTTCTGTTTCCTCCACACTCCAAAGACGCACAGGTTTGTAGGTTAAATTGGCTTGGTAAATGTAGAGATTGTCCAGGAAGACCACACTGGATGAGATTCCAGCATCTGCAGGGATCCACCCAAGAAAACATGGGGGGAAACCACGTTTACTAGAACCACGTACCATCTCGGATGTCATAGAATGGAAGGTCTGTGGAAGGAAATGGACAGACGACAATTGGGTCAGGACAATTCTTCAGACAAATCAAGTGAGGGGAGGAAAGCTGGATAAGAGGTGGGGAGAGAACAAATCTTGGCAATTGATACCATGCGGAAACAGGGTCTTCGGCCCACCGAGTCCGCGCCGACCAGCGATCCCTGCACACCAGCACTGTCTTACATACTAGGGACAATTTACAATTTTACCGAAACCAATTAACCTACAAACATGCACATCTTTGGGGTGTGGAAGGAAATCGGAGCACCCGGAGAAAGCCCACGCTGTCAAAGGGTGGGTTGCTTCTTCAGATGAGGGGAGGTGATTGAGATGGAGCGAGTGACAAAGGCCAGAGGTGAAAAGGAAGAAAAAGGGTGTCGGAGAGGAGAGGAGAGGAGAGGAGAGGAGGAGTGAAGTGTAAAGTCAGATGGAGGGATATGGGTGGAAGAGAACAGGGGGGAGGTGAAAGGAACATCTGAGACTCGGAGTCGGGAGATGTGTACGGATGCAGAGGAGAGGGAACAATGTTGCAGAGGTGATGGGAGATGATGGGGTGATATAGACCCACTGGGTGAGGGAAGGGCACAGAGGAAAGAGAGGGGGAGTGAGTTAAGGGTGGGGACAATTGAAATTGAAATTGGAGAATTCAATGTTCAAACCATTGGGTTTAGTTTTAGTTTTGAGATACAGCGGAAACAGGCTCTCCAGCCCACCGAGTGCACACCTACCAGTGACCCCTGCACACTCACACTATCCTACACACACTAGGGACAATTTACACATACACCAAGCCAATTAACCTGCAAACCTGTACGTCTTTGGAGTGTGGGAGGAAACCTAAGATCCCGGAGAAAAACCCACGCAGGTCGCGAGGAGAACGTGCAAACTACATACAGACGCCACCCGTAGTCAGGGTTGAACCCGGGTTTCTGGCGCTGTAAGACAGCAATTCTACCACTGCACCACTCTGCTACCCTCAAGTAGTAAGCTACTCAAGCAGAATGTGAGGCACTGTTCGTCCAGTTTGCAGATTGAGAGCTTACATTGCAAGAAATAATGAAGATAAGAAGCATTCTACCACCCTAGCCAGTGCATCTAATTATACCCTGTTATCCTGCTTCAGATGTAGTCCTAACCTTCGATGCACACACACACACTTGTTAGTTAATTCATTAGTTCTTCAGTGAAGTTGATATAAATCAATTTGTACACAGCACAATTCATCTGGAAATAAGACACATAGTCAGTTCATTTGTCTGGTGGAGTTACAACTGTTATCCAGGGAAGTTCTTCAGTCTTCTTCACCTGCTGCCATGGAATGGCTTTGTCCACAGTCCAGTAACTGTAGTTCACCCTCTGACAATGGGACCATTTTTGCTCACTGCACTGAAGAGGGATTTCGGATCACATTTTCCCAAACTTGTACTCACCAGATATGAGTTCCCAGCGTTTGACTCAGGGAGAGGGAAGAGTGCTAAACATGGATGAGTTTCACGTTCGCTGGTTCAAACCGATCCAAGGCTACTTAGTTCACAAATACGGGTGGCACAGTGGCGCAGCGGTAGAGTTGCTGCCTTACCCGGGTTCAATCCCGACCATGGGTGCTGCTTGCCAATTAGCTGCCACAACTTGGCACTTCACTTACATACATAACAATACAATACAATACAATACAATACAATACAATACAATACAATATGTCTTTATTGTCATTGTACAGGGGTACAACGAGATTGGGAATGCGCCTCCCATACGATGCAATAATTGAATTAGCTAGTCAGTATTAATTTAAACAACCCAATGAAACAAATTGTAACAGTTTTAAAACAGAATAAAGTGCAAGTAGATCTGTGCCGGTTCACTGTGCGATGTGACAATCCGGCTCAGCAGGACCGGTTCATAGCAGCAATGCCCCTGGGGGTGAAGCTGTTCCTGAGTCTGGAGGTGCGGGCGTAGAAGGCCTTGTATCTTCTGCCCGATGGAAGGAGTTCGAACAGACTGTTGCAGAGGTGTGAAGAGTCTTTGTGGATGCTGGTGGCTTTTCTGAGGCATCGTGTGTTGTAGATGCCCTCCAAGGCTGGTAGCTGTGAACAATGCATGTTCAACCCCATCGCTGATTACCCAGCTAAAGTACTCCAGCCAGCTAGAACAACAAGAGAACAGTCTCAACACGAGACCTGGTTGCATCCTGACTACGGGTGCTGTCTGTACAGAGTTTGCACGTTCCCCCTGTGAATGCGTGGATTTTCTCCGGGTGCTCCGGTTTCCTTCCACATTCCAAAGACATGCAATTGTAGGTGAACTGGCTTCGGTAAGTATGTCAGATGGAACTAATGTGTGGGTGGATCGCTGGTCGGAGCGGGCTCGGTGAACCGAAGGGCCTGTTTCCACACCATATCTCTAAACTAAATTAAACTGATGGCAAATGAACCATTAGTCGTAAGAATGATGAACAGACAGCAACATCACATCGTTTCTGTTTGCGCACGGGAATTAAAAAGCTATCAGACATTGGCCATTAACAGGAATCAACTTAATTGCAACAGTTCTTTGGGAGTCACATATTTCAATGACATTTGTCGCTCTCAAGCCAGAAGCAAAAGTAACAAATATCAAGGGACAGCTGAAGATTGTGAGCCAGGCCACTTCAATTATTACCCAAAGACATACTAGGTCATCTAATCAGAGGCCATTACAATTCCACGCAATCAGATCTACATCTCCTCAAAACATTTCCCCTCAGCCCCAATTCAATACCGACTTCTCCGATATCTGGTGTTAAATCAGAGGATGTCAACTTTCAATTCGTTCCGATAGGATTTCTCATGTAATATCGGAAAATTCTGGGAATATTTGAACAGGTCAGGCAGTATCTGTCGAGAAATAAATGGAAAACAGACACAAAATGCTGGAGTAACTCAGTGAAGGCATTTATATCACAAAATGCTGGAGTAACTCAGCAGGTCAGGCAGCATCTCGGGAGGGAAGGAATGGGTGACGTTTCGGGTCGAGACCCTTCTTCAGACCGATGTCAGGGGGGCGGGACAAAGGAAGGATATAGGTGGAGACAGGAAGATAGAGGGAGAACTGGGAAGGGGGAGGGGAAGAGAGGGACAGAGGAACTATCTAAATTTGGAGAAGTCAATGTTCATACCGCTGGGCTGCAAGCTGCCCAAGTGAAATATGAGGTGCAGTTCCTCCAATTTCCGGTGGGCTTCACTATGGCACTGGAGGAGGCCCATGGCAGAAAGGTCAGACTGGGAGTGGGAGGGGGAGTTGAAGTGCTCAGCCACCGGGAGATCAGGTGGGTTAAGGCGGACCGAGCGAAGGTGTTGAGCGAAACGATCGCCGAGCCTGCATTTGGTTTCACCGATGTAAAGAAGTTGACATCTAGAGCAGCGGGTGCAATAGATGAGGTTGGAGGAGGTGCAGGTGAACCTCTGTCTCACCTGGAAAGACTGTTTGGGTCCTTGGATGGAGTTGAGGGGGGAGGTAAAGGGACAGGTGTTGCATCTCCTGAGTAACTCAGTGGGTCAGCTAGCATCTCTGGAGAAAAGTAATACATGACGTTTCAGGTTGAGACCCTTCTGTAGACTGAGGAAAGGTCTCAATAGACAATAGACAATAGGTGCAGGAGTAGGCCATTCAGCCCTTCGAGCCAGCACCGCCATTCAATGCGATCATGGCTGATCACTCTCAATCAGTACCCCGTTCCTGCCTTCTCCCCATACCCCCTCACTCCGCTATCCTTAAGAGCTCTATCCAGCTCTCTCTTGAAAGCATCCAACGAACTGGCCTCCACTGCCTTCTGAGGCAGAGAATTCCACACCTTCACCACTCTCTGACTGAAAAAGTTCTTCCTCATCTCCGTTCTAAATGGCCTACCCCTTATTCTTAAACTGTGGCCCCTTGTTCTGGACTCCCCCAACATTGGGAACATGTTTCCTGCCTCTAATGTGTCCAATCCCCTAATTATCTTATATGTTTCAATAAGATCCCCCCTCATCCTTCTAAATTCCAGTGTATACAAGCCCAATCGCTCCAGCCTTTCAACATACGACAGTCCCGCCATTCCGGGAATTAACCTAGTGAACCTACGCTGCACGCCCTCCATAGCAAGAATATCCTTCCTCGGCCCGAAACATCACCTATTCCTTTTGTCCAGAGATGTTGCCTGACCCGTTGAGTTACTCCAGCTTTTTGTGTCCATCTTCGGTTTTAAACCAGATCTGCAATTCCTCCCTCCATGAGAAAGAAATGGAGTTGAGACACAAGAAACTGCTGATGCTAGAATTTTGAGCAAAATACAAAGTGAGCCAGGCAGGGGAGGGAATGGATCTTGGGTTGGGACAATTCTTTAGCCTGATGGAATAGGGATGAGAAAGCTAAAAAAAAGAATGGTGGATGGGGGGGTGAAAAGTCTGGCAAGTGATAGGTGGCTACAGGTGGGGGATTACGGATCTGTTAAGCTGCGGCAACTAAGAATTTAGCTTTCACTTTTAGACTTGGAGATACAGCGTGGAAATAGGTCCTTCGGCCCACCAAGTCCGCACTGACCATCAATCACCTATTCTCACCAGTTCCATGTTATCCCACTTATTCATCCACATTCCACACATCAGCGGCAATTTACAGCAGACAGTTAACCTGCAGACCTGCACTTCTTTGGGATGTGGGAAGAAAACGGAGCACCCGAAGAAAACCCGTGCGGTTATCGGGAAAGCATGCAAACTCCACACAGACAGCACCCGTGGTCAGGACCGAAGCCGGGTCTCTGGCCCTCCGAGGCAGCAACTTTACCGCTGCACCACCGTGTCGCCCATGCCAGGAGGTGGAATGCATCCTTAATAAGAATGGTGAGATAGTTGTATGGGGGAACACACATCTAGCTCCCTCACCCTGAACATAGGATCCCCCCAGGGTTGTGTCCTTAGCCCCCCTACTGTACTCCCTGTACACACATGACTGTGGGGCCAGGTTCAGCTCAAACTCCATCATCAAGTTTGCTGATGACACTGAGGTGGTGGGCCGGATCTCCGACAACAATGAGAAGGCCTACCGGGAGGAGGTGGCTGATCTGGCACTCTGGTGTCAGGACAATAGCCTCCTCTTGAATGTCACTAAAACTAAGGAGCTGATTGTGGACTTTAGAAGGGCTCAACATCCAAGGACTTACACGCCACTGGAGATAAATGGGTCTACTGTGGATAGGGTGAGAAGTTTTAAATACTTGGGAGTCCACATCACAGAGGATCTGACGTGGGCAACGCACATTGCCGCACTGGTGGGTAAGGCAAGGCAGTGCCTTTACCACCTTAGACAGCTGAGGAAATTCAGAGTGTCTCTGAGGATCCAAAGCTTCTACTCTGGGGCTGTAGAGAGCATCCTGTCCGGCAACATTACAGTCTGGTTTGGGAACAGCTCTGCCCAGGACAGGATGGCCCTGCAGAGAGTAGTGCGTTCGGCAGAACGCACCATGGGAACTACACTCGCCCCCCTGCAGGACCTATACATCAGGAGGTGCAGATCCAGAGCAAGCAAGATTATGAGGGACCCCTACCACCCCAGTAACGGACTGTTCCAGATGCTACGGTCAGGCAAACGCCTCCGCTGTCACGCTGTGAAAACGGAGAGGATGAGACGGAGTTTCTTCCCACAGGCCATCAGGACTGTTAACTATTATAACTCCAGGGACTAAATTTTGTCTTCTCTATATTAACTTTATTAACTTTATTTATATGCTGTAACTGTAATTCTTTTTTGTGCACAATCCGCAGGCATTGCCACTTTCATTTCACTGCACATCGTGTATGTGTATGTGACACATAGACTTGACTTGACTATAATAGTTTATTTAGCATTGAAGTATATTTGTTTGACTTGTTTTATGGTGGTGGGTTTTGTTTTGATTTATTTCGTACTGTACATATTAATTAAATTATTTTTGGTATATTAAAAAAAACTGTGCTGGTAGATATGATAACTAAACACCCTTGACTTTACTCATGGTGTAAGGACTGCCCTCTGCCTCTCCCTCACCCTTGTTCTTCCTGATGATCATTGTGTTCCCATAACGTGCCCACTTAGCAACATTACACTGTTATCAGGCAACTGAACCATCCAACAACTAGTAAGCAGTTCTGAGCTGCTATCTACCTCATTGGAGACCCTCGGACTATCTTTGATTGGACTTTACGAGACTTCATCTTGCACTAAATGTGATTCATGTTATTCCCTTTATCATGTATCTATACACTGTGGATGGCTCGATTGTATCTTTCCGCTGACTGTATAGCACGCAACAAAAGCTTTTCACTGTACCTCGGTACGCATGACAATAAACTAAACATGACCTGTAAATCCAAATGTCATCTGTCCAGAAACTGCAGGTGCTGGAATCTTGAGCGAAGCACAAAGTGCTGGAGTAACTCATCAGGTCAGGCAGCATCCGTGAAGGGAATGTCAATGAAGAGACTGGCACATTCCACATTCACATAGCGTCCTAAAACCACTGACAGTCTGTAAGGGGTTTCTGCGCCGAGCTTTCGCCCGACCTAAGGTCCCCGTGCCTTGCTCTGATCCCTTGACCAGGCCGTGCACACTGGTTCCCCGTGAGTGGTTCGACCCACTCACCCCCTACAGTTCTAGACACTGGACTTAGATGCAGGAGCGTTTATAGTGCAGAAAAATTCAACCAGACCAGATTTGAAAACCAGGGTTTAAATGGAAAAGGCTTTTATTTAGCGCTTGGGACTATTGTCCATGAATACATACAGTTCTATAAGACATATCTATAAAACACATATCGAATCACATGAATACTTTTGTCTATGAATCATAAAACGCACAGTTCTACAAGACATATACACGACTGTAAGATGGGGAACGTACGAGACATCGCAAAAGTGACCAACACATATTTCTTTACACACCCAACGTTTATTCAAACCACCCTCCCCTCTACACTAAACTATGTCCAGGATATGCAAGATCGGGGTACATGCTCACCATGGGGCTATTACTGGGGTTACTGGCTGTTCGTTTTGCAGTATTTCTTCTCGAGTTGCATGCCTGTTCCTCTCTCTTGCATCCATTCTTCTTGCCTGTCTTTTCTTCCTCCTGCATTCGTTTGACTTCCTTCTTGCGTCCGTTTCTTGCAACCAGGTTTTCTAGCGTTTCTAACCCAAAAGTTGTGGCCAGTTATACTATTCTGACCCGTCCTATCTCCCGCCAGATCTTGGAATCTCTTTGTTCAAAAAGATATGTATGAGTTCTCTCTCTGATCTGCGCTTATGTCCGGGGGTACCGGGGATGGCCAGACGGTGTTAATTGGTATTTCGTTGCGAGGTGATGGGTTTAACTGGTTTCCCATCACCTACCAGGTAGTTTTCTATGGGCTATTGTGCCCCCTTAACGAGATGAACTGTTTAGGTCGGCTTGGGGCATTGTGAGTATGCTGATGTCAGCGCCCCAGTGTCTGGACTTCGACCTGGTTTCGCAGGTTTCTGCATGGCCAATACCCATCCATTGTTCTGGCCGTGGCTTTGCAGATCAATACAAGCCGGTCTCTGCAGAACTATTGGCAAAAACCCAGCAGCAATCCAACGCCTTGCATCCCCGCTGAAATTAAGAAAATCCATTAAAATGACATCATCGCGATCAGGTATGAAAAGCAGCGACATCCACTAATGTACCAGGGTCTCAACTTGTCTGTCCACCCCCCCCCCCCCCCCCCCACAGATGGTAGACACAAAAAGCTGGAGGGTCAGACAGCATCTCTGGAGAAAAGCTCTGAAGAAGGATCCCGATCAGAAACGTCACCCATTCCTTTTCTCCACAGATGCTGCCTGTCCCGCTGAGTTTGTCCAGCCTTTTGTGTCTGACTTCGGTTTAAACCAGCATCGGCAGTTCCTCCCTCCACAGATGATGCCTGACCCGCTGAGTTCCCCAGCCTTTTGTGTTTCCCTCAGGATTCCAAAATCAGCCGCCCATTTGCTTTGCGATAGTGAGGAACTGAGCAGTAGATGAGAGCCATGCACGGTGGCTCCCCACATGTGTGCTCAGTGTTACACATCGTCCACTTGTGCGGGACCAAGAGTTAGCCACAGTGATGGTGAATCTCGACAGTCCCATTACTATTAACATCATTTAGAGTCCCTGAGGCAAAACATAAAGCTCACAGACGTCGAACACTAACCATCACACCAGTTCAAGATTCATGCGCCCGATTTAAGTAACACATTTACTATGAATGTAGAAAACCAGGGCTGCTTAAGTGGTCCCAATGAGCATAAGAGTCAGTGACCCACTTCACGCTCAGAATGCTTCCTGGTTTATTGCTTGTTAATTCTAAAAAGTTGCACTTCCTCAATTAGAGGCATAATGTTTCAATCAGTACAAACATTGTTGATGTTAATATCTCATTTGTCCTGCCTGTAAATCAACCAAACAGAGCTAAGTGAAACAAAGTGCTGGAGGAACTCAGCGGGTCAGGCAGGGAACGTTCCGGTGACATTACGGGTCATAGCAACATAGAAAATAGGCGCAGGAGGAGGCCATTCGGCCCTTCAAGCCAGCACCGCCATTCACTGTGATCATGGTTGATCATCCACAATCAGTAACCCGTGCCTGCCTTCTCCCCATATCCCTTGTTTCCGCTAGCCCCTAGAGCTCTATCCAACTCGCTTTTAAATTCATCCAGTGAATTAGCCTCCACTGCCTTCTGTGGCAGAGAATTCCACAAATTCACAACTCTCTGGGTGAAAACGTTTTTTCTCGTCTCAGTTTTAAATGGCCTCCCCTTTATTCTTAGACTGTGGTTCTGGACTCCCCCAACATTGGGAACATTTTCCTGCTTGTCCAGTCCTTTTATAATTTTATATGTTTCTATAAGATCCCCTCTCATCCTTCTAAATTCCAGTGAATACAAGCCCAGTCTTTCCAATCTTTCCTCATATGACAGTCCCGCCATCCCGGGGATTAACCTCGTGAACCTACACTGCACTGCCTCAATAGCAAGGAGGTCGTTCCTCAAATTAGGAGACCAAAACTGCACACTATACTCCAGATGTGGTCTCACCAGGGCCCTGTACAACTGCAGAAGGACCTCTTTACTCTTATACTCAAATCCTGAGTATAAAGGTCAGGACCCTTCTGCAGTCTGATGGAGTAGGGGGGTAGAGAAAGCTGGGAAAGGGAGGTGGGGTGGTGGGGAGGTGGGGAGGTGGGGAAGAGGGGAGGTGGGGAGGTGGGGAGGTGGGGAGGTGGGGAGGTGGGGAGGTGGGGAGGTGGGGAGGTGGGGATGTGGGGATTTGGGGAGGTGGGGAGGTGGGGAGGTGGGGAAGTGGGGAGGTGGGGAGGTGAGGAGGTGGGGAGGTGGGGATTTGGGGAGGTGGGGAGGTGGGGAAGTGGGGAGGTGGGGAGGTGAGGAGGTGGGGAGGTGGGGAGGTGGGGATTTGGGGAGGTGGGGAGGTGGGGATGTGGGGAGGTGGGGATGTGGGGCAAAGCCTGGCGAGTGATAGAAAGGAATGCAGATACTGGCTTTACACCAAAGATAGACACAAGTAACTCAGTGGCTCAGGCTGCATCTCAGGAGAGAAGGATTTCTGGTCAAGACCCTTCTTCAGTCCCTCGACAAGAGAGGAGGAGAACTTCTTCAAAGTCGCTGGCCCGGTTCGGACAAAGAAGGACCATCTTTATCAATGATGGGGTTACCACCAGGAGCTGCGGTTTCTTGCAGGAGGTCTCCAGCAGCAGAGAGATCATGGTGGCTGATCATTCGACCAAAGTGCCTTCATCAAAGAGTACAGGAATAGATCGGGTAGATGCACAGAGTCTCTTGCACAGAGAAGATGAATCGAGGGCCAGAGGGCTTAGGTTGAAGGGGAAAAGATTTAATCGGAATCTGAGGGGTAACTTTTTCACACAAAGGGTGGTGGGTGTATGGAACATGTTGCCAGAGGAGGTAGTTGAGGCAGGGACTATCCCAACGTTTAAGAAATAGTTAGACAGGTACATGGATAGGACAGGTTTGGAGGGATATGGGCAAAAGGTGATTAGATGGGACATGTTGGCCGGTGTGGGCAAGTTGGGGCCTGGAGAAGATACAGTAGATTGGTGACGTTCCAGGTCAAGACCCTTCTTCAGACTCAAACACTTTGTTTATTAACCAGCAGCTCTTTGTTTCTCTGTGCTAAATTGACAATTGGCTTTGTAAAAAACATGTCAGAGTCAGAATATGAATTGCTGGATTAACGAGTATGTTTTTGCTGCCTGACAATCTGTTACACACATATTAGTGTTGGGCTGTGAATATTGCAGAATACCACGAGTCGAATTAATTGGAGTGTCATAGATTGATCTTGTACTCCTCAATAAGGTCACCTCTCTGCCTCCTATGCTCCAGGTATAAAAGACCCAGCCTCTCCACCCTCTCTTTATAACACAAACCTTCCAGACCCAGTAACATCATCTTAAATCTTTATCGTACACTTTCCAGTTTAATGGCATCCTTCCTACCTGCCTCAACTACTTCCTCCGGCAGCTCGTTCCACACACCCACCACCCTCTGTATGAAAAGGTCATCCCTCGGGTTCCTATTAAATCTTTCCCTTCTCAACTTTAAACGTACGTCCTCTGGTTTTTGATTTCCCTACTCTGGGCAAGACACTCTGTGCGTCAACCCAATCTATTCCTCTCATGATTTTGTACACCTCTATAAGATCACCCCTCATCCTCCTGCGCTCCAAGGAATAGAGTCCAACCTCTCCCTATAGCTCAGGCCCTCGAGTCCTGGCAACATCCTCGTAAATCTTCTCTGCATCCTTTCCAGCTTGATAGCATCTTCCCTAGAACATGGTGCCCAGAACTGAACACAATACTCTAAATGCGGCCTCATCAACTCTTATGCAACTGCAACATGACCTCCCAACTTCTATACTCAGTCCCTCTGACTGATGATGGCCAATGTTTCAAAAGCCTTTGTGACCATCCTATCCACCTGTGGTACCACCTTCAACAAACTATGTGCCTGCACCACAACACTCTGCTCCACAACACTCCCCAGAGCTCTACCATTCACCATGTAGGTCCTGCCCATGTTATACTTTAAAAAAATGCAACACCTCACATTTCTATCTGTGGTGCCATAGTCAAAGGACTATGTAAACTTAGAAAATAGGTGCAGGAATAGGCCATTCGGCAACTTCGAGCCAGCACATAAATAACAAACAACAGTATGTCGTACAGTTGTATATACAGTTGTATAAGACGTTGGAGAGGCCGCATTTAGAGTATTGTGTTCAGCCCTGGGCATCGTGTTATAGGAAGGATGTTGTCAAGCTGCAAAGGATGCAGAGAGGATTTACCAGGATGTTCGCAGGACTTGAGGCCTTGAGCTACAGGGAGAGGCTGAGCATGTACGGGGCACCGCCATTGAAGAATCGGCAGAAATGAGATTCCCTAGTCCCAGTGAAGGGCAAGGAGGAGAGGCAGAATTAGAAGTGACTCGGGCGTTCGACAGTGAAGAGACGACGGCAGCTCAGCTCCGCAGTGCCTTCACCCGTTAAAGAGTGAGAAAGACTTGGCAGATGACTGGGGGGAGGAGGTGATCGAGAAGCAGCCTTGTCGGGGTGGGATAGAAGATAGAACCCCAGGGAACCCCGGTTCATGGCGGAAAGACGGAGAGGACAACGCTGCGACTGCAGCAGAAGCTTGATGCATTTCCAAACCTTGCAACCTTGAGACTGAGTGGAGGATTAATGATCCTTGCAGCCCAGGCAGATTACCCGACTGTAATTATGCCACACGAATAAGTACCCGAAAACAATTACAAGTATATTAAGAAGCCAGCATTTCTCCACTGATGTATGCTGTTTCCATTAACTGGTTCTCTGCATGTGACCACTGCTTGATATTAATATGCCATTAATATGCTGGAATTTCAAAAGGGAAATAAGATGCATCAACTTATTGCCTTTGAATGGTAATTAAGCTATAATTAATAACAATATGAAACATTTAAGGAATATTAAGTATTAATGTATCATTGAATTTTTACCACATCAATGTATCTATACAGTAATAATACATACCACATATTAATACATGCAAAAATTACATTTATATTAATTATATTAATTAATTAACTAATGTATTATTAAATTATAATGCCATATGCTAATAAATTATACGAAAGATCAGTCAACGTGGATATTTTTGGTGTCTTTCATGTAGTTTTCAACTTTTCCAAAGCACTTCAGAACCAATGAAACAATTTCAAAGTGCTGTCACTATTGTCAGGAAGGGACCTGTGATAAATTACAGAGTCTCCACTGACGTCTGTCTCTGTGTCAGCGCGCGCTGGATACCAGGACTCATGTCATGACTAACAACATCCATTTATTCAGAAAACTGTCTATTTAGAGGGCAGAGCAGAGAGAACCACAGCAACCTCTCCTAAACTAAGTCATGTGCTTTCACCAGAAGCACAAACTTGTACTTCAGTCTGATCTCAGTTACTTCCACAAGACTAGCACTTCAGTCGAGCACTTCTCGACTGGCTGCTTGCATCACGGCCTGGTACGGCAATTCCAACACATAGAGGATGCGGAAAGTCTGAAGAAGGCTCTCGACCCTGAAACGTCACCCATTCCTTCTCTCCAGAGATGCTGCCCGTCCCGCTGAGTTACTCCAGCATTTTGTGTCAATCTTCAGTGTAAACCAGCATCTGCAGTTCCATCCCACACAGGCTGCAAAGAGTGGTGGTCTCAGCCCGGTCCATCACGGGCACAGCCCCCATCCCCATCATCAAAGGCATCTTCTTGAAGCGCTGCCTCAAGAAGGCGGCATCCATCATCAAGGATGCCCACCATCTGGGCCGGGCAATCTTCTCGCTGCCACCATCAGGCAGGAGGTACAGAGGCCTTATGTCCCACACCACACTTCAAGAACAGCTACTTGCCAAGCAAACCCTGACTCATCCACAGAACACTATGAACCATCGCAATGGTTTTGTTTGTGTTTTCGAACACTATTTTTGCACTAAAGTCTTTCTTTTTTTGCAGACTTCTTCTTTTAGGATTTTATGTTGAATTTGTTTTTGTGTGTTTGCCTGAGATGTTGTGATCCTGTGATTGTATACCATTGAACGCAAGTTTTTACATTTTACCTGCACCTCACCATACCCATGCATAAGACATTAAATTTGAACTTGGACTTAAACAATGGAATTAACTAATCAATGTATCTCCATGGCTGAAGACCATTGTCAGTCTAGGGCGGCACGCTGGCGCAGCGGTAGAGTTGCTTCCTTACAGCGAATGCAGCGCCGGAGACCTGGGTTCGATCCCGACTACGGGCACCGTCTGTACGGAGTTTGTACGTTCTCCCCGTGACCTGCGTGGGTTTTCTCCGAGATCTTCGGTTTCCTCCCACACTCCAAAGAAGTACGGGTTTGTAGGTTAATTGGCTTGGTAAATGTAAAAATTGTCCTTAGTGGGTGTAGGATAGTGTTAATGTGCGGGGATCGCTGGGCGGTGCAGACCCTACTCCTGCACCTATTGTCTATTGCCTATTGTCTGTAATGTTGCTTAGTGGGCGTGTTATGGGAACACAATGATTATCAGGAAGAACAAGGGTGAGGGAGAGGCAGAGGGCAGTCCTTACACCATGAGTCAAGTCAAGGGTGTTTAGTTATCATATCTACCAGCACAGTTATTTTTATATACCAAAAATAATTTAATTAATATGTACAGTACGAAATAAATCAAAACAAAACCCACCACCATAAAACAAGTCAAACAAATATACTTCAATGCTAAATAAACTATTATACAACTATCTCACCATTCTTATTAAGGATGTATTCCACCCCTGGCATGGGCGACACGGTGGTGCAGCGGTAAAGTTGCTGCCTCGGAGGGCCAGAGACCCGGCTTCGTTCCTGACTACGGGTGCTGTCTGTGTGGAGTTTGCATGCTTTCCCGATAACCGATAAATGGTAAAAAAAAAATCACAAAGTGCTTATATTGGGACGAAGTCTCGATATTATTCAAGCATTACCTCCCTATTTCTGTTCACAATTTCACTCACTAAAAACAATAAGATTCTGTTAGCTTTCTGAACTAACTGCTTCACAATAAAAAACTTTCCTGCCTAGGTTTGTGTCTACAGATAAATAACAAAGACGTTTGGTCCCTTAATCGGAGTCATTTAAAATTGTAATTGTTTGTCATTAGTGTAGGCAGCACACCGTGGATCATAAATACCCATCATCATCTGCTTAGCGTAACGAGATGAGGGAGGCGAACTCAGGAGGTCATGATCAACTTCCCAAGTGCTGACGGTGGAAGGCGAAGGGGAGAGTTGGTGGCTGACACCCGTCCTCAAACTCACCTCCCGCACCCTCGCAAACCGCCGCCAACCTCCGTGATCGGCTGGGGAATCGGGACGCGCTGACCTCAGCTCATAAGGTCATAAGTGACAGGAACAGAATTAGGTCCAACAGGTCCACTCTGCCATTCAATCGTGGCTGATCTATTTCCCCCTCCTAACCCCATTCTCCTGCCTTCTCCCCATTACCCCTGACACCGAAGATAGACACAAAAAGCTGGAGTAACTCAGCAGAACAGGCAGCATCTCTGGAGAGAAGGAATGGGTGACCTTTCAGATTGAGACCCTTCTTCAGACCATACTAATCAAGAATCTATTCATTTGCCTTAAAAATATCCACTGACTTGGCCTCCACAGCCTTCTGTGGCAAAGTCTTTCACAGATTCACCACCCTCTGACTAAAGAAATTCCTCCTCATCTCCTTCTTAAAGGAACGTCCTTTAATTCTGAGGTTGTGACCTCTTGTCCTGGACTCTCCCACTGGTGGAAACATCCTCTCCACATCCACTCTATCCAGGCCTTTCACTATTTTGTACGTTTCAATGAGGTCCCCCCTCATTCATCTAAACTCCAGTGAGTGCAGGCCCAGTGCCAACAAACAACCGCAGGTGACGGACGTTGCGTTTGCGGTGGTCGCGGGCGGTGGTGTCGACAGAGGCGGCCGCGGGAGGCCCCTAAAGCAGCCGGGGGAGCGAGCGGATCGAGCGCAGCGTGTGGCAGCCGCACGGAGCGGCGGTGGAGGGACCGACGGCATCGCACTGGGCCAGCCCCGCCCCTACTTCACCCATCCCGTGCCGCCACGACACCGGGCCTTAAAGCGAGGAAATAAGAAACTGCAGATCGACCCAAAACAGCACGGTGGCGCAGCGGTAGAGTTGCTGCCTTGCAGCACCTGAGACCCGGGTTCCATCCTGACTACAGATGCTGTCGTTACGGAGTTTGTACGTTCTCCCCGTGACCTGCGTGGGTTTTCTCCGAGATCTTTGGTACGATAGGAGTAGAATTAGGCCATTCGCCCCATCATGTCTAGTCCGCCATTCAATCATGGCTGATCTATCTCTCCCTCCCAACCCCATTCTCCTGCCTTGTTCACCTAACCTCTGACACCTGTACAAAGCAAGAATCAAGAATGCATAAACCAACATCTGCAGTTCCTTCCTACACATCAGCAGGCTCTAGATTGGAAAGGGTGCAGAAAAGATTTACCAGGAGGTTACCTGGGCTTGCAGGTGAGAGGGAGAGGTTGGACAGGCTGGGACTTGGGAGCGTCGGAGGTTGAGGGGTGACCTTGTTGAGGTGCACAAGATCATGAGGGGCATGGATAAAGTGAACGCTCACAGTCCTTCACTCAGGGTGGAGGATTCTAAAACTGGAGGTCAAAGGCTTAAGGTGAAAGGGCAGAGATTTAAGAGGGAGCTCAGGAGCAACTTTTTCACTCAGAGGGTAGTCCTCAACTGGAATGCGCTGCCAGAGGGCGGCACTGTGGCGCAGTGGTGGAGTTTCTGCCTTGCAGCGCCAGAGACCTGGGTTCAACCCTGGCTACAGGTGCTGTCTGTACGGAGTTTGTACGTTCTCCCCGTGACCACGTGGGTTTTTTTCGCGTGCGCTAGTTTCCTCCCACACTCCAAAGATGTGCAGGTTTGGAGGTTAATTGGCTTCAGCAAAAATATAAATCATCCTTAGTGTGTAGGACAGTGGTAGTGTGCGGGGGGTGATCGCTGGTTGGCATGGACTCGGGGGGCCAACGGGCCTGTTTCCGCGCTGCGTCTCTGAAAGCAGCGGTAGAGTTGCTGCCTTACAGCGAATGCAGCGCCGGAGACTCAGGTTCGATCCTGACTACGGGCGCTGTCTGTGCGGAGTTTGTACGTTCTCCCCGTGATCTGCGTGGGTTTTCTCCGAGATCTACGGTTTCCTCCCACACGCCAAAGACGTACAGGTTTGTAGGTTAATTGGCTGGGCAAATGCTTTTAAAAAAATTGTTCCTAGTGGGTGTAGGATAGTGTTAATGTGCGGGGATCGCTGGGCGGCGCGGACCTGGTGGGCCGAAGGGCCTGTTTCTTAATTCAGGATTCAGGATTCAGGATTCAGGATATCTTTATTCGTCATCCAAGTTTTTTGTTGCTGTGCTGTATCTATAAAAAAAAATCTAAATCTAACGTCCAAAGAAAGCTATAGAAGCTATAGAAGCAGATAATGTGATGACTTTTAAAAGACATTGGGACAGATATGTGGATAGGAAGTGTTTGGAGGGCCATGGGCCAAATGCAGCAAATATGCCAACTTGGTCGGCATGGGCAAGGTGGGCCACAGGCCTGTTGCCATCTTGTACTGTTCTGTGATTCTATGACGAGCGAAAGGAAAAGCCTTTAAAAAAATACTTCTACTTTTTCATTGGGAAACGTGCAGTTATTACTGTGCATCAATGGGTTTCTGTGGGGCTCACGTTGTCGACCTCCCCGTGGTGAGCCCGGTCAACTGACCTCAGTCAGGCGAACGACAACGAACGGAGACAGCAGAAGCAGAAGCGGCTTCATAACTTCTGCTGCCTCAAACGCAAGAAGAAGATGGGTTTCGGTCACCGAACTCGTTTAATTCCTTGACAGAAAATGAACGAAATGGAGTTATGTCTCAATGACTGAAAGACGGGGACATCTGCCTTTGTTCATCGTTTGACAATGCTAATGATATGGAGTTAAAAAATTAACATAATTAAGCCTTTTATGTTAATTTGAACAAAACTTATCATGCTAATTGCAGGTGTCTTGTGCCATCTGGATAACACTGGGGAGCCATTTATGGGAACGGAGTCTTTAAACACATTGCTTTCTCCTTGTTGATTCAATGAGGCTCTCTATCGTCAAAGCCGCATCGATCAATTACAACCTGACAACTTGCAGGTCGATTATCCAAATATTTTCCTCTGGACTCATCAAAGCATTTTCAAATTGTTGTTTTGTTTTCCGCAGGGTAGAGAGGAAACTAAAACTGCTTGGAAAAGCCATCAGGGCAATAGGAAACAAGACATCAAAGCCTCTACTTCCCAAGCATCTAATGGAGCCCCCTTAAATGGTGGCCTGGCCGCCATGCCAAGCCCTGTCACCTCACATGTAGTAGCGGTCAGGGCAGCACAGAGGTACCTGGGCTGCAGTGGTACATCGCTTTGTGTCACTGGATTCTCAATCCCACCATGGCAGCTGGAGAATTAGAATTCAATTAATTAAATCATCTGGAATAAAAAAACTAGTATCACTAATTGTGGGCAGGATACTATTAGATTGTCATTAAAAACCCATCTGGTAGACCCATGTCCTTTAGAGTCAGAGAGTCATCCAGTCAGAGAGTCACACAGCACGGAGACAGGCACTTCTGCCCAACTTGTCCTCGCTGACTGAGATGCCCCATCGATGCTCGTCCCACCTGCCCGCATTTGCCCCATATCCCGGGCGGCACGGTGGCGCAGCGGTAGAGTTGCTGCCTTACAGCGAATGCCGTGCCGGAGACTCAGGTTCGATCCTGACTACGGGCGCCGTCTGTACGGAGTTTGTACGTTCTCCCCGTTACCTGCGTGGGTTTTCTCCGAGATCTTCGGTTTCCTCCCACACTCCAAAGACGTACAGGTATGTAGGTTAAATAAGAAAATAACTGCAGATGCTGGTACAAATCGATTTATTCACAAAATGCTGGAGTAACTCAGCAGGTCAGGCAGCATCTCAGGAGAGAAGGAATGGGTGACGTTTCGGGTCGAGACCCTTCTTCAGACTGATGTCGGGGGTGGGACAAAGGAAGGATATAGGTGGAGACAGGAAGATAGAGGGAGATCTGGGAAGGAGGAGGGGAAGGGAGGGACAGAGGAGCTATCTGAAGTTGGAGAAGTCGACGTTCATACCACCGGGCCGCAAACTGCCCAGGCGAAATATGGGGTGCTGCTCCTCCAACTTCCGGCGGGCCTCACCATGGCACTGGAGGAGGCCCATGACAGAGAGGTCAGACTGGGAATGGGAGGGGGAGTTAAAGTGCTGGGCCACCGGGAGATCAGTTGCGTTAATGCGGACCGAGCGCAGGTGTTCAGCGAAGCGATCGCCGAGCCTGCGCTTGGTTTCGCCGATATAGATAAGTTGACATCTAGAGCAGCGGATGCAATCAAACGCTCATCATATGTGAGCCCACTCATTCCTGGGATCATTCTCGTAAATCTACTCTGGACCCTTTCCAATGCCAGTTCATCCTTCCTCAGATATTGGGCCCAAAACTGCTCACAGCACTCCATCTCCATATATCCATCTGAGCTAGTCCTATTTGCCTGCGTTTGGTCCATATTCCTCTCAACCTCTTCTATCCATATTGTGAAGGCATTGCAAAATTGCCATTATGCCGATCCAATTCTACGGAAGTCAAATCAGTTGTGTTCTGCGAATTAATTTTTTGTGAACACCAGAACACCATTACGAGATTTAAAAACTAATCATAGAAAAAGTAGTGTTGAGGTTTGGTTCCCTGCAGTCTATGTAACGAAGGGTCTCATTGCCACAGAAGGCGGTGGAGGCCAAGTCAAAGGATATTTTAATGGTGGAGATTTACAGATTTTTGATTAGTATGGGTGACAGGGGTTATGGGGAGAAGGCAGGAGAATGGGGTTGAGAGGGAAAGACAGATCAGCCATGACTGAATGGTGGAGGAGACATGTTCATGTTGGTCTGGAGTTTTATATCGGTCAGATGAGGTAATGACAGCAGATTCCCTCCCCGAAAGATTTATGAGGATAGGACTCCTGAGCCTAAACTAGAGGGAGAGGAGGAGGAGGAAGCTAGGACATTATATCTTGGAGCGCAGGAGGCTGAGGGGTGATCTTACAGAGGTGTATAACATTATGAGGGGAATAGATAGAGTGAATCTGTTTCTCAGGGTATGGGAATTAAGAATCAGAGGGCATAGATTTAAGGTGAGAGGAGAAAGATTGAAAGGGCGGCACGATAGCGCAGCGGTAGAGTTGCTGCTTTACAGCGAATGCAGCGCCGGAGACTCAGGTTCGATCCTGACTACGGGTGCTGCACTGTAAGGAGTTTGTACGTTCTCCCCGTGACCTGCGTGGGTTTTCTCCGAGATCTTCGGTTTCCTCCCACACTCCAAAGACGTACAGGTATGTAGGTTAATTGGCTGGGTAAATGTTAAAAAAAATTGTCCCTAGTGGGTGTAGGATAGTGTTAATGTGCGGGGATCGCTGGGCGGCACGGACTTGGTGGGCCGAAAAAAGGCCTGTTTCCGGCTGTATATATATGATATGATATATGATATATCCGAAGGGCAGTTTTTTCACACAGAGGGTGGTGGGTATGTGGAACGAGTTACTAGAGGACAGTACAGTGGTGCAGCAGTAGAGTTGCTGCCTCACAGGATCAGAGACCCGGGTTCGATCCTGACTACGGGTGCTGTCTGTAGGGAGTTTGCACGTTCTCCCTGTGACTGGCTGGGATTTCTTCGGGTGCTCTGGTTTCCTCCCACACTCCAAAGACGTACAGGTCTGTAGGCTAATCGCCTTTGGTGAGATTGTAAATTGTCACGAGTGTGCAGGATAGTGCTAGTGCACGTGGATGGCTGGTCGGGGCAGATGCGGTGAGCTGAAGGGCCTGTTTCCGCACTGCATATACCGCATAAAGTCTACGGTCTAAAGTCTGAAGGAGGTCGTTGAGCCTGGTACCATCACAACATTGAAAAGATATTTGGACAGGTACATGGATAGAAAAGGTTTAGATTTTAGATTTAGATTTAGAGATACTGCTGCACCACTGTACTGTCCTCTAGTAACTCGTTCCACATACCCACCACCCTCTGTGTGAAAAAACTGCCCTTCGGATATATCATATATCATATCATATATATACAGCCGGAAACAGACCTTTTTTCGGCCCACCAAGTCCGTGCCGCCCAGCGATCCCCAGTACAGGCCAGAGATGACGCCTGTCCCACTGAGTTACTCCAGCTTTTTGTGTCTACCTTTGGGTTAAACCAGCATCTGCAGTTCCTTCCTACACATTTTGTCTGCTCCACTGCGAAATCTCCTCAAGGTATGTCTACTTTGAAGAAGTTCCCCTCCTCTCTCCAACAAGAGTTCTGCATCATCCTCTTTCGCTGCTCCCCCTCTGTGATTCCTCCTACTCTCTGACTCCACGACCATGTTTTAACCCAGACTCGCTACCACGGCCACTTGAGTCTGAAGAAGGGTCTCGACCCAAAACGCCACCCATTCCTTCTCTCCAGAGATGCTGCCTGTCCCGCTGAGTTACTCCAGCTATTTGTATCAATCTTCAATGTAATGCTGCATTACCTTCGCTCAGAAGTCAAAGCAAAATTGTAGACATATTTTTGAAGACAGACTTTTGGAATCTGTCTCTCATTTTTACAATCACTTCGTGAGCTGGGCCCCCCAGCCATGAACACAGAAGGGGTACATCACCGTGTGGGTCATTATGTGTCTGACACGCAAACTTTCCAACTTAAAACAGGTGAGGATGGGGGTGGGTACTTAACAAAAAAAACATGCAGACGTACATCAAAACACAAAGTGCTGGAGGAATTCAGGAAGACAGGCAGCAGCTGTGGAGGGAGTGGAAATGCAGTGTTAAGGGTCGGGTCCCTTCTCTTGTTCAAACTCAACATTCTTCACCATTCTAAATGCATCTGGAATCATACAGTCATAGAGTCATAGAGCTGTACAACATGGAAAAAGGTCCTTTGGTCCACTCTGTCCCTGTCAACCAAATTGACTTACTGGGCTAGTCCCATCTGTCAGCATTTTGTCCAGTGCCCTCTAAACCTTTCATATCCATACATATCTGTCAAAATCATTATTGTATTTGTGTCACCTCTTCCCAGTACCATTCTGACAAGGACCACTAGCCACAGATGGCTGTGGAGGCCAAGTCAATGGATATTTTTAAAAGACGGAGATTGACAGATTCTCGATTAGTACACGTGTCAGGGGGTAATGGGGAGAAGGCAAGAGAGTGGGGTTGAGAGGGAAAGATAGATCAGATGGGCAGAATGGCCTAATTCTGCTCCTAGAACTTATGAACCTATGAATTTACCATAACATTTCTTAAATGAATTGGTGGTTTGTGATCCCTGCTCAAGGCCTGCATATAACCGTCCTCAAGAAGGGGGTTTGGTTTAGTTTAGAGATACAGCGTGGAAACAGGCCCTTGGGTCCACTGAGTCCACACCGACCAGCGATCCCCGCACACTAACACTATCCTACACACACTAGGGAAAATTTACATTTATACCAAGCAAATTAACATAAAACCTGTACGTCTTCGGAGTGTGGGAGGAAGCCAAAGATCTCCGAGAAAGCCCACGCAGGTCACGGGGAGAACGTACAAACTCCATACAGACAGCACACCCTTAGTCAGGACCAAACCCAGGTCTCTGGCGCTGTAAGGCAGCAGCTCTACCGCTGTGCCACCATGCCTCCCTGGGGATGTTGAACCATTGCAGTCCTTCAGGTGAAGATGTTACCACAGGAGTGCTGAGAGAGGACATTCCAAGATTTAAGCGCGGCAGAGATGGAGGTCCAGGGATATATTTCCAAGTCTGAATGGTGTGCAGGCTGGAGACGGGCCTGAAGGAGCGGCGTGCAGTCCTGCCAATAGGCCTTGACATTTTGCTTGGTGGCCAAGGTCCCAGGTTTGTGAAGTACTGACAAGGAAGCTTTAATAATGTTATGGGTGCACCTTGTAAACACCTTGTGTCGGCTGTGGATTGACATCATGGAGGCATCTAAAAGATAGTGAGGTAATTTGATCGAGTAACTATTTTCAATAGACAATAGACAATAGGTGCAGGAGTAGGCCATTTGGCCCTTCGAGCCAGCACCGCCATTCAGTGTGATCATGGCTGATCATTCTCAATCAGTACCCCGTTCCTGCCTTCTCCCCATACCCCCTGACTCCGCTATCCTTAAGAGCTCTATCTAGCTCTCTCTTGAATGCATTCAGAGAATTGGCCTCCACTGCTTTCTGAGGCAGAGAATTCCACAGATTCACAACTCTCTGACTGAAAAAGCTTTTCCCCATCTCCGTTCTAAATGGCCTACTCCTTATTCTTAAACTGTGGCCCCTTGTTCTGGACTCCCCCACTATTGGGAACATGTTTCCTGCCTCTAACGTGTCCAACCCCTTAATAATCTTATACGTTTCGATAAGATCCCCTCTCATCCTTCTAAATTCCAGTGTATACATTGGAATCCCGGCTTGGATAGCGAGAAGGATAGCATTACGAGCGAGGGGAAGAAATAAGGAGAAATTCTGAATACAAAGAAATCAAAGTGTTCTTTGCCAGGGGAAATAATTGAAGTGGAGATCGTTATGTTAGAAAAGCAGCTTGAATGGGTGTGGTAATAATTAACTTATTTTATTTCCAGACCTTCTATTGCAAAGTATACCTACTGTAAGTAATGCAAGGGAACTGTAATTGCTCCAATATGCTTGCTCCATACTGGGGCCATCTACAGTTCACTTTACCATTGTATGTACCATGCACATCGCGAGTCAAGAGTGTTCAATCGTCAGCTGTGCCAAAATTGGACGGTAACATTCTCACTTGTGGCACCATGACAGGTCCGTAAACACAGCACTCAAGAGATACTGTAAGAAACAAACGGAAAAGAAGTTCAATAAATAACAAAAAACCAATATTGGTGAAAAGCAAAGCAAACGCCCAAAGTCCCTAATGCAACCGAGACAGTATGTAGTTGGAATTTTAGTCGGTGTTTGTAGCTGGTTGTTGGGAAGAAACATGTTCCTGAACCTGGAGGTCACGGTTTTCAGGTTCCTGCACTTCCTTCTGTTGGAGCTTGTGTTGGAGGCAGGAGTGAATGAAATGAGACAGGACAGAAAGGTCAGTGTGGGAATGCGAAGGAGAGTTCAAATGGTTGCCAACCGGAAGGTCCAACAGAGATATGTTTGGATAGACAGAAAAAGCTGGAGTAACTCAGCGGGTCAGACAGCATCTCTGGAGAAAAGGAACAGGTGACATTCGGACTTGAGGGAAGGGTCTCGACCCAAAATGTCACCTGTTCCTTTTGAGTTACTCCACCTTTTTCTGCCTATCCGGCTTAAACCGGCATCTGCAGTTCCTTCCTCCAGCCTTGTCTTTTTGACTATTTTCACTACTTAAGTCAGCATTTGAGAAACGCATACGTCATCCACAAGCAGTTCGAACAGCAGTGTAAATCCCCTAACAACTGCTTCCTGTGTGGCAAAAAAAAACCTGCTAACATTAAACCCAGTTCCCTGCAAAAATCCCATATTATTGCTTGCAGCACCCTCCAATTTGTGAAGTCACCTTTAAACAGTGTTGCATAATGTAAAAATCCAGGGCCATGGTGCTATCTACCTATGAAAACAAGGGAGCAGATAAAAGCTTTTTGAAAATAATGCATTTTTTCTGAACTCAGTTTTAATAACTTTATTTAAATAAAAAACACTTATTATCTTGTAACTTCCTAGACTCCAAACATTAGCACATTATTTGAACCCTTGCATTTTGCATGACACTAAATGCGGTGTGAAAGCTTTAATTGGAGAGAGCTTGTGTTGGATTCAGGTCCTCATTAATGGTTCGCATTAAGGGGTGTTTTTATGAACAAGTCTGACATCGAGGCAGGAACAGAAAGAGCCGGGACATTTAGTCTAGGACTAAAGAGCTTAGAGCTAGGGCTTTAGTCAGAGGGTAGTGAATCTGTGGAACTCATTGCCACAGAGGGCTGTGGAGGCCAAGTCAGTGGATATATTTGAGGCAGAGATAGACAACTTCCTGAATAGAACGGGTGTCAAAGGTTATGGGGAGAAGGCAGGAAAATGGGATTGGGAGGCAGAGATCCATGATCGAATGGCGGAGTAGACTCGATGGGCCGAATGGCCTAATTCTTCTCCTATACTTGTGAACTTGGGACACTCCTACAATTTTATTTATACTTCAAATTCCATGTTTCCACGAAGCAACATTCTGCACATTCACACATAAAATGTGTTTCTTAGGTTCATAAGGTCATAAGTAATATGAGCAGAATTAGGCCATTCAGCCCATCAAGTCTACTCCGCCATTCAATCATGGCTGATCTATCTCTCCCTCCCAACCCCATTCTCCTGCCTTCTCCCCATAACCCCAGACACCCGTGCTAATCAAGGATCACAAAATATCCATTGACGGCCTTCACCGTCTTCCATGGCCAAGAATTCCACAAAGAATGGCGAAGAATGTCCTAACCATAGAAGCTTAGAAGATAGAAGATAGAACATAGAACAGTACAGAAGATAGACACAAACTGTTGGAGTAACTCTGCGGGTCAGGCAGCATCTCTGGAGGAAAAAGATGGATGATGTTTCAGGTCGAGACTCGCTGAGTTACTCCAGCACTTTGTGTCTATCTTGGGTATAAACCAGCATCTGCAGTTCTTTGTTCCTATAGGAGAGTACAGCATAGGAACAGGTCCTTCAGCCCACATTGTCTGTGCCGAACATGATGCCAAGTTGAACTAATCTCCTCTGCCTGCACACAGTCTCTACCCATCCATTCCCTGCATATCCATGTGCCCATCTAAAAGCCTCTTAAACGCCACTATTGTAGCGCGTCGATAAAGGCAAGGAGCCAGGTATTTCGGGAAGGTATATTTTATTGTATCGTGGGTATCAGACGGGTCTAGTCTGCCGGAAAGGCTTGGCGCCCAAACCTTGTCCTTATATACCTGAGTCCAGGACCGCCTCCCGGGACTGGTCCATTCCCGTGCCGAGGGGTCGGTAGAAGTATGGCCCGACCCTTGGGAGCCGCCGCACTATCGTCTAATCTGCCTCCACCAGCACCACCACCCCTGGCAGCGTGTTCCAGGCACCCAGCAGCCTCTGTGTAAAGACTTGCCCCGCAAGTTTCCTTTCACCTTTGCCCCCCTCTCACCTTAAACTTATGCCCACAGGTCTCTGGCATTTCCATCCTGCAACTGTCTGTCTGCCCTGTCGATGCCTCTCCTAATCTCATCTACTTCTATCAGATCTCCCCATCAGTCAAGTCAAGAGTGTTTTATTGTCATATGTCCCAGATAGAACAATGAAATTCTTACTTGCTGCAGCACAACAGAATATGTGAACATAGCACACTGTAAACAATAGGATAAACGAGAGAGAGAGAGAGAGAGAGAGAGAGAGAGAGAGAGAGAGAGAGAGAGAGAGAGAGAGAGAGAGAGAGAGAGAGAGAGAGAGAGAGAGAGAGAGAGAGAGAGAGAGAGAGAGAGAGAGAGAGAGAGAGAGAGAGAGAGAGAGAGAGAGAGAGAGAGAAAAAGGTTCAGTGTGTGTGTATGTATATACATACTCAAAAATATAAGACTCAGTCTGAAGAAGGGCCTTGCCCAAAACGTCACCCATTCCTTCTCTCCCGAGATGCTGTCTGACCCACTGAGTTACTCCAACATTTTGTGTCTACCTTTGATTTAAACCAGCATCTGCAATTTCTTTCCTAAAGATAAACTAACTTGGTTCTGTTTCTCTAGATGGTATGTAGGTTAATTGGCTGGGCAAATGTAAAATGTAAATGTAAAAAATTGTCCCTAGTGGGTGTAGGATAGTGTTAATGTACAGGGATCGCTGGGCGGCGCGGACCCGGTGGGCCGAAGGGCCTGTTTCTGTGCTGTATCTCTAAATCAAAAAAAATCTAAAAAAGCTCTCTCCACAAATGCTCCCTCCACAAATGCATTCAAGAGAGAGCTGGATAGAGCTCTTAAGGATAGCGGAGTCAGGGGGTGTTGGGAGAAGGCAGGAACGGGGTACTGATTGAGAATGATCAGCCATGATCACATTGAATGGCGGTGCTGGCTCGAAGGGCCAAATGGCCTCCTCCTGCACCTATTGTCTATTGTCTATTGTCTGACCTGCGGAATGTTTCCAACTGCCTAGTTTTATTTCCACCATTTGCCTGTGCAGTTGGATATTGCAGAGCTAATGCCCCATGCAGATGGAGGTTCTACTGACCTTGCTGGCATGATGACATTGTGTTGGAGCCCACAAACGGAAGTGCAATGAGTAGAAGATACTTCTTCGGCCCAAAGAACTGAAGGTAGTTACATAAATGAGGAAGGGAGGGCGATCTGTCTGAATATAACTTACAGAGGAAACAATGGTCGGGGACATGGGTGGATTACACACTTAGGATTATCCGTGAAGCTTTCTCGGGGCGGCACGGTGGTGCAGCGGTAGAGTTGCTGCCTCACAGCGCCAGAGACCCAGGTTCGATCCCGACTTCGGGTGCTGTCTGTACAGAGTGTGTACGTTCTCCCTGAGATCGCACGGATTTCCTCCGGATTCTCCGGTTTCCTCCTACATCCCACATACCTCCGGGTTTGTCGGTTAATTAGCTTTGGTAAAATTGTTAAACTATCTCTAGTGTATCAGGATAGCACTAGTATATGGAATCGCTGGTCGGCGCAGACTCGGTGGGCCGAAGGGCCTGTTTCCACGCTGCAAATCTGAACCAAACGAGAATTTTACGTGTCAAGCATTGCTTAACTGAAGGAAAACGGCATTCATCCCAGTACTGATCCTCACTCCTGCCAACTGTTGTGCTTGTGGAAATGGAGCTTAAACAGTGGAGGCCAGGGAGGTCCAAACATACATGCACACATGCTCCCGACTGCAGCTAAACTACCGGCACCAATGGAAATATTTATTAAACATAAACATTTTTTTTTTGTGCAAACTGTCAAAACGGGGGGCCACAATCCTTACTGCCTGGAGATAGAGTCTGCATCAAAGTCTCAGCCATGCCTGAAACATTCTTGAATGTTAAAATTCCTCGCTAACTACAAGCAAAGCTCGTGAGGTGAAAATTGGATTTCTGCGCATATTTGCACCTCGTGTCCCCGCGGTTTTGTTTAACGTCCCCCCCACGTCTGCTCCTGACTTGAAAAGAGGAAATCAAATCCCAGGTGCAGTATCCCTTGCACATATTTCCAACTTTCCCTGCCGTCTGGAAACTCTCAGCTACAGTTTGCTGTTTGCAATTACAGAGAAAAATATTCAGGAACTATTCAGGCCCTAACCACAAGGAATTTTTTATTTTTTTTTTGTCAAACGATAAAATGAGAAAAGGATGGAATGATTCTTGGCTCCAGCTGAGGTTGACTTATCAAGTTTCCCCAGAAGTAGGGTTAATGTAAACCCTCTGTACGGCATCATTCATCCAAAGCTTCTTCCCGTCTGAAGCTGAACTAACACCAAGCCTCATTTGCCCGTCTTAGTGTCAGAGTCATGGAGCCACACAACAGGGAGACAGGCCCTTTGGCCCATCACGTCCAGACCGACCGAGATGCCCCAACCAAGCTAGTTCCATTTGCCCCCATGCAGAAACAGGGAACTGCAGATTGCTGGTTTACATGAAAGGACACAACGTGCTGGAGTAACTCAGTGGGTCAGGCGTCATCTCCGGAGAACATGGATGGGTGACGTTTCGGGTCGGGACCGCTTGGGTCGGCCCGCTGCGGACCTTTCACTGCCCGGCGCGGCCTGGAATAGGCGGCGGGATTTTCCACCGCCCGGCGGGGGCTTCAATGTCGGGAGCCCTGACCGCCCCGACGTGTCAATTTCGTGACTGCCTGACCGCGGGAGAAGATGGCAGGGAAGAGAGAAGACATTCTGGCCTTCCATCACAGTGAGGAGGTGACTGGAGGAGACTCACTGTGATGGATGTTTTTGGTTTTATGTTGGTTTTTGTGATTGTGTGTTTTAATTGCTTTCTTTTTTATTGCCTCTCATTGTCAACTGTGGGTAGCGTAATTTTGTCCAAAAACATGTTTTTGGATGACAATAAAGGTACTTTATACTTTATACTTTATACTTCTACAGATACTTCAATCAATCTGAAGGGGTATCTTGACCTGAAACGTCACTTATCAATGTTCTCCAGTGATGGCTCCTGACTCCAGCATACTGTGTCCTTTTCTGTTTGCC
This sequence comes from Rhinoraja longicauda, assembly GCF_053455715.1. Taxonomy (NCBI): domain Eukaryota; kingdom Metazoa; phylum Chordata; class Chondrichthyes; order Rajiformes; family Arhynchobatidae; genus Rhinoraja; species Rhinoraja longicauda. Next base: position 10,218,407 of record NC_135984.1, read on the forward strand.
TGCAGTTGGCCCATATCCCTCTAAACCTTTCTCATCCATATACATGTCCAAGAGTCTTTTAAATGCTGTTACAGTACCTGCCCCAAATTCCTCCTCTGACAGCCTCCATATAACCACTACCCTCGAAGTAACAAAGTTGCCCCCGAGTTTCCTATATAAGGGCTTGTCCCAGCTAGGCGATCTTTAAGGCGACTGCCGGCGACTGTCAAAGTCGTAGCAGATCGCCAAAATTTTCTTTTACCCTACGACAATGACCACGACAATGACCACGACAGTGCCGAGTCAGGTCGATACAGGTCACTTTTTTTGTGAGACTAGCACCTGGCTAAGAGATTACACCGTCTTCGGAAACATCGCGAAATTCCCTCGCTTACATGACCGCCAAACTGTCGCCTCCAATCTACCTGTCAAATGTCCAGACGGTAAATAAATTGGTTAAACAAAACTATCTTCTTGTATCTTCAAATGCCTCTTCTTAATTTAATATTACGTGTTTCTAAATGCAACTGCGACAACCTAGCAAACCTGGGGAAAACTTGCGCCAAGCTGCGACAACCCCGCAGTAAGCTACCATACCTGGCGACAAGCCAGCTGTCGCCGAGAAATTTCTATCTGGAACATTTTTCCGCGACGCGCCGAGATCCTTTACGATTCATTGAAGACTCCTCACGATCATGCCCGCGACACCCCGGCAAACGTTCAGCAACAGCCTAGTCACCGGCAGTCGCCTTAAAATCGCCTAAGTGGGTAAATCTTTCCCCTCTCTCGGGTAACTGAGGCAGATAGAATAGCAACATTTAAAAGCCATTTGGATGGGCACATGGATAGGAAAGGCTTAGAAGGATATGGGCCAAACGTGGGTGGTGTAGATTGGCATCTTGGTCGGCATGGGCAAGTTGGACTGACGGATCTTTTTCATGTTGTATGACTCTGTGACTCTCCCCAACAATGTCATCTGTCCTATACCGTGTGACGGTAGAAGGATGAGAGGGGATCTTATCGAAACGTATAAGATTATTAAGGGGTTGGACACCTTAGAGGCAGGAAACATGTTCCAATGTTGGGGGAGTCCAGAACCAGGGGCCACAGTTTAAGAATAAGGGGTAGGCCATTTAGAACTGAGATGAGGAAAAACTTTTTCAGTCAGAGAGTTGTGAATCTGTGGAATTCTCTGCCTCAGAAGGCAGTGGAGGCCAATTCTCTGAATGCATTCAAGAGAGAGCTAGATAGAGCTCTTAAGGATAGCGGAGTCAGGGGGTATGGGGAGAAGGCAGGAACGGGGTACTAATTGAGAATGATCAGCCATGATCACATTGAATGGCGGTGCTGGCTCGAAGGCCGAATGGCTTCCTCCTGCACCTATTGTCTATTGTCTATTGTCTATTGACCAGAACTGCACACAATACTCCTGGCCACTAATACCTTATTTTTAAAAATAAATAACGCAATGCAATAACTTTTCAATAAAGAAGGGAATAAGCAATATTCCAACTAATCAGTGAGATTTCCCTGTGTTGATAGCAAGTCTTTGTTAGCATAAAATTGACAGGCACTGAACGAGCATTAACCAGAATGAAAAGAGAAGAGATGTTAGCTTCAATAAGCAGTCACGGTTTGAGAAATACCTTGGGTTATCTGAGCGTAGACGAGAAAAGGCAAATTGATTCAATATCCTGCCTGTCCCTAGAGAGGAAACTTATTGACAAGTTGGCCAGGAATCTTCTCATCTAATTGTTCTCCAGGTTATAAGGGAAATTGATCCCTCTCTGCAATGCTCACGGGCAGGAGGAGTACTTTGTGGAGCACAAGAAACATTCCAATCATTGATCATTTATATTTTTATGGATCGTCTGTTAATTGCAACGTGAACTATCTTCCTGAAGCATTATGGAAATCAAAGCTCCATTAGAAACTTCTCAGGGGGGTGTAACAGGAAAAGGCTTTTCTGGTTGATATCAGAAGAGTACAGATATTTTTTTGAGAAGTAAACCATTATGATGGCGATGTCGGCAGAGCTAAATATCCCGAAGCTCCTCGATGTTGTGTTTCATTTCTCAGCTGTCCAACTCTTTCAGAGCAATTCCTGGCCAACAGTTTGATTTGGCGGAAGAACATTTCTTCGAGTAGCTCACTGGGATTAACGGCGTTGTTGGTGCAGAGTACAGGAACTGGGAAATGTCCTCCAATTGTCCATGTTTCTGAATACCTCACATCTGATGACCAGATTTGTCCCTGTGAAGGAGAGGGAGTGCTGCTTCCACAGCTCCAACTTCTTCCCCACCTTGGCTATCCGCTCCAGCCAATTCTTGTCACACCTCTTATGCTCGCATCCTTCCTGATGGACTTGGCAAAGGGCTCAATACAACAGACGAACAAGACAGGGGAGAGAGGGCAATCCTGCCTGACTCCAGACCTGATGGGGAAGCTGTCTGATTCCCAACCATTGTTATTCTTTATCCCGATGAAGCTGTCAGATAGCAAAAGAGATGGACCAGGCTCAACTTGTAGCCTGCAGTCCTGGCACTGAACGTTCACGCATCAGCCAGGACGAGAAGTGAAACGTAAACCTTCGTGTACCATGTGTAAACGCCACGCACAAAATAACCCACGTGATTTTGCTATGGACTATACCATTTCCCACTGAGGAGTGACACTGCTCAACCCATCGCAAATTGCTGTCAAATCTTGAGCTGGAGACCTGTCCACATGGACACATAAACGAGGTTCAATGGGGTGAAGAAGAGTTGGGTCAATTCACCGTGGAGGAAGGAACTGCAGGTGCTGGTTTATACCAAAGATAAACGCAAAATGCTGGAGTAACTCAGCGGGTCAGGCAGCATCTCAGGAGAAAAGGAATGGGTGACGTTTCGGGTCGAGACCCTTCTTCAGACCGACTGAAGAAGGGTCTCGACCCGAAATGTCTCCTATTCCTTTTCTCCAGAGATGCTGTTCTGACCCGCTGAGTTACTCCAGCATTTTGTGTCTGTCTTCTGGGCCAAATCACTACCGTGTGGGTTTTTTCCAGGTGTTCCTGTTTCCTCCCACACACCAAGGACATACAAGTTTGTAGGTGAAAAAACAGGTTGGATTAGGTAACTTGCCCCCAGTATGTAGGATAGTGTCAGTAAGCAGGGTGATGGCTAGACTCAGTGGGCCGAATGGTCTGTTTCCGCGTTGTATCAGTTTTCTCCATCTGTATGGGCCACGTCATTCTTCTCATCAATTTTGCTCAAGTGAAAATGTGAGCAAACGTTAGTTTGGTTTAGTTTATTTATTGTCACTTGTACAGCGATACAATAGCTAGTATAAGAAAATAACTGCAGATGCTGGTACAAATCGATTTATTCACAAAATGCTGGAGTAACTCAGCAGGTCAGGCAGCATCTCGGGAGAGAAGGAATGGGTGACGTTTCGGGTCGAGACCCTTCTTCAGACTGATGTCAGGGGGGCGGGACAAAGGAAGGATATAGGTGGAGACAGGAAGATACAATAGCTAGGTTGTTCTGCATACCAGACATGGGTACAATAGATCCTCTTCTGGAACAGCACCCAGCATGTTCCAGCACCATCTCGCTTTAAGGCCCTGTGTCCTTGTGGCACTGAATGGGTGAAGTAGGGGTGGGCCTGGCCTAGCACGGGGCTGTCGGCCCCTTCACCGCCGCTCCGTGCAGTTGCCGCACACTGCGCTCGATCCGCTCGCTCGCCCGGCTGCCATAAGGCCTCCCGCAGCCGACACCACCGCCCGCGACCACCGTCCGTCACCTCCAGCAGCCGCCCGTCCACTTCCATGCAATGGATTCCTACATTCGTTTAGTTTAGAGATACAGCAGAGAACAAGCCCTTCAGACCATTGAGTTCACGTTGACCATAAATCACCCGTTCACACCAATCCTATGTTGCCCGCACGTCTTTGGGATGTAGGAGGAAACCGGAGCACCCGGAGGAAACCCACGCGGTCACTGGAAGAACGCGCAAACTCCACACAGACAGCCCGAGCTCAGGATCAAAGTCCTGGATTCTGAAAGGCTATGCTGGCACGTTGATTTAGATCTGAAAAATCCAGCCCCTCCCAAAGCAATTGATCGGCAAAGAAGTGAAGGTTTATGCTCACAGTTACTCAAGCAAATCAAATGATAAATATTGACACAGACAGCCCGAGCTCAGGATCAAAGTCCTGGATTCTGAAAGGCTATGCTGGCACGTTGATTTAGATCTGAAAAATCCAGCCCCTCCCAAAGCAATTGATCGGCAAAGAAGTGAAGGTTTATGCTCACAGTTACTCAAGCAAATCAAATGATAAATATTTCAATGCAGTTGATGTAACAGTTGTTGGCGAGATTAATGAATAAGCGGGGCTGGCAGCACTGCTGAATCATTGTTTTTCCAGTCATTCTGACCGGCCACATTATTTTCTTTGTCTTTTCTGGCAAAATCTAATTTGGAGCCTTTTACAAACTGTTTTCCCACAGTTTCATTTGGGGGAAAATGTCAATTAAAAATCCTCTTTCCTGCTTGCTTTATTTATTCAGAGAGTTCTCATAAGTACAGCCAAAGGGAGAGATTATCATCCAATTAAAGCTGGCCCATTCTGCGAGCAACTTTCACAAGTGACGGCTTCCAACAAACAGAACCGTACAGGCAGTAGGACATTCGGCCCCTCAAGCCCGTTCCGTCATTCATTTCAGCTGATCTGCAACTGTGTCTATGGTGTCCAGAACTACAAAATGTCCACCGTATCAGCTAAGAAGATTTCAGGGGGGTCTAGAGATTAAAGGTCATAGAGTCATAGAGTGATAGAGCATGGAAACAGGCCTTCGGCCCAACTCGTTCATGTTGGCCAAGATGATCTAAGCTAGTCCTACTTGCCCACATTCGGCCTACATTCCTCTAAACCTTTCCTATCCGTGTACCTGTCCAAGTGTCTTATTGTAGTGCTTGTTCGGAAGGCAATTCCAACTCCTTGCTGCCTTTTTCAGTAGAAAATTGTATCTTGATTTCATTAGAGTCATAGAGTCATACATCATGGAAATAGGCCCTTTGGCCCAACTTGCCCCTGCCAACCCGAGATGCCCCATCTGTACCAGTCCAACCAGCCCGCATTTGGCCCGTATCCCTCTAAACCTTTCGTATCCACTGGAAATTGGCCACGTTCCAATGTCAGCACTCAAACAGCTTTCTTTGCAGCAAAGATCTACTGGACTTTCTGACACATTCCCTGAGCCCTGGAGCCCAGCGAAGATGCATGTGGCCAAGGTGTCCCCACGTTGGGATTGGGTAGGAAGCTCCAGTTTCCTCCCATTTTCCAAAGACATGCAGGTTTGCAGGTAGACACAAAAAGCTGGAGTAACTCAGCGGGACAGGCAGCATCTCTGGAGAGAAGGAATGGATGACGTTTTGGGTTTAAACCAGCATCTGCAGTTCCTTCTTGCACAGGTTTCTAGGTAAATTGGCCTCGTGTAAATTGCCCCTAGTGTGTAGAGTGGATGAGAAAGTGGGATAACATAGAACATAGTATGGGTGATCGATAGTTAGCGCAGACTCGGTGGGCCAAAGAGCCTGTTTCTACCCTGTATCTCTAATCTAATCTAAATATTCCATTATTGTACTTTAATATTCTTTTAAACTACTCGGACTTTGTGCTACAATCTCACAGCATTCTGCTGTTCTGCAGTCCATGTTGTATTTATTGTTGTATTTATCATTACTGTCTGCAAACTGTTTTCGCCTTGAGCTTCATGTGAACCAGTAATTCCTTTGCACCCTTGTGAATATATGACAATAAACTAATCTGTATCTGAACCTGAATCTGAATCTGAATCTAAATGGAAAAAGAACCAAAAATAACCTGAGGAGAAACGTTCTCACATAGTCAGTTGTTCCCATCTGGAATGCACTGCCGAGGATAATAATTGAGTAGAAAAGAACTGCAGATGCTGGTTTAAATCGAAGGTAGACACAAAATGCTGGAGTAACTCAGCGGGACAGGCAGCATCTCTGGAGAGAAGGAATGGGTGACGTTTCGGGTCGAGGCCCTTCTTCAGACTGATGTCAGGGGAATGGACAGTACAGAGGTAGAATGTAGTCGGAGACAGTAAGGCGGGTGGGAGATCTGGGGAGCGGGGGGGGGGGGGGGGGGGTGAAGAGAGAGGGAAAGCAAGGGCTATTTGAAGTTAGAGAGGTGTAAGCTACCCAAGCGAAATATGAGGTGCTGTTCCTCCAATTTGTGCTGGGCCTCACTCTGACAATGGAGGAGGCCCAGGACAGAAAGGTCAGACTGGGAATGGGAGGGGGAGTTAAAGTGCTGAGCAACTGGGAATATAATTGAGGCAGGTTCTGTTGTTATGTTCGACGTAGAGAAGCATAAGTATGTGAAATGAAGGCAGAAGAGGTCGGGGGAGTGGGCTTTACACTGACTAAGTACCAACCAACTGACTGAATGACCTTCCCTGAGCTGTGATTGTGTCAATGTTTCTACAGGATACACACAGATCCCTGGCCACCCAGACCCAGAGCTATTTCTCTTTCTGTGGGAATAATTAATATCAAGTTGCAAAATAATTACAGGGCATGATGAAAGGAGTTATGAAAAATACAATCACATTGCAGCTGTTCTGACACTTGGTCAAAGTTGAACCCTGAGTCTCGGTGACCTCCACTTTCAAGTAGATTACAACCAGAGTTCACCGTTTTTAGTTTTTTAGTTTTAGTTTAAGAGATGCAGCGCGGAAACAGGCCCTTCAGCACACCAAGTCCGCACCGACCAGCGACCCCTGCACATTAACACTAACCTACACACACTAGGGACAATTTTACATTCAGACCAAGCCAATTAATCTACAAACCTGTATGTCTTTGGAGTGTGGAAGGAAACCGAAGGTCTCGGAGAAAACCCACGCAGGGCACGGGGAGAACGTACAAACTCCGTACAGACGGCACCCGTGGTCAGGATCGAACCCGGGTCTCTGGCGCTGTAAGGCAGCAACTCTACCTGGAAGCCCATAAAGATTTGAGATTGCAATTGCCTTCCCCATGCATCTGCCCACATGAAGGTGAAATCTTTGAAACAAGTTTCACCGATATTGAGCCAAATGAAAAGTGGTTGACACAAGGATTACCAATGAACTGAGTCCCGATTTCCAAAACGTTGTAAAGTATGTGCACCTGGAGGCCTGCACTGTGGAATGTTATTGAAAGCAGTTCCTGGAGATGTTCCTGGAGCGATTCCACATGTGGCTTTGCCTTCCCCTTTGTTCCATTCTTTTTAACCTGCTTGTTTCTCACATAATTTATAAGATGTGCAAAGTCACTTTTCTGAATGATTCAATGATACTTTATTGCCACCTGGACCTAGGTAGAGTGAAATTATTTTCTTTCTGCATACAGTCCGGTGAAATCACACAGCAGGCTTTGCCTAGGCAGTGCACGCTCAGAGTCGACATGTTCCTGGTGCCGACAAAGTTTCAAAAGTTCTTCGTACAATAGACAATAGACAATAGACAATAGGTGCAGGAAGAGGCCATTCGGCCCTTCGAGCCAGCACCGCCATTCAATGTGATCATGGCCGATCATTCTCAATCAGTACCCCGTTCCTGCCTTCTCCCCATACCCCCTGACTCCGCTATCCTTAAGAGCTCTATCTAGCTCTCTCTTGAATGCATTCAGAGAATTGGCCTCCACTGCCTTCTGAGGCAGAGAATTCCACAGATTCACAACTCTCTGACTGAAAAAGTTTTTTCCTCATCTCAGTTCTAAAAAAAAGTTTTTTCTCATCTCAGTTCTAAGGTCTTACTGTATCTTCTTGCAGTTGTGAACCAGGCCTGTGGCTGCACATGGCCCCAGATGGGCCTTCGTTCTTGGCAACCCTTACTGGATCCCTCTTCTTTCTCTGCGCCCCCCCCCCCCCCCCACCCCTCTGTTCACGGTGGCTTCCTGCAGTGTCCCTCTTTGTTCTCGTAGTCTCGTTCTATCCAGCACACAAGAGACAATTGACTAGAGGCCAATTAACCCACAAAGCTGTGTATGAAGGAACTGGAGACGCTGGTCTAAACCGAAGATAAACACAAAAAGCTGGAGTAACTCAACGGGACAGGCAGCCTCCGGAGGGAAGGAATGGGTGACGTTTCGGGTCGAGACCCTTCGACTCGAAACGTCACCCATTCCTTCTCTCCAGAGATGCTGACTGTCCCGCTGAGTTACTCCAGCTTTTTGTGTCAGCCTGCAAACCTGCACGTCTTCACAATATGGGAGGAAACCGCGGCACCTGGAGAAAGCCCACGCGGTCACATGGAGATCATGCAAACTCCATACAGACAGCACCCGAAGTCAGGATCGAACCCGGGTCTCTGGCACTGTAAGGCAGCAACTCTACCGCCACGCCACGGTGCCGTCGTTATATATCAATATGCAAGGGTTCAATAATAATCAATAATGCAATAAATTAATAACAGTAATACCAGGTAACCACAACAGTGTAAAACTGAAGGCCACAGAGCAAGCAAATACAAAGTCCATAGATCAGTCTGAAGAAGGGTCTCGACCCGAAACGTTGCCCATTCCTTCTCTCCTGAGATGCTGCCTGACCTGCTGAGTTACTCCAGCATTTTGTGAACAAAGTCCACAGAAGATCATAGTTGCTGAGGTTAGTCTGGGACAGTGTTCACTCCATCTCACAAACCTGACAAACTATGCGGTAGTTATACCATTGCAGTCGGTGGAAACTTCATGGTCATAACGTGGACACTGCATTTCATACTCCATGGTGATTTCAAAAACAGTTCATTTGATGTGGTGAAACATTATGCAGGGGTTCGACTCGATGAATGCAAATCCTCTCTCCGATGAACAGCTTTCTGTGAACCAGCTACTGATTAGCCGATCCCTCCGCCTATGTTTAATACCCGGCACACTGACTTTAATCGCGCTTGGCTGCCGTGTATTTTCTAACACGGTAGAGGCAGGTTTCGATTCAATAGTCAAGTCATGCGTTCCTCCCGTTACTTCAAAGCCACTCTGTTTATCTTGGAAAACCCATGGCTGTCTAATCCACACGAGTTTGACTGTTAATCCTTTAACTCTCCACAATGTCCAGCGGTGGCTGGTGAAAGATGAACTTGGGTGATGAAATCTTTTCAAACTGTGGCACATCTTCCACCTTGCACCTCCTGAAAATGGAAATAGTGTTAATCCATGGGTTTGGCCTGTGCTGCTTTTCAAACTTGAGAAAACTTGTTACAAGACTTGCAAAGAAAAGTTTTGAAGCAGTTTTATCCCAGACTGTCTGTTGCTTTATAGACAATAGACAATAGGTGCAGGAGTAGGCCATTCGGCCCTTCGAGCCAGCACCACCATTCAATGTGATCATGGCTGATCATTCACAATCAGTACCCCGTTCCTTCCTTCTCCCCATACCCCCTGACTCCGCTATCTTTAAGAGCTTTATCTAGCTCTCTCTTGAAAGCATCCAGAGAATTGGCCTCTACTGCCTTCTGAGGCAGAGAATTCCACAGATTTACAACTCTCTGACTGAAAAAGTTTTTCCTCATCTCCGTTCTAAATGGCCTACCCCTTATTCTTAAACTGTGGCCCCTGGTTCTCGACTCCCCCAACATTGGGAACGAGTTTCCGGCCTCTAACGTGTCCAATCCCTTAATAATCTTATACGTTTCAATAAGATCCCCTCTCATCCTTCTAAATTCCAGCGTATACAAGCCCAGTCGCATTGGTTTCTGTAGCTGTGGTTCCTGAGGACTGTGACCTGTTAAAAATAATCTCAACAACAGTTGAACATTCAGCAGTGGCTTAGCCGAGGGTGACCTCATTGAGGCGGACAAGATCAGAGGGATGTGGATAAAAAAGCTCTCAGTCCTTTTCCCAGGCGTGGGCATCAGATCAAGGTGAGAGGGGAGAGATTTAAGAGGCACTACAGGGGCATGTTTTTCATCCAGATGGTTGCCCATATCTGGAATCAGCTGCCAGTGGAAGCTACAGAAGTGGATCCAATCATGAGTGCTGAAGGATGAGGCAGCACCTCTGGAGAACATTACCAGTTCATGTCCTGCAGAGATTCTGCCTGATCTGCTGAGTTACTCCAGCACATTGTGTCTTTTTTTTGTTGTAAACCAGCATCCGCAGTTCCTTGTTTCCAGCTATACGGACAAGAAGGGTTGAGAGGCCCATGGTCCAAATGCAGGGAAATGGGATTAGCCCTATATGCCAACTTGGTTGGCATGGACAAGTTGGGCTGATGGGCTTGTCTCTGAGCTGTATATCTGTATGATCATGGCGTGAGAGGATGGATCCTCCATCAGAACTGGAACAGAGGGAAAAGGAAGTTGGGTTTCAGTAGCAGAGGAGGTGGGAGCAGGGTGGCTAGAACGTCTCTGGTCTGTTAGGGCCAAATGGTTTGAGGCTGCAGTGAGATTTCATTCTACTTATTTGTCGGTGTAACGTGTTACAAATATGTAGTCTGTGGGACATGCCCAGCAAAGAGACACGGAGCCACAATTACACCAGGAGGAGTTGGTCAGACCTGATAGTCATAGACAGACAGGGAAGGTAAGATAGCCAGAGGTTGCTTCATGAGGAGTTTGTAACGTTCATGAGAATGTTTTTCACAATGGCATTCTCACAGCATTTTCAAAAACGTTACAACTCTCGGTCGAGTGTTTGCCAGGAAGGGTGTTAATTAATTACTTCATTATGAAGCAACAGCGATTAGCAGGAATGAAAATATAACTGAGCTTTAAATTCAGCTTGGGCGCAGAATGGTCGAAGACGTGTTTAAACTTAAGCTTATGAGAGCAGTTTGCAAATGTGATCCAACAAATTCATATGCAGTACAGTCATACAGTGTGGAAAGAGGACCATCTGCCCAACTTGCCCACACCGACCAGAATGCCCCATCTACACTAGTCCCACCTGCCTGTATTTGGCGCATATCCCTCTAAACTTGTCCCATCCATGTACCTGTCTAAATGAATAGGAGAACTTCTTTCCAAGGATTTCGGGCGGCACGGTGGCGCAGCGGTAGAGTTGCTGCCTTACAGCGAATGCAGCGCCGGAGACTCAGGTTCGATCCTGACTACGGGCGCCATCTGTATGGAGTTTGTACGTTCTCCCCGTGACCTGCGTGGGTTTTCTCCGAGATCTTCGGTTTCCTCCCACACTCCAAAGACGTACAGGTTTGTAGGTTAATTGGCTGGGCAAATGTAAAAATTGTCCCTAGTGGGTGTAGGATAGTGTTAGTGTGCAGGGATCGCTGGGCTGCGTGGACCCGGTGGGCCGAAGGGCCTGTTACTGCGCTGTATCTCTAAATCTAAAAATCTAAAATAAGTAGGAGGAGGTGTCTGAGAGCTGGCACCTGGCCAGGCTGAAGAAGGGTCTCGACCCAAAACGTCTCCCATTCCTTCCCTCCAGAGATGCTGCCTGTCCCACTGAGTCACTCCAGCATTTTGTGTCTATCTCCTGTCTAAATGAAATTAGTTTAAAGGATCAGTCACGAGATGTACTGGCAGATATTTGATGGATTGCCAAGATGCACAGAATACCAATGGTAAAGGGATGAAGATCGAGGAGAGGATTCTAAATCTATGGCTAACTAAATATGTAAAAGATCATCTCAAACTCAAAGTACAAACTAAGACAGGTGGCAGGTCAGAAGAGTGAACAGAATCTTTAAAAAGTGACTAAATGGTTAATAACTAAAAATTACGGTCTTAAACAAACCGAGCCATTTTATTTAGAAATATAAAAAGATGAAAGAGATTTGGACAAATATATGGACAGGAAGGGTTTAGAGGACTATTAGCCAAATGCAGGTAAATGGAACTAGCCCAGTAGCCAATCTAGGCAGTATGGACAAGGTGGGCCGAAGGGCCTGGTTTTGTGCTGTGCAATCTCTATTACTCCATCGGAAGACTTTCTCTAGACACTTAAACAAGAGTTAGCAAAGTGAGTGGAAGCCTTTCAAAAGCAAGTCTGGAGAATTATTCATGGAAGGCAAGGAGATGACAGATAATCAAGCAAGAATTTAGCATCGTGTGACTTGCATTGCTAGAGTGCTCACAGCTCTGGTCACCCAAGACAGGCAGGGTGAGGAGGCTTTGGAAAGGATGCAGAGGAGGTTTGCCAGATTGATGCCTGGGTTAGAGGAAATTAGCTACAAGGCGAGGTTGGACAGAGATAGATAGATAGATAGATAGATAGATAGATAGATAGATAGATAGATAGATAGATAGATAGATAGATAGATAGATAGATAGATAGATAGATAGATAGATAGATAGATAGATAGATAGATAGATAGATAGATAGATAGATAGATAGATAGATAGATAGATAGATAGATAGATAGATAGATAGATAGAGAGAGATAGAGAGAGAGATAGAGAGAGAGAGAGAGATAGATAGAGAGATAGATAGAGAGATAGATAGATAGATAGATAGATAGATAGATAGATAGATAGATAGATAGATAGATAGATAGATAGATAGATAGATAGATAGATAGATAGATAGATAGATAGATAGATAGATAGATAGATAGATAGATAGATAGATAGATAGATAGATAGATAGATAGATAGATAGATAGATAGATAGATAGATAGATAGATAGATAGACAATAGACAATAGACAATAGACAATAGGTGCAGGAGTAGGCCATTCAGCCCTTCGATCCAGCACCGCCATTCAATGCGATCATGGCTGATCACTCTCAATCAGTACCCCGTTCCTGCCTTCTCCCCATACCCCCTCACTCCGCTATCCTTAAGAGCTCTATCCAGCTCTCTCTTGAAAGCATCCAACGAACTGGCCTCCACTGCCTTCTGAGGCAGAGAATTCCACACCTTCACCACCCTCTGACTGAAAAAGTTCTTCCTCATCTCCGTTCTAAATGGCCTACCCCTTATTCTCAAACTGTGGCCCCTTGTTCTGGACTCCCCCAACATTGGGAACATGTTATCTGCCTCTAATGTGTCCAATCCCCTAATTATCTTATATGTTTCAATAAGATCCCCCCTCATCCTTCTAAATTCCAGTGTATACAAGCCCAATCGCTCCAGCCTTTCAACATACGACAGTCCCGCAATTCCGGGAATTAACCTAGTGAACCTACGCTGCACGCCCTCCATAGCAAGAATATCCTTCCTCAAATTTGGAGACCAAAACTGCACACAGTACTCCAGGTGCGGTCTCACCAGGGCCCGGTACAACTGTAGAAGGACCTCTTTGCTCCTATACTCAACTCCTCTTGTTACGAAGGCCAACATTCCATTGGCTTTCTTCACTGCCTGCTGAACCTGCATGCTTCCTTTCATTGACTGATGCACTAGGACACCCAGATCTCGTTGAACTCCCCCTCCTCCTAACTTGACACCATTCAGATAATAATCTGCCTTTCTATTCTTACTTCCAAAGTGAATAACCTCACACTTATCTACATTAAACTGCATCTGCCATGTATCCGCCCACTCACACAACCTGTCCAAGTCACCCTGCAGCCTTATTGCATCTTCCTCACAATTCACACTACCCCCCAACTTAGTATCATCTGCAAATTTGCTAATGGTACTTTTAATCCCTTCGTCTAAGTCATTAATGTATATCGTAAATAGCTGGGGTCCCAGCACCGAACCTTGCGGTACCCCACTGGTCACTGCCTGCCATTCCGAAAGGGACCCATTTATCCCCACTCTTTGCTTTCTGTCTGTCAACCAATTTTCTATCCATGTCAGTACCCTACCCCCAATACCATGTGCCCTAATTTTGCCCACTAATCTCCTATGTGGGACCTTGTCGAAGGCTTTCTGAAAGTCGAGGTACACCACATCCACTGACTCTCCCTTGTCAATTTTCCTAGTTACATCCTCAAAAAATTCCAGTAGATTTGTCAAGCATGATTTCCCCTTCGTAAATCCATGCTGACTCGGAATGATCCCGTTACTGCTATCCAAATGCTCAGCAATTTCGTCTTTTATAATTGACTCCAGCATCTTCCCCACCACTGATGTCAGACTAACTGGTCTATAATTACCCGTTTTCTCTCTCCCTCCTTTCTTAAAAAGTGGGATAACATTTGCTATCCTGCAATCCACAGGAACTGATCCTGAATCTATAGAACATTGAAAAATGATCTCCAATGCTTCCACTATTTCTAGAGCCACCTCCTTAAGTACTCTGGGATGCAGACCATCAGGCCCTGGGGATTTATCAGCCTTCAGTCCCATCAGTCTACCCAAAACCATTTCCTGCCTAATGTGGATTTCCTTCAGTTCCTCCATCACCCTAGGTTCTCCGGCCCCTAGAACATTTGGGAGATTGTGTGTATCTTCCTCAGTGAAGACAGATCCAAAGTAACGGTTTAACTCGTCTGCCATTTCTTTGTTCCCCATAATAAATTCCCCTGCTTCTGTCTTCAAGGGACCCACATTTGCCTTGACTATTTTTTTCCTCTTCACGTACCTAAAAAAACTTTTGCTATCCTCCTTTATATTATTGGCTAGTTTACCCTCGTACCTCATCTTTTCTCCCCGTATTGCCTTTTTAGTTAACTTTTGTTGCTCTTCAAAAGAGTCCCAATCCTCTGTCTTCCCAGATAGATAGATAGATAGATAGATAGATGCAGGAGGAGGCCATTCGGCCCTTCGAGCCAGCACCGCCATTCAATGTGATCATGACTGATCATTCTCAATCAGTACCCCGTTCCTGCCTTCTCCCCATACCCCCTGACTCCGCTATCCTTAAGAGCTCTATCTATTTTGATTATTTTCTCAGCAATGTCACAGGTTCAGGCCTGGTAGACGCAGATAAAATGATGAGAGGCGTAGATAGGGTAGACAGTCAAAACCTTTTTCTCCAGGACCATCCTGCCCCTTCTTCTGCTCTTCAGCGTTAAGGAGTGAGTCAGAATGAGAGAGTGAGAGTCAAAGCGAAGTAACTGGTTGACATGTGATTGTTGCTTCCGTGACCAATATATAGAACATTGAAGATGTTCCTACAATGCCACTTGGGAAGGATGTCATTAAGCTGCAAAGTGTGCAGCAAATATTTAGGAGAACGTTGCCAGGACCCGAGGGCCTGAGGTACAAGGGAGAGGTTGGGCAGGCTAGGAGCACTTGGAGTGCAGGAGGCTGAGGGGTGATCTTGTAGAGGTGTATACAATCATGAAGGAATATACAGGGTGAATCCACAATGTTTTACCTGGAGTTGGGGAATCAGGAACCAGATGACATAGGTTTAAGGTGAGCGGGAAACTATTTAATAGGAAGCTGTAGGGCAGCTTTATCAGGCAGAGGGTGGTGTGTATATAGAACGAGCTGCCAGAGGAGGTAGTTGAACAGGTACTATAATGACATTTATTAGACATTTGGACAGGTACATGGATAGGAATAGTCTAGAGGGATCTGGGTCAAACACGGGCAGGTAGGATGGGGCATGTTGGTCATCATGGGCGAGTTGGGCCGAAGGGCCTGCTTCCATGCTGTATGACTCTCGCTTGATTTTCTTCACGCAACAGTGTAGTTTGTAGGGCTGTGGTGTAATGCCTCACGGGGGTGGGTCAGACAGGAGTCTGGGATGGAGCGGTGGGAGGGTACACTGAAGCAATGACGAGCGGGATGAGACGATGAGAGGGGATCTTATCGAAACGTATAAGATTATTAAGGGGTTGGACACATTAGAGCAGGAAACATGTTCCCAATGTTGGGGGAGTCCAGAACCAGGGGCCACAGTTTAAGAATAAGCGGTAAGCCATGTAGAACTGAGATGAGGAAAAACTTTTTCAGTCAGAGAGTTGTGAATCTGTGGAATTCTCTACCTCAGAAGGCAGTGGAGGCCAATTCTCTGAATGCATTCAAGAGAGAGCTAGATAGAGCTCTTAAGGATAGCGGAGTCAGGGGGTATGGGGAGAAGGCAGGAACGGGGTACTGATTGAGAATGATCAGCCATGATCACATTGAATGGCGGTGCTGGCTTGAAGGGCCAAATGGCCTCCTCCTGCACCTATTGTCTATTGTCTATTGTCTATTGAGAGGTTGCAGAAGGCTTGTACAGAACATAAACACTGAACCGAGTAGATGTTCTCCTCTACATATCAGTCGGCGGTGAACTTGTACATAATACTGCAGGTGGGCACAAAAAGCTGGAGTAACTCTTTGGGTCGGGCAACATCTCTGGAGAAAAGGAATAGGTGACGTTTCGGGTCGAGATCCTTCTTCAGAACCAGCATTTGCAGCTCCTTCCTACACACATTCCACAAAGCTGACTAAAGCATTCTTCCCTCCCCCTATTCTATCAGTAAAATAAATTGTTAATCCCTTTTTAAACAAAATTGGCGCAGGGATTGCAAATGGATGCAGTCACCGTTTATATACAGTATTAGACACAATAACCTGGAGGCTTGTTTTTATCAAATGCTGCAATAAAAATATATTGAAGCCATGAAAGTGAACACATCCTATTAAAGTCATTACACCATCTTTAGTTTAATTCCACAATCAAATAAAAAATCCTTGTCTAAGGCATTCTGCTCTGATAGTGTCTCACACTTAGTTTGATGGTTTAAGATAGGAGGCAATGCTGGAAACTTTTTTTTATCAAAAAATACTTTATTCAAATAATAAATATCATTCACAAAACATATTCTTAAACAAGCCCATCCGACATTTCCGGAGGTTACATTTGATACAGACATTCACTTAGACATTTACTTACATTTACATACATTTACCCAGTATCCCTTGTTTGGAGGGGCGTCTCTCTCCACCACACCCTGCCCCCCCATGTCCAGCAGCGGAAGGACCCTAGACTGTGGAAACACTCAGGAAGCCGAGTAGCATCTGTGAAGAGAGGAACAGAATCGATGATTTGCACCATTGATCTTTGAATTCTCACATTTTAGGTTACAAACCCACCCACCCCCCCTTCCCCCCTCTCTTCGCCGTGCCCCACCTGGACACACACCCATTTCTCCCATCTCCGCCCCCTACTGTCTAGTTTATGTTTAGTTTAGAGATACAGCACGGAAACTGGCCCTTCGGCCCATCGGGCCCGCACCGACCAACGATCCCCGAACGCTTAACACTATCCTACACACACATGGGACAATGTACAATTTTACAAACCAATTAACCCTTCAAACTTGCGCGTCTTTGGAGTGTGGGAGGAAACCGAAGATCTCGGAGAAAAAACCTACGCAGGGAGAACGTACAAACTCCGTACAGACAAGCACCTGTAGTCAGGATCGAACCCGGGACTCTGGCGCTGTCAGGCAGTTGCTCTACCACTACGCCATCATGCCAATCTACTTTCCTTCCTCTGACTTTACAATTTGCACTTCTTCTATCCATATCACACACCTTTTGCCTTTTCATCTCTGGCCTTTGTCCAATTATCGGTTTATCACAAACCACCTGTATCCACCTTTCACCCGGCTGGCTTTGTCCTCTCCTCTCTTCCAGCTTTTTTCCTCTCTGCCCCTCTTCACCACAATTAGTCTGAAGAAGTGTCCCGAAGCAAAACATCGCCTATCCATGTTCTCCAGAGGTGCTGCCTGATCTGCTGAGTTACTCCAGCACATTGTGTCTTTCACTCCAACTGTTTCCAGCTGATAATCCATTTGTTCTCTGTATCCTTCCAGTTCCTTCATCAATCTGAAGAAAGGTCCCGACCCAACATGTCGTCTGTCCACTCCCTCCTCAGATGTTGCCAGGCCCATTGAGTTCCGACACCCCGACTGAGATGTTCCCATCTAAGCTTCGTAGCATGCAGCTCCCCTTCTTCAACAATAACAACATTCATTTCTATAGTACCTTAAACATAGTGTGTCACAGGAGTGCCATTAGGCAAAAGGTCGCAGCAAACCACAGTAACGGAGAGTAGCGAGATTGGACAGAAGTTGGTCACTAGAACTTTAAAGAGTGCCAGAGGATTAAAAAATGGTGTGGTAGGTAGGCCAAGAGGCTGTGTGAACGGATTTCAGAACTTACAGCTTCAGCAACCGAAGACCAGAATACTGCCTGGATTAGAGCGTATTAGCTCTGAGGAGAAGTTGAACAGACTTGAATTATTTTCTCTGGAGCGTCGGAAATCGAGGAGAGAGCTGATCGAAGTATATAAAATTAAGAGAGGCATAAATGGAGTAGACATTCAGAACCTTTATCTCCAAGGCGGTGGGAGCCTGGAACGTGGTGTGTGGTGGTAGTGGAGGCAGATATTATAGTGGCATTTAAGAGGCTTTTAGATAGGCACATTAATATGCAGGGAATGGAGGGACATGGATCACATACAGGCAGATGAGATTAGTTTATGTAGGAAGGAATTGTAGATGCTGGTTTAAACCGAAGATAGACACAAAAAGCTGGAGTAACTCAGCGGGACAGGCAGCATCTCTGGAGGGAAGGAATTTTCTTTTTAATCAAAAAATACTTTATTCAAGAAATAAATATTTACAAAACATTTTCTTTTCGAAACTCCATCCGGCATTCCTGGAGGTTATTCATTCAATACAGATATTCCTTGCCCAATTTGGAGGGCGTCTACACCACACCCTGCCCCCCATGTCCAGCAGCGGAAGGACCCTAGACTGCGCTCCTCCCCCACAGGGCCTTGACGTTGGCTGCACCGAGCTTCAGTGCGTCCCTCAGCACGTACTCCTGCAGTCTGCAGCGGGCCAGTCGGCAACATTCCCCGACGGACAGCTCGCTCCGCTGGGAGGTCAACAAAGATCGGGCAGACCAAAGAGCGTCTTTCACCGAGTTGATGACCTTCCAGCAACACTCGATGTCAGTCTCTGAATGCGTCCCTGGGAACAGTCCGTAGATCACAAAGTCCTCTGTGACGGAGCTGCTCGGAATAAATCGTGACAGGGACCCCTGCAAACCTCTCCAGACTCTCTTGGCAAATCCACACTCTGTGAAGAGGTGGGCCACCGTCTCCTCTCCGTAGCAGCCGTCCCGAGGGCAGCGTGTGCTGGTAGTGAGGTTCCGGTGGTGCAGGAAGGATCTGACTGGGAGAGCTCCCCTCACCGCCAGCCAAGCCAGGTCTTGGTGCTTGTTGGTTAGTTCTGGCAATGAGGCATTTTGCTAGACAAGCTGGGCAGTCTGCTCTGGGAACCACGCCACAGGATCCATGGAGTCATTCCCCTGCAGTGCCTGCAGGACGTTCCGTGCTGACCACTGCCCGATGGACTTGTGGTCAAAGGTGTTGGTCCGGAAGAACCTTTCCACGAGCGACAGATGGTGCGGCAATGTCCAGCTGACTGGCACATTGCGTGGCATCTGCGCCAGGCCCATCCTTCGCAACACCGGGGACAGGTAGAACCTCAGCAGGTAGTGGCCCTTGGTGCCCACGTGCCTTGGCTCTACGCTCCGCCTGATGCAGCCACACACGAAGGTGGCCATCAGGATGAGGGCGACGTTGGGCACGCTTTTACCCCCGTTGTCTGCCGACTTGTGCATTGTGGCCCGTCGCACCCGGTCCATCGCCGACCCCCAGATGAAGCGGAAGACGGCCCGGGTGATCCCCGTGGCGTGGGAGGGAGGGACGGGCCACACTTGCGCCAAGTACAGCAGCCCCGAGAGCACCTCACACCTGATGACCAGATGTTTCCCTGTGAAGGAGAGGGAGCGCTGCTTCCACAGCTCCAGCTTCTTCCCCACCTTGGCTATCCGCTCCAGCCAATTCCTGTCACTCGCCTCAGCCTTCCTGAACCAGATCCCCAGCACCTTCAAGAAGTCAGGCTTGATGGTGAAGGGGATGGAAGATCAGTCGGGCCAGTTGCCAAAGAGCATGGCCTCGCTCTTCCTGCGGTTTACCCTGGCCCCCGTGGCCAACTCAAACTGGTCGCAGACGCTGATCAGTCTGCGGACCGACCCTGGATCCGAGCAGAAGACGGAGACATCGTCCATGTACAGGGAGGCCTTGACCTGAGTGCCCCCACTGCCTGGCAATGTCACTCCTCTTATGCTCGCATCCTTCCTGATGGATTCGGCAAAGGGCTCAATGCAACAGACGAATAAGACAGGGGAGAGAGGGCAACCCTGCCTGACTCCAGACCTGACGGGGAAGCTGTCTGATTTCCACCCATTGATTTGTACTGCACGACAGATATCTGTGTAGAGCAGTTGGATCCACTTCCTGATTTCCTCCCCAAAGCCCATTTTGGAGAGCATGTCCCTCATGTACGTGTGCGATATCATGTCGAAGGCCTTCTCCTCGTCCAAGCTGACCAGGCAAGCATCCACCTGTCTGTCCTGCACGTAGGCAATGGTATCTTTCAGCAGCACCAGGCTGTCTGAGACTTTGCTGCCAGGTACAGCACAGGTTTGATCCGGGTCGATCACCTGTCCCAGAGCAGACTTGACCCGGTTGGCAATGGCCTTAGACAGGATTTTGTAATCTACGTTCGTGATGATGTTTCAGGATGAGACCCTTCTTCAGACTGATTAGGGATAAGGGAAACAAGAGATATAGACAGTGATGTGGAGAGATAAAGAACAATGAATGAAAGATACGCAAAAATGTAACGATGATAAAGGAAACAGGCCTTTGTAAGCTGTTTGTAGGGTGAAAATGAGATGCTAGTGCGACTTGGGTGGGGGAGGGATAGAGAGAGAGGGAGACAATGCCGGGGATACCTGAAGTGAGAGAAATCAATATTCATGCCACTGGGATGTAAGCTGCCCAAGCGAAATATGAGAAGCTGTTCCTCCAGTTTGCGTTTAGCCTCACTCTGACAATGGAGGAGACCGAGGACAGAAAGATCTGTGTGGGAATGGGAAGGAGAATTAAAGTGTCCAGCAACCAACCGGGAGATCAGGTTGGTTCAGTGCCGGCTGAGCGAAGGTGTTCCACGAAAGGATCGCCCAGTCTGCGTTTGGTCTCGCCGATGTATGAGCCCACATCTTGAACAGCGGATACAGTCGATGAGGTTGGAGGAGGTGCAAGTGAACCCCTGCCCGACCTGAAAGGTCTGTCGGGGTCCCTGGACAGAGTCGAGGGAGGAGGTATAGGGACAGGTGTTGGAACTTCTGCGGTTTGCAGGGAAAGGTACCGCCTGGGGAGGGGGTGGTTTGGGTGGGAAGGGATGAGTTAACCAGGGAGTTGCGGAGGGAACGGTCTCTGCGGAAGGCGGAAAGGGGTGGAGATGGGAAATTGTGGCGTGGTGGGATCCCGGTGGAGGTGGCGGAGATTTCGGAGGATTATGTGTTGTATTCATATCAGTGGGCTGTAGGCTGCCCATTCGAAACATGAGTTATTATGAAATATCAGTTTCTTTTGTCATCAGATTCAGCATGGACATTATGGGCCAAAAGGCCTGTTCCTGTACTGCATTGGGCGGCACGGTGGCGCAGCGGTAGAGTTGCTGCCTTACAGCGAATGCAGCGCCAGAGACCCGGGTTCGATCCTGACTACGGGCGCCGTCTGTACGGAGTTTGTACGTTCTCCCCGTGACCTGCGTGGGTTTTCTCCGAGATCTTCGGTTTCCTCCCACACTCCAAAAGACGTGCAGGTTTGTAGGTTAATTGGCTTGGTAAATATAAAAATTGTCCTTAGTGGGTATAGGACAGCGTTAATGTGTGGGGATCACTGGTCGGCGCGGACCCGGTGGGCCGAAAGAGCCTGTTTCCGCACTGTATCTCTAAAACTGAAACTAAAACTAAAAACTATGTTCTACGTTCCGTGTTAAGGCAGAGCCTCCACTGACAACGTGGGAGGATTGCCATGATCTGAGAGGACCGTGGTGCTGGAGGAGATGACAGGGGACATTCATCAACTGCTTTAACAACAGGCTGGCGAGAGGGTGTTGATAAAAGGGCAGCTTTAAACTCAGGCACAGCAGAGGGAGAAGGTCTTGACATTGGGGAGTAAGCAGCACACTATCCTGAGGCAGGAGCAGTGGTTTAGCTCAGGGTGTCAGCAGAAATTGTCATACTGTGAGCACTCCCAGCAACAACCCAGACAAGTGCGGTCTCAGCTTTCCTTCAGCCGAAGATAGACGCAAAATGCTGGAGTAACTCAGCATCTCTGGAGAGAAGGAATGGGTGATGGTTCCGGTCGAGACTGAAGAAGGGTCTCGACCCGAAACGTCACCCGTTCCTTCTCTCATGAGATGCTGCCTGTCCTATAGGCAACAAACAATAGACAATAGGTGCAGGAGTAGGCCATTCGGCCCTTCGAGCCAGCACCGCCATTCAATGTGATCATGGCTGATCATCCATAATCACATTTTGTCCCGCCCCTCTGACATCAGTCTGAAGAAGGGTCTCTACCCGAAACGTCGCCCATTCATTCTCTCCTGAGATGCTGCCTGACCCGCTGAGTTACTCCAGCTTTTTGTGAATAAATACCTTCGATTTGTACCAGCATCTGCAGTTATTTTCTCATACATCCACAATCAGTACCCCGTTCCTGCTCTCTCCCCATATCCCCTGACTCCGCTATCATTAAGAGCTCTATCTAACTCTCTCTTGCTGAGTTACTCCAGCGTTTTGTGTCTGTCTTCGGTTTGAACCAGCATCTGCAGTTCCTTCCTGCACCTTCCTTCAAGTAAGGACCCAAAGAGGAGGTCCAGGCAGCTGCCTGGTGGCTCAGCGAGATTCCCTTGGCAGGGAGGGAATCTGGGCATTTACACCAAGGTCTACATGGACTGTGGACACCCAGGTCTACATGGACCGTGGACACCCAGGTCTACATGGACCATGGAGAGGTCCACCCTTGCCCTGAGGTGGGAAGGTCGGTGCAGTCGGGTCAAATTCCGCACTTTTTTATTTACTTTTTCTTGTGTTTTTTATAACAAAGTAATAATAATAATAAAGTACTTTTATTGTCATCCAAAAAAACATGTTTTTGGACGAAATTACGTTACCCACAGTCAACAATGAGAGGCAATAAAAAGAAAGCAATAAAACACACAATCACAAAAACCAACATAAAACAAAAAACATCCATCACAGTGAGTTTCCTCCAGTCACCTCCTCACTGTGATGGAAGGCCAGAATGTCTTCTCTCTTCCCTGCCGTCTTCTCCAGCGGGCAGGCAGTCGAAATTGCCTCGTCGGGCCGGTCGGGGGGTGGAAAATCCCGCGGCCTATTCCAGGCCGCGCCGGGCAGTGAAAGGTCCGCAGTAGCTCAGTGTAACAACACGTGGACTGTCCACTCCAATTGAGCAAAACAGAAACCACTGGAGTAACTCGAAGGGAGACACAAAACACTGGAGTAACTCAGCGGGTCAGGCAGCAAATCAGGAGAGAAGGAATGGGTGACGTTTCGGGTTGAGACCCTTCTTCAGAGTGATGGCACAAAACGCTGGAGTAACTCAGTGGGTCAGGCATGACACAAAATAAGTCGGCTGGTCAGGCAGCATCTGTGGAGGGATGATGCTTGGAGTCGGGACTCTTCGTCAGACTATGATACAAAAGTCCCGACCCAGAATGTCGTTTGTCCACTCCCACTACAGATGCTGCCTAACCAGCTGAATCCCTCCAGCACTTTGTGCTTTGCTCAAGATTCCAGCATCTGCAGTTCCTTGTCTGGAGAAGCTGTTTTTGAATCATGTTCAAAATCAACGCTGATCTTCCATGGACTGTGCCCTTGGTTCCACTACGCACTTCGGGTTAGTATTGTAATGGTTACCCTAGTGTCACAGTTATTAAGTTATTGTGTTATTGCATTTTATACATTTAATTTGTGTGTATAGCATCAGTGGGCCTGTTATACTGCAGCAAGTTAGAATTTAATTGTTCTGCTATGATACACATGCCAATTAAACAATTAAATGCTCTTGACTCTTGAAAGACCTGTTCTTTAGCAGCACTAGAGATTAGCCATTGAAAGGTGATTTTTTTTAATGCAGTTTAATCACAGGAAATGCTGAAGACCACTTGTCTGCAATAGGCAGCGACATGATAATGCCCAGATAATGGGCAGATAACAAGTCAGACCTCACTGGCTTTACGCAAGAGAATGACTGTACATCCCAGTCTTTGTCGAACTCAGAGAGGGGTTTGTACGTGTGTGAGATATGCGCACATCTACTGCCCGCCCGGTTGGAGAGAGGAGAACAGACCAGGGGGGCCGACTTCAGCGGTTTCCAACATCCTGTGACATCCCCTCAGCCTGAAGAAGGTTCTAGACCGGAAACGTCACCCATTCCTTTTCTCCGTAGATGGTGCCTGAGCTTCTCCAGCGTGTTGTGTCGATCTTCAGTGCTTCACTCAGTCTTGGCCTCGATGGTCAAGCTCAAGGAGGCACAGAAAACTGCAGCTGCTGGTTTACAAAGAAAGAGACAAAGTGCTGGAGTAACTCAGCGGGCCAGGCAGCATCTCGGGATAGACATTTTGGGTCGGGACCCTTCTTTAGACTGATTGCATGTTAAAGTAGCAGACAAATTCTTGCGTTAAATTCTTGCGTTTAAGTGCACTTGGATTGGACTGTCTACTTGTCTCGGCCTTCCACTATACATCTGAGACCAGGACCACAGACAGAAACACTGGAAAGGTACACAGTCAACACTGTCTCTGCAGTGCAGCTCAGTGGCACAGCTGGTAAAGCTGCTGCCTCTCAGCGACAGAGACCTGGATTCCAACTTGATTTTGGGTGCTGTCAGTGTGGAGTTTGCACGTTCTCCCTGTGACAGAGTGGGTTTCCTTCGGGTGCTCCAGTTTCCACCCACATTCCAAGATGGAGATTGAGGGGGGACTTGATAGAAGTGTCTAAAATTATGAGAGGCATAGACAGAGTAGACAGTCAGAACCTTTTTCCCAGGGCGGAGATGTCCAACACTAGAGGGCGTAGCAGTAAGGTGAGAGGGGGAAAGTTTAATGGAGACGAGACCAAGGCCCAAACCTCTCCTGCAATGGTGCAGCACCCTCTCCTCCCCCTCTCCCCCTCCTCCCTCCCTTCTCCCTCCCCTCCTCCCTCCCCTCACTCCCCTTCACCCTCCCCCCCACTCCATCCCCCTCAAACCCCCTTATCCTCCCTCCTGCCCCTCCCCCCCCCCTCCCTCCACCCCCTCCCTCCCCCCTCCCTAGGAGATAGATTTAAACTTTAAAATGTGAATAACTTAAAAAATATAACACCGATTTCAATGAAACTTCTTCCAGGAGCACAAAGGTGACGACGGTGAGTAAGGTGGGCCTAAAATTGTCGCGCGACCGTGTACCGTTTTGGCTGTAGTTCAGGAACAAACAAACAAACAAATGAGAGTTTTAGTATATGGATGTGCAGGGCAAGCTTTCTTACACAATGGGGGTGGGGCCCTGGAGTGCATTGCCAGGGGTGGTGGTGGAGGCAGAAACGATAATGGCGTTTAACAAGGTTTTAGATAGGCACATGGATTTGTAGGGTTTGGAGGGATATGGACCACTTGCAGGCAGATGTAATCAATTTAACTTGGTATCATCCCCAGGGCCATAGCTGCTGTGAACCGGTCCTGCTGAGCCGGATGGTCACATCGCACAGTGATCCGGCACAGATCTACTTGCACTTTATTCTGTCTCAAAACTGTTACAATCTGTTTCGTTGGGTTGTTGTTGTTTAAATTAATACTGACTAGCTAATTAAATTCACTAAATGCTGGAGTAACTCAGCAGGTCAGGCAGCATCTCGGGAGAGAAGGAATGGGTGACGTTTCGGGTCGAGACCCTTCTTCAGACTGAAGAAGGGTCTCGACCCGAAACATCACCCATTCCTTCTCTCCCGAGATGCTGTCTGACCTGCTGAGTTACTCCAGCATTTTGTGAATAAATCGATTTGTACCAGCATCTGCAATTATTTTCTTATACTAGCTAATTAAATTATTGCATCGTATGGGAGGCGCATTCCCAATCTCGTTGTACCCCTGTACAATGACAATAAAGATATATTGTATTGTATTGTATTGTATTGTGGGCTGAAGGGCCCATTCTCGTGCTGTACTGTTCCATGTTCTACGTCCTATTTTCATCTGAAGCAATGCACAACGACTCATCGCATTCTCCAGATAAGATTTTCATGGTCATGGTCACCACTTTCATTTAAAAAATAAAATTTTGAAATTACTTTCTTTATCAATCTTTTTTCTTTGGAAATGTGAAGGTTGAGAGGAGATTTCACCGAGGCTTGTCAGATCTCGAAACTCTTCTCAGTCATAAAAGGTTCAAGGGACCGGGGCCAGGGAAATCTGAAGTCATTGGCGCAACGCCAAGAGTTCAGGGGAGAGATAGTATTTAATGCAAACAGTAACACAGGAGTGGGGTGAAACAGCAGAGTGTTCAGCGCACTGAAGCAGACAATGGGGTGAGTCAATTCTATACCAGCTGCACGTCGAGGCAAACTAACTCCCACATCCTCTGCCCATCCCCAGCAAAATCATTCAGAGACTTTATCATTTGTGGGCAGCATGGTGGCACGATGGTAGAGTTGCTGCCTCACAGCGACAGAGACCCAGGTTCGATCCCGACTATGGGTGCTGTCTGTACGTGTTTTGGATGTGCAGGTTTGTAAGGTTAATTGGCCTCGGTAAATTTGTCCCAGTTCCTCAGTTTCCTCCCTCACTCCAACGACGTACAGGTATGTAGGTTGATTGGCTTGGTATAAATATAAAACATTGTTCATAGTATGTGTAGGATAGTGTTAATGTGCGGGGATCGCTGGTTGGTGCGGAGGTGGGGGGGGCGGGAGGAGGGAGGGAGGGAGGGAGGGGAGGGGGGGAGGGGGAGGAAGGTGGATAAGGGGGGTTGAGGGGGATGGAGAGGGGGAAGGGGAAGTGGGGAGGGGAGGGGAGGGGGTGGGGGAGGGAGGGAGGAGGGGGGTAGGAGAGGGTGCTGCACCAATACAGGTTTGGGCCCAATGTGTCCACTTGGTCTAGTTTGATATAATGACGGAGTGGACACGTACGTGTCACCATCGCAGTGACTCACGAGTGGGCACTCCGCTGAGAAATCATTAAAATTTAAAATTATTATGAAGTCGGCAGCTGCATATAAAGCCTCAACTTGAGGGCCTACATGACGTGTAACTTCGGAAGCTGCCGAGATCGGCCCTGAAGACCGGAGAGCCGAGGAGGAGGAGGGAGCCGCCGCTGGCGACGACGGGTACGATGAGTGGGCCGGCCGGGGAGGGGAGGGGTAAGGCCTCCAGCGCCTGCAAGGTCGGCTGCAGAAGGCGTTTCCCCCGGGACACACGGGCGAGGAGAGGGACATCGATCGACGGGCCGAGCCAGTCGAGGGCGACGGAGGAGGCACTACAGCAGCCTGGGGCTCGCCTGGACCAGGAGCCGCTCCGGCACATCCAGCACGCGGACCCGACTGTGGACTGTTTGTAAACGGGGCGGTACGGTGGCGCAGCGGTAGAGTTGCTGCCTTACAGTGAATGCAGCGCCGGAGACTCGGGTTCGATCCTGACTACGGGCGCCGTCTGTACGGAGTTTGTACGTTCTCCCCGTGACCTGCGTGGGTATTCTCCGAGATCTTCGGTTTCCTCCCCAACTCCAAAGACGTACAGGTATGTAGGCTAATTGACTGGGTAAATGTAAAAATTGTCCCTAGTGTGTGTAGGATAGTATTAATGTGCGGGGATCGCTGGGCGGCGCGGACTCGGTTGGCCGAAGGGCCTGTTTCTGCACTGTATCTCTAAAAAATATATATATATGATGGTGACTCGTGCATGTGTGATCTATGCTAAAACAATTCCACTGTGCAGTGCACACGTGACAATAAACCACCATTCATATGGGCCGCTAAAAAAAAACAAAATTCCCTCGCTACCACAAAACCCGCAGAGCGGAACATGCTTGCTGCGGGCCGGATAAAATCTCATGGCGGGCCGGATGTGGCCCGCGGTCCACAGTTTGGAGACTGCTGGTTTACACCAAAGATAGACACAAAAAGCTGGAGTAACTCAACGGTTCAGGCAGCATCTCTGGAGAGAAGGAATGGGTGACGTTTCGGGTCGAGACCCTTCTTCGGACTGGTGCTTTAACTCCAGCCTTTTGTGTCTTGCTGCTAAAGTGGCTGCGGTGAAGAGTTGTGGAATGTAGAAGTGACAGGAAAACGAAGCCATTAACAAGCCGAGGAAAAGAGGTGAAAATTCTCCATACTGATAATGATGGCAGCGTCTGTGAAGAGTGTGAGGAGATGATTCAGATTTGCACCATTTAACTGAGCAGGAGAGATGGTGAGAGTGTAGCTGGGAATGTAAATGATATGAGATGGGAACCCACTACTCGAGCTGTATCAACGAAAATTAAAACATTAACTTAACGAGAGGCTTTATGTGATGTTCGGCACCACAGTATAATTGTCCTTATGCAGAGTAAGATTTTTACTGAACTGGATGCAAGAAAGGAATTTCACTCTGCTTAGGTTCGTGTGGTGGGGGGTACTGATTTTGAATGATCAGCCATGATCATATGGAATGGCGGTGCTGGCACGAAGGGCCGAATGGCCTACTCCTGCACCTATTTTCTATGTTTCTATGTTTGATAATAAAATACCATTGAACCATTGATTAATGTGTAGAATCATCTCCGGTCATTAGGCGACAAGAGTCAGACTGGTGTCTGCAGAGAGTGGTAGACACTGCCTGGCCCATCAAAGGTCATGACCTCCCCACCAATGAAGAGAGATCTGCAGGAACCCCAAACAAGGGGCAGCTTTATGGTCCCACGCCACCCTGGCCACGCTCTCATCTCACTACTACCATTGGGAAGTCTGAGAACTGCTACCTCCAGGTTTAAGAACACCTCCTTTCCATTGACCATCGGGCTGCTGAACCACCCAGCACAACACCAAACACAACCCTCCCTCAAAGATGGACACCAAATGCTGAAGTAACTCAGCGGAACAGACAACATCTCTGGAAAGGAGGAATGGGTGACGTTTCGAATGGAGACCCATTCCTTCTGTCCAGAGATGCTGCCTGTCCCGCTGAGTTACTCCAGCATTTTGTGTCTGTCTTTGGTGTGAACCAGCATCTGCAGTTCCTTCCTAAACAATCCTACCTCAACCTACCATCAATTTTGTTTAAGGGCTGCACTGTGTGTATCAACTGGCATTATGGTGGCCTGGTTACCTAATGTAACAGATAATTTATTGTATTATTGTTTAGTGTATATTGTATTGAATGCGTTGTGTTTAACAGGGCTGTGAGCTACAGCTAGTAAGAGTTCATTGTCCCGTTCCCACTGCATGTGACAATTCATCAGACTTGACTCGTGACAGAAGGGGTGAGAGGCAGGAGTGGGGGTCAGTCAGTGCTGGGTGGTTTTTTAATATCAAAAAATACTTTATTCCAGTAATAAATATTTACAAAACATTTTCTTTTCAAAAACTCCATCCGACATTCCCGGAGATTATACATTCAACACAGATATTCATTGCCAGATTTACACAGAATCCCTTCCCTTATTTGGAGGGGCGTCTCCACCACATCCTGCCCAACCATGTCCAGCAGCAGAAGGACCCTAGACTGTGGTCCTCCCCCACAGGGCCTTGGCGTTGGCTGCACCGAGCTTCAGTGCGTCCCTCAGGCACGTACTCCTGCAGTCTGCAGCGGGCCAGTCGGCAACATTCCCCGACAGACAGCTCGCTCCGCTGGGAGGTCAACAAAGCTTGGGCAGACCTACCCTGACCTCTGCTACACCTCACCTGCGGTCCCCTTTGCACAGTGGGTGGGCCAGCGTGAGGGCATCAATGCTCAAAATCACCTTCGGCAAGTAGAAAGCATGTTACCGGGATGCACCACAGCGTGCTTTCGGAACAGCTCCATCCAAGACCACAAGAAACTGCAGAGAATTGTGGACACAGCCCAAACCATCACACAATCCAAATTCCCTTCCATTTAACTCCATTTACACCTCAAGCTGCCTCGGCAAGGCCACCAGCATAATCAAGGACGAGTCACATCCCGACCACACCCTCTTCTCCCCTCTCCCATCAGGCAGAAAGTAGAGAAGATTGAAAACGCACACCTCCAGATTCAGGGAGAATTTCCTCCGAGCTTTACCAGGCAACAGAATCATCCTTCCAGCAACTAGAGAGCAGTCCTGACCTACTATCTACCTCATTAGAGACCATTGGACTATCTTTGAGCTGACTTTACTGGACTTTGTCTTGCACTGAAAGTTTTTCACGTTATTCCCTTCACCATGTATCTGTACACTATGGATGGTTCAATTGTAATCATGTGCCATCTTTCCGCTGACTGGTTAGCACGCAACAAAAGATTCCCACTGTACCTCGGTACACATGACAATAAACTAAACTCAACTCAAACTCAAACTCAAATGACATGGAGTGTAGATACAGCTCATAGCTGCTGCAACCTTCTACCGGAGTATATCATGCTATGCTCTTCGGGGAAGTGGGGTGTCTGTGACATCGAAACATAGAAAATAGGTGCAGGAGTAGGCCATTCGGCGCTTCGGGCCAGCACCGCCATTCAATATCGAAGGTATCACAAAATGCCTGAGTAACTCAGCAGGTCAGGCAGCATCTAGGAGAGAGGGAATGGGTGACGTTTCGGGTCGAGACCCTCCTTCAGACTGATCATGGCTGATCATCCAAAATCAGTACCCCGTTCCTGCTTTCTCCCCAAATCCCTTGATTTCGTCAACCCTAAGAGCTATATCTAACTCTCTCTTGAAAACATCCAGTGAATTGGCCTCCACTGCCTTCTGTGGCAGAGAACTCCACAGATTCACAACTCTCTGGGTGAAAAAGCTTTTCCTCATCTCAGTCCCATCAAGTTATTAAACACCACAACCTCAAAATACTACATTGGCTTGGCGGCATTATTTTTATTGTTTTTGTTTTTGCTTTGTTAAATGATAAAACAAATTATCATTTGTTTTTTTTAATATATACTGAACTTCTTTATTTGCTGTTTATTCTGGTGTTTACAGAGTACTATGTTTATACATCTGCCGTGTTCCTGCAAGTAAGAATTTCAGCGTTCCGTTTCGGGACATTCTGTGAGGCAATAAAACACTCTTCACCCTTGACTCTCTTGAGAATGAATGAGAGGCGATCTCATTGACACCCAGAGTCTCAAGCACCTGCCAGGCTAGAGGCAGAGATCATATTTGCCCTGCTGGCGAGACGCGAATCGGAGGTCACAGCGAGGGTTCAGTCACTCGGGATTGGGATGGGAAAAAGTGTTTTCACCATTCTTTGACTGGCCTGGGCAGCTTACAACCCAGCTGGATGAGTATTAACTTCTCTCACTTTAAGTAATCCTTGTAACCTCTCTCTCTCCGTCCCTCCCCCACCCTAGTTGTTGCACTAGTTAATAACTAAATGTTATTCCCTTGTCATGTATCTACACACTGTAAATGGTTTGAATGTAATCATGCATACTCTTGAATGTAATCATGTATGCTCTTTCCGCTGTATAATCTTGCACGCAACAAAAGCTTGCCATCGTACCTATGTGACCAGAAGCCAAACTAAACTAAACCAAACTAAACTAGGAATAAACAGGTCCTTTTCGGAATGGCAGGCAGTGACTAGTGGGGTACCGCAAGGCTCAGTGCTGGGACCCCAGTTATTTACAGTGTATATTAATGATTTGGACGAGGGAATTGAATGCAACATCTCTAAGTTTGCGGATGACATGAAGCTGGGTGGCAGTGTTAGCTGTGAGGAGGCTGCAGAGTGACTTGGATAGATTAGGCGAGTGGGCAAATGCATGGCAGATGCAATATAATGTGGATAAATGTGAGGTTATCCACTTTGGCGGCAAGAACAGGAAAGCAGAGTATTACCTGAATGGTGATCGATTGGGAGAAGGGGAGATGCAACGTGACCTGGGTGTCATGGTGCACCAGTCATTGAAAGCAAGCATGCAGGTGCAGCAGGCAGTGAAGAAAGCGAATGGTATGTTGGCATTCATAGCAAGAGGATTTGAGTTTAGGAACAGGGAGGTTCTGCTGCAGTTGTACAGGGCCTTGGTGAGACCGCACCTGGAGTATTGTGTGCAGTTTTGGTCTCCTAACCTGAGGAAAGACGTTCTTGCCTTAGAGGGAGTACAGAGAAGGTTCACCAGATTGATCCCTGGGATGGCGGGACTTTCATATGAGGAAAGACTGGATAGACTGGGCTTGTACTCGCTGGAATTTAGAAGACTGAGGGGGGATCTTATAGAAACATATAAAATTCTTAAGGGGTTGGAGAGGCTAGATGCGGGAAGATTGTTCCCGATGTTGGGGGAGTCCAGAACCAGGGGTCACAGCTTAAGGATAAGGGGGAAGTCTTTTAGGACCGAGATGAGAAAACATTTCTTCACACAGAGAGTGGTGAGTCTGTGGAATTCTCTGCCACAGAAGGTAGTTGAGGCCAGTTCATTGGCTATATTTAAGAGGGAGTTAGATGTGGCCCTTGTGGCTAAAGGGATCAGGGGGTATGGAGAGAAGGCAGGTACAGGCTACTGAACTGGATGATCAGCCATGATCATATTGAATGGCGGTGCAGGCTCGAAGGGCCGAATGGCCTACTCCTGCACCTATTTTCTATGTTTCTATGTTTCTATGTTCACTGTCACCCTGTTGAGTTTACCTCGTTATCACCTAGCCCACAGCCAACAGTGAACCATTGTGGGCTCCACTTTTCCTTGATCGTCGTTACATTTTGCATATCTTTCATTCATTTGTTCTATATCTCTTTATATCACCGTCTATATCTCTCGTTTCCCTTTCCCGACACTCAGTCTGGAGATGGGTCACGGCCCAAAACGTCACCTATTCCTTTTCTCCAGAGATGCCGCCGGATCCACTGAGGTACTCACGCTTTTTGTGTCCATTTTGAATCTTTGGTGTTGGGAGTGGTGCTAGCTCTGTCACTGAGGCCCCTCCATCCATCCTCTACCAGCCTAGTTCTCCCACCGGTCTGGCTGTCCTGATTACATTTGATCTTCGTATGCTTCGTTGTCACCTTCCCCGAGCTAACAATGATCTATTCTACATATTCCTTGAGCTTCCTCCCCTCTGATCTCTCGATTTCACACCTCACCCTTCCATATCTCTGTGCCTCTCTCTCCCCTGACTCTCTGTCTGAAGAAGGGTCTCGACCCGAAACGTCACCTATTCCTTCTCTCCAGAGATATAAGAAAATAACTGCAGATGCTGGTACAAATCGAAGGTATTTATTCACAAAATGCTGGAGTAACTCAGCAGGTCAGGCAGCATCTCGGGAGGGAAGGAATGGGTGAGTCTGAAGAAGGGTCTCGACCCGAAACGTCACCCATTCCTTCTCTCCAGAGATGCTGCCCGACCCGCTTGAGTTACTCCAGCATTTGTGTCTACCTTCCAAGTTTATTGTCATGTGCACAGGTACATTGAGGAACATTGAAAATCTTGCCTGCAGCAAGCATCGTAGACACGTAGACTCAGGCAGACTAAAAGCACAAATTAAACACACATTTCAATAAATTCTGCAAACCATTAAAAAGAAAAAGACAGTGAAATAAAACAAGACTGTGCATGGCGTGAGTGCTTTCGTGCATTCAAGGCAGGGAACTGAAGATTTTTGACTATCTAGAGAATTGGGTGATAATTAAACTGGAAAGACTGCAGAGAAAATTCACAATAGACAATAGGTGCAGGAGGAGGCCATTCGGCCCTTCGAGCCAGCACCGCCATTCAATGTGATCATGGCTGATCGTTCACAATCAGTACCCCGTTCCTGCCTTCTTCCCGTACCCCCTGATTCCGCTATCTTTAAGAGCTCTATCTAGCTCTCTCTTGAAAGCATCCAGAGAATCGGCCTCCACTGCCTTCTGAGGCAGAGAATTCCACAGATTTACAACTCTCTGAGTGAAAAACGTTTTTCCTTATCTCCGTTCTAAATGGCCTACCCCTTATTCTTAAACTGTGGCCCCTGGTTCTGGATTCCCCCAACATTGGGACCATGTTTCCTGCCTCTAGCGTGTCCAATCCTTTAATAATCTTATGTGTTGCCAGGATTTGAAGGTATTGAGAGGTTGTGCAGGCTAGGACGTTATTCCTCGGAGCGCAGGAGGCCGAGGGCTGACGGGTGATCTTATGGAGGTGTATAAAATCAGGAGGGGAATAGATAGGGTGAATGCACAGAGTCTTTTACCAGGGTTGGCGAATCGAAAACTGGAGGGCATACCTTTAAGGTGAGAGGGAAAAAAATTAATGGGAACCTGATGGACAACTTTTTCACTCAGAAGGTAGAGAGGATGAGGAACAAAGCACCAAGGGAGGTAGTTGAGGCAGGTTCAATAACAACATTTAAAAGACACTTAGACAGGTACATGGATAGGAAAGGTTTAGAGGGATCTGGCCCAGACTCAGGCAGGTGGGACTAGTTTAAGAGGCATGGACGAGGTTGTTCAAATGGTCCGTTTCTGTGCTGTTTGACTCTATGGCACCAATTAAGGACTTGTACAGTTTAGTTTAGAGATAGAGCACGGAAACAGGCCCTACGGCCCACCAAGTCTGCGCCAACCAGCAATCCCTGCACGTTCACACTATCCTACACACACTACGGACAATTCACAATTTTACCAAGCCAATTAGCCTACAAACCTGTACGTCCTTGGAGTGTGGGAGGAGCCAGCGCTGCCGTCGCAGCTGCGGCTTGCCTGCAGTCCGTCTGTCTTTTGTGTTTTTTGTTGTTTTTGTCTCAATTGTAGTGTTAATATGATGTAGTGTTGTATGTTATGTTTTGGGGGGGGGGTGGGAGGGAACGGGAACTGTAACTGTAACATTCTCTCTCCAGAACGGAGACGCGACCTTTGTTCTGTATCGTGTCTCCGTTCCCGTTGCGGCCTACCACCGGCCATGCACCTGGGACCACCTGGGGCTCTGGTTCGCAGAGCCCGCGGTCCGGACTCACCACCTGCGGCGCTGGCTGCCTGCGAATGCTGCGGGAACGGCTGCGACTCGTCTCCGGAGGCTCCGGCGCGGGCCGCGTGGACGTCGGAAGCCCGCAGGCCCCTGGATGGGGGCCGACATCGGGAGCTCCGGCAGCGGCAGAGGCAACGTGTCCGCCCGCCCCGAATCGCGGGGCTTGGGTCGGCCCGCCACGGACCTTTCACCATCCGGCGCGGCCTGAAATAGGCCGCGGGATTTTTTTTCATCGCCCAGCGGGGGCTTCAATATCGGGAGCCCCGACCGCCCCGACGTGGCAACTCCAACAGCCTGACCGCGGGACAAGACGGCAGGGAAGAGAAAAAGACATTCTGGCCTTCCATCACAGTGAGGAGGGACTGGAGGAGACTCACTGTGATGGATGTTTCTTTTTGTTTGGTGTTAGTTGTGATTGTATGTGTTATTGCATTTTTATTGATTAATCTTATTGGTCTTATTGTTCAACTGCGGGTAATGTTTCATTTTACTACACATTTATGTGTATGTGACAAATAAACGACTATTGACTATTGACTATTGACTATTGAACCGGAGCACCCGAAGAAAACCCACATGGTCACGGGGAGAACCTACAAACTCCATACAGGCAACACCCGTGGTCAGGATCAAACACGGGTCTCTGGCGCTGTCAGGCAGCAACTCTACCGCTGCGCTTCCATGCCGCCCCTAAGCTATAGGTCCTGCCGTGGTCCTGAGATACATGATCAGTGATGACCTTCAAAGATACACTGGAAACTGCGTATGCTGGAATTCAGAGCAGACAACAAAGTGGTGAATTGGAACTGCCTTCCCAACAAACACTATTATAAAACACTTGGACAGGTACTTGGATA
Source organism: Rhinoraja longicauda (assembly GCF_053455715.1). Classification (NCBI taxonomy): domain Eukaryota; kingdom Metazoa; phylum Chordata; class Chondrichthyes; order Rajiformes; family Arhynchobatidae; genus Rhinoraja; species Rhinoraja longicauda. The sequence goes on from NC_135984.1 coordinate 10,254,113, forward strand.
GGAAAGGTGAGGAGGGATATGGGCCAAACGCATGCAAATGGGCCTAGCTTAGATGGGGCATCTTGGTCAGACTGAAGATGGCTGAGGGGACTGTTTCTGTGATCTGTGACTCTATGACTAATCCAGAGAAAAGATTAACACACCAAGTCACAGCTGTACAGTGATAAAGCCACCAGTTACTCAATGAGGCACACAGTACCCGAGGCCTTTCAATCAGCTAGACTCATTAAGTCAATCAATAAATAACACGGTTATATTTTATTATGTTGAGGATGGCTTTAGTTTTTAGTTTTAGAGATACTGCGTGGAAACAGGCCCTTCGCCCACCAAATCCCATGGATCCCTGCACAGTAGCACTCTCTTACACACACCAGGGACAATTTGCAATCTTTACCAATTCCAATTAACCTACGAACCTGTACGTCTGTGGAGTGTGGGAGGAAACCGGAGCACCCAGAGAAAACCCACGCGGTCATGGGGAGAACGAACAAACTCCGAACCGACAGCACCCGTAACTAGGATCGTACCCTGGGTCTCTGGCGCTGTAAGGCAGCAACTCTACCGCTGCGCCACCGTGCCACCCTCAGCTTGAATAAATCAGAGGATCATAGAGTCATTACAGTACAAAAGAAACTAAATGACTCGAGGCTGCCTTTTTGAAAGAATGGGAAGAAGGGTCTCGACTCGAAACGTCACCCATTCCTTCTCTTCTGAGATGCTGCCTGACCCGCTGAGTTACTCCAGCTTTTTGTGATACCATCGATCTGTTGTAATTAAGTTTGGTTTGATTGTGTTGATGTACAGTATTATCTGATCTGTTTGAACAGCTTGCAAAACAAAGCTGTTTGGTCTGCTCCACTGCAAAATCTCCTCAAGGTATGCCTGCTTTGAAGAACTTCTCCTCCTCTCTCCAATGACCCATTTCTTCTGTCCAGAGATGCTGCCTGTCCCGCTGAGTTACTCCAGCATTTTGTGCAAAGCCTTTTGGTATCTCGGAACATGTCACGGTAATAAACCGGCCTTTAAAGAAAGAGAGCCAAGTTTCTCTACCTGACCCTTGTAACTGAAGCTTCTCACCTGCCAGACCATTCCTGCAGATCCGTTCTACATTACTTTATTGTCTCCTGGATGTTATCTGGACTTGAGACCTGGGCCAGGTATGTGTGAGCACAGATTGGCCCAAGCTGCCAACGTTGTGCACACAGCAACACCATAGAGTCACAGAGCTGTAAAGCAAGGACATTTTTTAGATTTAGAGATACAGCGTGGAAACAGGCCCTTCGGCCCATCGGGTCCGCGCCGCCCAGTGATCCCCGCACATTAACACTATCCTACACACCCTAGGGACAATTTTTACATTTGCCCAGCCAATTAACCTACATACCTGTACGTCTTTGGAGTGTGGGAGGAAACCGAAGATCTCAGAGAAAACCCACGCAGGTCACGGGGAGAACGTACAAACTCCGTACAGACGGTGCCCGTAGTCAGGATTGAACCTGAGTCTCCGGCGCTGCATTTGCTGTAAGGTGGCAACTCTACCACTGCGCCACCGTGCCGCCCTTATTTTTATTTTTATTTTTTTAAATCAAATCACCTTTTAATTCAACCCACAATATTGAAATAAACATAGACATATGAAATGGAGATGCTGGAATCTTGATCATAAAACAGTGCTGGGTGAACTCAGCAAAATGGCGGCGCTGCCCTAGCAGCTGCGGCTCACCTGCGGTCCATTTGTCTTTGTGTTTTTGTTGTTTTTTTTGTCTTAATTGTAGTTGTGATGTGGTGTTTTTGTGTTTGTGTACTATGTGTGTATGTGGGGGGGAGGGGGGGAACTGTAACATTGTAAATAGATGTCCCTTCCGAACGGAGACCCGACCTTTGTTTTCTGGGCCGTGTCTCCGTTCCTGCTGCGGCCTACCATCGGCCCAACTCCTGGAGCTGGCGGCCTCCAGGGCTCTGGTTCGCAGAGCCCGCGGATCGGACTTACCATCACCGGAGCCGGCCGTCCTCGGAGGCTGCGGGAGCGGCTACGACTCGCCTTAGGCTCTGGCCGCGTGGATGCCGACATCGGGAGCTCCGGCAGCGGCAGCGTGTTCGCCCGCCCCGGGGTCGCGGGGCATGGGGCGCGGACATTCACCGTCCGGCGCGGCCTAAGATGGCCGCGGGATATTTCTCTGCTTGGCGGGGGCTTCAATGTCGGGAGCCACGACCGCCACGACGTGCAACAACAGCGGCAGCAGCAGCGTGTTCGCCCGCCCCGGATCGGACTTATCATCAGCGGAGCCGGCCGTCTTCGGAGGCTGCGGGAGCGGCTGCGACGCGACGCGCCTTGGGCTTGGCCCGCTGTGGACCATCCGGCGCGGCCTGCAACAACAACAACCTGGCTGCAGGCGAGGACAGCGGGAGAAGGGAAAGACATTGTGGCCTTCCATCACAGTGAGGAGAGGACTGGAGGAGACTCACTGTGATGGATGTTTCTTTGATGGATGTTTCTTTTTTTGTGTGTTTTTGGGGTTGGGTAATTTGAATGCCTATTTAATGCTTTTATTGTTGGACTGTGTTTTTGGGGGTTTTGGGGTTGTGTAATTTGAATGCATATTTAATGCTGTTATTGTTGGGCTGTGTTTTGGGGGTTTTTGGGGTTGTGTAATTTGAATGCCTATTTAATGCTTTTATTGTTGGACTGTGTTTTGGGGGTTTTTTGGGGTTGTGTAATTTTAATGCTTATTTAATGCTTTTATTGTTGGACTGTGGGTGACTGAATTTCGTCCAATATTGGATGACAAATAAAGCTATCTTGTATCTCTCTAGTCAGCATCTGTGGAGGGAAATGGACAGGCAACATTTCGGGTCAGAAATCTGAAGAAGGGTCCTGACCCAAAATGTCATCTGTCCACAGGTTGGCATAGACCTTGCCAACCAAACTCTCCAAGCAAAACTAATTTTCTCTCTAAGCCCTTCCTATTCATATATCTATCCAAACGTCTTAAGTGGTAATTGTAGCCATTTCTACAGTTTCTCTGGCAGCTCATTCCAGATGTGAACTGCCCTCTGTGTGAATAGGTTGCCCCTCGGGTCCCTCCTACATCGCCACCCTCTCATTTAAGACTAGGCACTCTATTTCTTGAATCCGCTAGTCTGGGATAAAGACTGTGAGCGTTCACTTAATCCATGCCCCTCGCGATCTTGTCCAATTCCGCAATGGGGATGGAGTGAATCGGACTGTACCCCAAATTATGGAAGGACCGTTCAGAAGCTTGAAGCAGAGGGGAAGAAGCTGTTGCGTGCTTTCCAACGCCGACCAACGCACGCGGTGCTACGAAGTACATACAGTGCATTCACAAAGTATTCAGACCCCTTCACTTTCTCCACATTTTGCTACGTTACAGCCGTATTTTAAAATGGATTAAATTCTTTTTCTTAATCATCAATCTACACACAATACCCCATAATAAAAAAAAGCAAAGTAATTAAAATGAAATAACGGAAATTAAATTTAATCCAATTTAAAAGAAGGCTGTAACGCGGCACAATGCGGAAAAAGTGAAGAGGTCTGAATACTTTCTGAATGCACTGTATAGTAGAGTTGCTGCCCTGTAGCTCGAGGTGACTGTAGCCCACTGAATGAATGAAAGAATGAATGAATGAATGAATGAATGAATGAATGAATGAATGAATGAATGAATGAATGAATGAATGAATGAATGAATGAATGATACTTTATTCTCAGGCGTACCTGTCTTGTTTTGCATCCATCCTAGGCAGTACACAAGTGTCGGCACGTTTTGGTGCCAACAAAGTTACAAAAGTACCGAACAGTCCTGTCTACTGCCTGCCACCATGTGTGGTTCAGTTGAACACTACAGGGTTCAGTCGTGCCCTCCCCATCTGCATCCGCGGACCAGGCTTGGAACCAGAGCAGACTCTGTGTCAGAGTCTGTACCTCCTGACACAGACTCTCACCATGCATGACATCTGTTCTAATGAATGCTCCTGAAGTCATCAAAACTCGAGCGAGGGAGCCCAATAGCTTTCAGCGTTTCACTACAGAGCACACAGAGCTACTGCTGGGAAATCAACAAGTCATTTGAGTTTAGACAAGCTCTCTGAAGAAGGGTCTCGACCCAAAACGTCAGCAATTCCTTTTCTCCAGAGCTGCTTGCTGCCTGTTCCGCTGAGTTACTCCGGCTTTTTGTGTCTATCTTCGGTTTAAACCAGCATCTGCAGTTCCTTCCGGCACAAGTCAATGGAGTTTGTTCTTCCACGGAAATCACAGGTTGTTGCAGTCTCCCAAAGAATGAAATAGACTGGTTTTAACTAATAAACTGAACCCTGTATACTGCATGCCACAACCCTGTAACCTTAAACACATAAAGCGTTTTGTTCATGACCCAGGTAGTTTGCTTTAGACAATAGACAATAGACAATAGACAATAGACAATAGGTGCAGGAGGAGGCCATTCAGCCCTTTGAGCCAGCACCGCCATTCAATGTGATCATGGCTGATCATCCACAATCAGTACCCCGTTCCTGCCTTCTCCCAATGCCCCCTGACTCCGCTATCCTTAAGAGCTCTATCTAGCTCTCTCGAATGCATTCAGAGAATTGGCCTCCACTGCCTTCTGAGGCAGAGAATTCCACAGATTCACAACTCTCTGACTGAAATTTTTTTTCCTCATCTCCGTCCTAAATGGCCTACCCCTTATTCTTAAACTGTGGCCCCTTGTTCTGGACTCCCCCAACATTGGGAACATGTTTCCTGCCTCTAACGTGTCCAACCCCTTAATAATCTTATACGTTTCGATAAGATCCCCTCTCATCCTTCTAAATTCCAGTGTATACAAGCCTAGTCGCTCCAATCTTTCAACATAAGCTTTAAGAAAGGCATTGCCCTAATTCATCGTTGAGAATATATCTGTTACCAAGCAAGGTTTGGAATGGTGGAATAAAGTGCTTTTACATCATGATATTGGCCACTCATGCCGATGACTCTTTGTTCTGCAGTTCAACTCATCACCAGTATTAGAGTTTGATACAGCCTCTCTAGATGGGAGAATACAGGACAGAGAGGCTTGACAAAATACAGCAGCCAATTCAGATGATAAATGCGGAAGGCATTCATTTCAACTATTGACCTATTGGGAAGATTATTATATCCTAAGTACGTTGACTATGTTCATGTCAGAGCTAACATTTTAATATGTGCTTGATGTGCCAGTAACTGATTAACCCTGCGGCAGTTGGAACACCAATTTAGCCAATTAAGAGTAAAAAGATTTAATTAACTTTAGTAATATTGCATAGTCCAACATTTCAAAACCCTCATCCAACAAGGCCAAAGAATAACATTAAATCCAATTCTATTAACTGGCTCAAACAGAACATGATATATATTTAGTCTCTCCTCTTTTGCTGAACAGGATTTCCAATCCTTGGTGCATGTCAAGAGACAAAAGTGTGTAATTGTCGTACATACGGACAACAGAACAATGAAACCTTCACTGACTTCAACTTTATTGGCCCATTATAGGCCCATTAGGGTGTCAGGGTTTATGGGAGAAGACAGGAGAATGGGGTTGAGAGGGACAGACAGACAGACAGACAGACAGACAGACAGACAGACAGACAGACAGACAGACAGACAGGCAGGCAGCAGGCAGGCAGGCAGGCAGGCAGGCAGGCAGGCAGGCAGGCAGGCAGACAGACAGACAGACAGACAGACAGACAGACAGACAGACAGACAGACAGACAGACAGACAGACAGACAGACAGGCAGGCAGACAGGCAGGCAGGCAGGCAGGCAGGCAGGCAGGCAGGCAGGCAGACAGACAGACAGACAGACAGACAGACAGACAGACAGACAGACAGACAGACAGACAGACAGACAGACAGACAGACAGACAGACAGACAGACAGACAGACAGACAGACAGACAGATAGATAGATAGATAGATAGATAGATAGATAGATAGATAGATAGATAGATAGATAGATAGATAGATAGATAGATAGATAGATAGATAGATAGATAGATAGATAGATAGATAGATAGATAATGATTGAATGGCGGAGTAGGCTTGATGGGCCGAATGACCTAATTCTGCTTCTATAACTTATGAACTCATTAACACAATAACAGACAGATAAATACATAATAATCAATCATACGATAAATTAATAACCATTTAAGAAAGATTCAGACAGGTTCATGGATAGGACAAGTTTAAAGGGATATGGGATGGGCCAAACACAGGCAGGTGGGACTAGTGTAACTGGGACATGTTGGTCGGTGTGGGCAAGTTGGGCCGAAGGGCCTGGTTCATGCTGTATGATTCTACGACTCTACAACCGTTACTACATAATAGTGCAAAACCTAAGTCTGCCGTGCAACCAGCCACAGTCCGTGGAAGATCATAATTGCTGAGTTTAGTGTTGTATGGTCCCTTATTTGCACACATCATGAATTCTAGTAATTGCTTTTCCTATTTTTGTTAATTAGTTTCCCAGGTAAAATGCTGCGGACAGGGAAATCTTTCCTCTGTTCTCTGCATTAAAGTATGTAACATGCAAACATCTGCTTGTCATTGATAGGAAGGAGCTGAACTTTAATGCTCCAATGTGCTGATAGTGTGTAGAATAGAGGGCCGGATATAACTCACCCTGACTCAGTGCATGAGCCAAGTGCTCAGCAAGTTCACTCTTTCTGCCATTAATCTCCTCACAACCTAGTAGGACCCAGAAGAGTCACCGAAAGGACGGTCATGGTGGCGCAGCGGTAGAGATGCTGCCTTACAGCAAATGCAGCCCGGAGACCCGGGTTCAATCCCGACCACGGGCGCTGCCTGTACTGAGTTTGTACGCTCTCCCCGTAACCTGCGTGGGTTTTCTCCACGATCTTCGGTTTCCTCCCGCACTCCAAAGACGTACAGGTTTGTAGGTAAATTGGCTTGGTAAACGTAAAAATTGTCCCTAGCGGGTGTCGGATAGTGTTAATGTGCGGGGATCGCTGGTCAGCGCGGACCTGGTGGGCCGAAGGGCCTGTTTCCGCGCTGTATCTCTAAACTAAAGGAGATACAAAAAACTACAGATGCTGGTTTACAAAAAAAAGACGTGCAGTTTTGTAGGTTAACTGGCCTCTGTAAATTGTCTCTGGTCAGGAGGATAGAACTAGTGTACGGGTCAGTGCGGTGGGCCGAAGATCCTTATTCCACACTGTATCACTAAACCAAACCCAAACTAAACTAAACTAAACTAAACTAAACATTTACCATTGAAGCAATGCAGCCAATGTAGTTCTCCAATGGAGACACCAGGAAAAAAACCCTCAAAGTGCTGGAGTAACTCGGCAGGTTAGGCAGCGTCTCTGGTCAAAGAGGATGGTTTAACTTAGTCTAGTTTAGAGATACAATGCGGAAACAGGCCCTTCAGCCCGCCAAGTCGGCACGACCAGTGATCCCTGCAAACGAACTATCCTATGCACACGAGGGACAATTTACACTTATACCAAGCCAGTTGACCTACAAACCTGTACCACTTGGAGTGTGGGGGGAAACCAAAGATCTCGAACAAAACCCTGGGGGAGAACGTACAAACTCCGTACAGACAGCACCCAAAATCGGGATCGAACCCGGGTCTCTGGCACTGCAAGCGCTGTAAAGCAGCAACTCTACCGCTGCGCCACCGTGCCAGCACGCCACCGCTAGCTGGTGAAATTTTGGGTCGAGTCCCTTCTTCAAACAATCTTGCCTTCAACCCTTGTATAATCCTCTCCTCGATTTGTCAGCTCAGTGATGCAGTGGCACAGCTGCTGCCTCGCAGCGTCAGAGCGCCCGGTTCAATCCTGGGTCGAGCTCAAAAATAATAAAGTAGCAATTACTCTAATGTGATAATAGTATAGGCCTTCCAGTAACCAGTGGGAGACAGGGCATCAGATATGTAGACAGATTGGCACAGTGGTGCAGCTGGTCGAACCGATGCCTCACAGCACTGGGGACCCCGGTTCAATCCTAACCTCGGGTTGTGTCTGTGTGCAGTTTGTACATTCTCCCTGTGACCATGTGGGTTTCCTCCAGACGCTCCGGTTTCACCCCACATTCTATAGACGTTGCAGCGTTGTATTCCAATTGGCCTCTGTCAAAATTGTGGAACTCGATGGGTCAGGCAATATCTGGGGAGAGTGTGGACAGATGACATTTCGGGTCGGGCATTTTCCAACCTGTATCCGGAGTGAGCTGCCAGAAGTGAGTTGCATTCAAGAGAGTGAGTTGCATTCAAGAGAGAGCTAGATAGAGCTCGTAAGGATAGCGGAGAAGGCAGGAACGGGGTACTGATTGAGAATGATCAGCCATGATCACATTGAATGGTGGTGCTGGCTCGAAGGGCCGAATGGCCTACTCCTGCAACTATTGTCTATTGTCTAAGAAGCTAGAGAAGCAGATATCATTTAACGACTTCTAAAAGAACATTCGTACAAATACGTGGATAGAAAGGGTTCAGAGGTCGATGGGCCAAACGCAGACAAATTAGACTATCCCAAAATGCCAGCTTGGTGGGCACGGACAAGATGGACTGAAAGGCCTGTTTCTGCACTGTACAACTCTACGATTCAACTATTCCTTGACTCTGATCCAGACTGGAGATGAAACATAACCAAATCCTGTGGCAGTCCCATTGACCCTCCGAATCCAGATTACTGAGATTTATTAGGGCCTTTGTACTTCTTTGACAACCGCTGTTGAAGCCCAGTGCCATTTCTACAGGTGCAGTCTTTGTGAATTATCCTGATGCATTTCCAAGAGGCTCTGAAAAGGTGCGGAACATATTTTTATTTTTGACGTGGGCTTTAATAAAACCTGATTTCACTTCAGAAGTGAATATTGTGCAGCAACTCAGTCGCAGAGATTAAGTATCTGGATAAAAAAATATTGCTAACCTAGGAAGACCTGACAATTACTGATCAAGCCTCACTTATGTTCTCTACTGAACGACAAAGGCTAAGATGTGCATCTTAGTCAGACTGCCTGCAGAACAAAACTTTATTGATTGAGCAAAAAAAAAAATGCAGACAGCAACCAAGGATAAAGGGCAAATTAAAATTTGAATGCATTAAATCCATTCCATAAACCAAATAGCCTGACTCCAAAGCATCCATTGTAATTTGTATTGGATTTTTATTTTTAATGAGTGGATTTAATTTTTCAATGTGTGTGTGTTTGTTTTTTTGAGGGAAGGTTTAGTTTGGCCTTTAATTTCAGCAAGAATGACGAGTCTGATTCCATGCGATGAATAGACACAAAATGCTGGAGTAAATCAGCGGGATAGGCAGCTTCTCCAGAGAGAAGGAATGGGTGATGTTTTGGGTCGGTACATGGGATTGAGCTGTTTAAATCAGGTTGATGTAGGCCCCAGGAATCTGGGTTGATGCAGTCCAGGAGACAGTGCCAAGGTGGGCTAAATGTATTGGTCTGAAGAAGGGTCCCGACCTGAAACGTCACCCATCCTTTGTCTCCAGAGATGCTGCCTGGCCCGCTGAGTTACTCCAACACTTTTTCTCCAGAGATGCTGCCTGGCCCGCTGAGTTACTCCAACACTTTTTCTCCAGAGATGCTGCCTGCCCCGCTGAGTTACTCCAACACTTCGTGTCTATCTTGGGCTAAATGTGATCGAGGTTGCTGCAGTCACCTTAGGGCTGAGGCCACATAAATAATGTGCAGCGAAAAAACATATTGTATCTACCAAGCTGGAGACATGCTGCCCTGGAGGTTAGGAGGAGAGTCGGTCATGTCTATAGCATCTTCCACATCCTTTCAGGACTTCCCAAAGAAGGTTTACAAACGTTAGATTTTAGACTTTAGAGATACAGCACGGAAACAGGCCCTTCAGCCCTCCAGCAATGGTCACCCCCATATACTATCACTACCCCACACACAAGAGCCAATTTCCATTTTTTACCAAAGCCAATTAACCGACAATCCTGTACGTTTTTTGAACGTGGGAGGAAACCGGAGCACCCGGAGAAAACCCGATGGAGAAGGGATAATGTTCAAAGTCTGTACTGACACCAACCGTGGTCTCTGGCGCTGTGAGGAAGCAGCTCTACCACTGCGCCACCGTTCTGCCCCCAATCACTCTGTTTCGAAGTGTAGGACTGTGGGAAGAATATCAGCCAGTTTGGGCAGAGCAAGATCTCATGCACTCGAGTAAGATAACGAACAGATAATCTGCCTTGGAATTACTGGTTGGAGAATAAACATTGGTTCTCCACCTTTCTCTCCAAGAAAATCCTTTAAAACCCCCCTCCTGAGACAACCTTTTGATCATCTGCCCGAAATCCTCAAATGTCTTCATTGAACTGAAGAAGAGTCCCGACCCGAAACATTGTCTGTCTATTCCCCCCTGGAGATGCTGCCAGACCCGCTGGCTGACTTACTCCAGCACTTGTATTCACTGGAGATTAGAAGGATGAGAGGGGATCTTATAGAAACATATAAAATTATAAAAGGATTGGACAAGCTACATGCAGGAAAAATGTTCCCAATGTTGGGGGAGTCCAGAACCAGGGGCCACAGTCTAAGAATAAAGTGGAGGCTATTTAAACCTGAGGTGAGAAGGAACTTTTTCACCTAGAGAGTTGTGAATTTGTGGAATTCTCTGCCACAGAGGGCAGTGGAAGCCAAATCACTGGATGGATTTAAGAGAGAGTTAGATAGAGCTCTAGGGGCTAGCAGAATCAAGGGATATGGTGAGAAGGCAGGAACGGGGTACTGATTGTGGATGATCAGCCATGATCACAATGAATGGCAGTGCTGGCTCGAAGGGCCGAATGGCCTCCTCCTGCACCTATTTTCTATGATTCTATGTTTCTACTTTGTGTTCTGCTCTAGATTCCAGCTTCTGCAAACCCACGTGCCTCCAGCTACAACGACTTTGTGTCAATCTTTGCTCGTAAAAGTTTCTGTGACAAATGTTGAGACGTTTTAAAGCTATGTGTCCTGAGCAATGAAAATGTGCTGTTTATATCATAATCAATAGAATAATTATAACGAAGACATTACCAGAATAAAAATCTTCCTGGTATTGGTGTTGTTTTTTATTATTGGCGTGTGCAGATGCAGTGGAAAGCAATGCCTGCTATCCAATCATATCACACTGTCTGAGTACAATCAAGACTTACGCAACTACAAAATCCAGTACAAAGAGAAAAATACCAGACCTAAATATAGTGCTGCAGCGTTATGCCATTATAGTTACAGTGAAAACTCCAACGTCCCCAATGTGGTAAACATAGAAACACAGAAACATAGAAAATAGATGCAGGAGGAGGCCATTTGGCACTTTGAGCCAGCACCGCCATTCATTGTGATAATGGCTGATCGTCCACAATCAGTAACCCGTGCCTGCCTTCTCCCCATATCCCTTGATTCCGCTAGCCCCTAGAGCTCTATCTAACTCTCTTTTAAATTCTGTCTTCTGTGGCAGAGAATTCCGCAAATTCACAACTCTGGGTGAAAAGGTTTTTTTTCTCACCTCAGTTTTAAATAGCCTCCACTTTATTCTTAGACTGTGGCCCCTGGTTCTGGACTCCCCCAACATTGGGAGCATTTTTCCTGCATCTAGCCTGTCCAGTCCTTTTATAATTTTATATGTTTCTATAAGATCCCCCCTCTCATCCATCGGTTGGAAGATCAGTCTAAAGAATGTTCCCAACCTGAAACGTTGTCTGTCCATTCTCACCATAGATGCTGCATAACCCACTGAGTTACTCCAGGACTTTCTGGTTTAGTTTAGTTTAATTTAGTTTAGTTTAGAGATACCGCGCGGAAGAAGGCCCTTCAGCCCATCAAGTCCGCACCGACCAGCGATCCCCGCAAACTAACACTATCCTACACACACACTAGGGACAATTTACACTTAGACCAAGCCAATTAACCTACAAACCTGTACATCCTGCAGTGTGGGAGAAAACCCACGTGGTCACAGGTAGAACGTACAAACTCCGTGCGGACAGCACCCGTAGTCGGGATCGAACCCGGGCCTCCGGTGCTGCAAGTGCTGTAGGGCAGCAACTCTACCGCTGCGCCACCGTGCCGCCCTTCTGCGCCACCATGCTGCCTTTGCTCAAGATTTTGGCATCTGCAGATCCTTGTATCTCCAAAGTCCACAGTGGATTGTAGTTGAGTTAGGGTAGTGGTTAGTGTTGTGTGGTGTGGTTCAGGAACCTGACTGTTGATGGAAAGAAGCTGTTCCTGACGTCGTGCTTCTCAGCTCAATTGTTCAATGGTTCGATGGCTCTTTTATTATCACGAGTACCAAGATACAGTGAAACTCTTTTGCATGCAGATCAGTAAGATTATTGCCACACTTAAGTACCATATCTGATTAAGTACTGAACGCATTGAAACAGCTCACTGAGTCCATATGCAAGAGTCACCAGCTTTTGGCACCATTTTCAAAGTCCCTGTTGCAGCAGGCCACAAAGATCCATTGCAGCCGTCCTCCATCCAGGTCACCAGCGAACCGTCGTCCCTCTCCTCACCCAGCCTTCGGACTTTGTGTCCTCAGGGACGCCTCCCCCAGCCGACCTGAGGACGCGTACGGTAAGACCCTCGTGTGTGCTCAGCGACCCTTTGTCCAGCGTCATCCGCCGTCGCCTTGCGGTTCCTGTACCACCTTCCCAATTTTTAGATTTTTTTTAGATTTAGATTTAGAGATACAGCGCGGAAACAGGCCCTTCGGCCCACCGGGTCCGCGCCGCCCAGCCATCCCCGCACATTAACACTATCCTACACACACTAGGGACAATTTTTACATTTACCCAGTCAATTAACCTACATACCTGCACGTCTTTGGAGTGTGGGAGGAAACCGAAGATCTCGGAGAAAACCCACGCAGGTCACGGGGAGAACGTACAAACTCCGTACAGACGGCGCCCGTAGTCAGGGTCGAACCTGAGTCTCCGGCGCTGCATTCGCTGTAAGGCAGCAACTCTACCGCTGCGCCACCGTGCCGCCATATGGTAGCAGTGAGATAAGAGTTGGGTCATACAAACAGTGCTGGGCATGGAGGCATCATCTCGCCCGTTATTAGCCGACCAAAATTAATTTAGTTTAGTTTGGTTTAGTTTATTGTCATGTGTATCGAGTTACAGTGAAAAGCTTTTGTAGCGTGCTAACCAGCCAGTGGAAAGACATTACATGATTATAATCGAGCCGTCCGTAATCAAATCATAATCAAATTTTGGTTGAGATGAATGTCACTCATACGTTCTAGGAGCAGAATGAGGCCATTCATCCCATCACGTCTACTCCACCATTCAATCATGGCTGATCTATTTTTCCTTCTCAACCCCATTCTCCTGCCTTCACCCCATAACCCCTGACACCCGTACTAATCAAGAATCTGTCAATCTCCGCCTTAAAAATATCCATTGACCTGGCCTCCGCAGCCGTCTGTGGCAATGAATTCCACAGATTCACCACCCTCTGACTAAATAAGTTCTTCCTCATCTCCTTTCTACAGGTACGTCCTTTTATTCTGAGGCTGTGCCCTCTGGTCCTAGACTCTCCCACTTGTGGAAACATCCTCTCCACATCCACTCAAACCAGGCCTTTCGCCATTCGGTAAGTTTCAATGAGGTTCCCCCCTCATCCTTCTAAACTCAAATTAAGGCGATGGGCTTCAGTCAAGAAGCTCCAGCTGGAAAGGTCCGTAGATGGGAATCACTAGATGTGTCACTTCACCAGGGTCCAACGTCTTGAGTTATCTGTCATTCACCTTGAAGATGTGAATGACTGTGAAACCCATCACTGGGCCATTTGCCAAATTCAACAGCACAATAGATCCCCACAGTTATTGGAATTCCACCTCAATAACATTGCTTGAAGACCTCCCAAATTATTTCCTGCCTTTTATTAAACATAGCTTTATGAACCGACAAACCATATTCTTTACACTCTCCCTTTTTTTGAAATCTGATCTTTTATTCTTGCCAAAATAAACATGGTTTTATATTAAAATTATTCAAATGGTATTTGCAAGAAAACTAAACTTGCTGCAAAAAGTGTGAATTGTATATTAGTTAGATTTGAAATATGAAATTTAAATGAATTTATGAGTGTTTTTTTTTCATCGTAGACTTGTTTCTTCCCAGAATTGTGCAAACCCACTGCCAGATTATAATCCACATTAATAAACTGCAGGTGTCTAATTAGGTCATTAACACGCTATTAGTGGCTGTTGCCAGCCACACATACATTTCAAGACAAAGAGTTTGGTACAGTAGATGTGAATTAAAATTAGTCATCGAGATAAAGCAGGTAGACTTTAGACTTTAAAGATACAGCTTGGAAACAGGCCCTTCGGCCCACCGAGTCCGTGCCGACCAGTGATCCCTGCACATTAACACCATCCTACACACACTAGGGACAATTTACACTTACACCAAGCCAATTAACCTACAAAGGCTATGCGTCTTTAGAGTGTGGGAGGAAACTGAAACACCCGGAGAAAACCCATGTGGTCACGGGGAGAAATTACAAACTCCATACAGACAGCGCCCGTGGTCAGGATCGATCACGGGTCTCTGGCGCTGCAGGTAGCAACTCTACCGCTGCCCTACCTTGCTGCCTATGGTAGGGAATAAAAAACAGCGTGCTGGAGAAACCCAGTGGGTCGAGGAGAGGAACGACAGTTCGTTGGTCGACCAAGTAGAGGCGACTGCTGCAACGGCCCTTCATGGCCAGCTCATTTCATCAATGATAGGAGCAGAATCAGGCCGTGTGGCCCATCAATTCTACTCTGCCATTCAATCTTGGCTGATCGATCTCCCCCTCCTAACCCCATTCTCCTGCCTTCTACCCATAACCCTTGACAGCTGCAGTTGCGACTTTGAAATGGTACCAAACCCTGGCAACTCTTGCGTGTGCACTCAGTGGGCGATTTCTACGCATTATGAACATAAGGGGGATTGTACTTATGTATGGCAATAATCTTACTAATCTGTATGCAGAAAAAGCGCCGGAGACTCAGGTTCGATCCTGACTACGGGCGCCGTCTGTATGGAGTTTGTACGTTCTCCCCGTGACCTGCGTGGGTTTTCTCCGAGATCTTCGGTT
This sequence comes from Rhinoraja longicauda, assembly GCF_053455715.1. Lineage (NCBI taxonomy): Eukaryota > Metazoa > Chordata > Chondrichthyes > Rajiformes > Arhynchobatidae > Rhinoraja > Rhinoraja longicauda. The sequence goes on from NC_135984.1 coordinate 10,269,229, forward strand.
TCCTCCCACACTCCAAAGACGTGCAGGTATGTAGGTTAATTGGCTGGGCAAATGTAAAAATTGTCCCTAGTGGGTGTAGGATAGTGTTAGTGTGCGGGGATCGCTGGGCGGCGCGGACCCGGTGGGCCGAAGGGCCTGTTTCTGCGCTGTATCTCTAAATCTAAATCTAAAAAGAATCTCACTGTAACCTGGCACTCGTGATAATAAAGGAACTATTGAATCATTGTGTCAGACGGCATCTGAGGAAGGAATGGACGGATGATGCTTCGGGTCAGGACCCTTGTTCAGACTGTTGGAGTGGGGGGGAAGAAAGCTGGGAAAGAGAGGTGGAGATGGGGCAAGTGGTGGGGGGGGATACAGGTGAGGAGAGGTAATTGGCAGATACTGTAGGCGGAGTGACTGACAATGGCCCGAGGTGAAAAGGGGACAACAGCTGATAGGTGAGGAGTGAAGAGGGGTGAAATGTATTGCTAGTAGGAGGGAGAAAGATAGAACAGGGCACGGGGATGTGGGGGGATAAAGGAGAAATATGGGATTAGGGTTGGGAGATGAAAGTACAGAGGGAAAAGGTGCAGGGTGACTGGGGTGGTGGGAAATGATGGAGGGAATGTGGGGTTGGTGTGGGGGAACTGAGAGAGGGTAGTGGGGTATTGCTTGAAATTGCGAAATCAATGTTCACACCATTGGTTGTAAGTTATATGAGGTGCCCTTCCTCCAGTTTGCATGTGGCCTCACTAGGGCAATGGAGGAGGCCCAGGACAGAAGGGCCAGCACGGGAATGGGGAAGGGGAGTTAATATGGTTTGTCAACATGGAGATTGCCGCTGGCTTCTTCACCATCTGCAGGCCGCGGAGAAACTCTGGTCGGGTTTATTTCCTTCAAAAGACAAGTTTGATTCAACAAAGAATCCTGAAGCATGCAACACAAACTGCGAAACCCTTAACAATGAGAGGAATAGATCGGGGAGATGCACACAGAGTCTCTTGCCCAGAGTAGAGGAACCGAGGACCAGACACCATAGGTTCAAGGTGAAGGGGAGAAGATTTAATAGGAATCCGAGCTGGAACTTTTTCACACAAAGGGTGGTGGGTGTATGGATCAAGCTGCCAGAGGAGATACAAGTAGTATAAGAAGATAACTGCAGATGCTGTTATAAGAAGATAACTGCAGATGCTGTTATAAGATAAGGGGTAGGCCATTTAGAACGGAGATGAGGAAGAACTTTTTCAGTCAGAGAGTGGTGAAGGTGTGGAATTCTCTGCCTCAGAAGGCAGTGGAGGCCAGTTCGTTGGATGCTTTCAAGAGAGAGCTGGATAGAGCTCTTAAGGATAGCGGAGTGAGGGGGTATGGGGAGAAGGCAGGAACGGGGTACTGATTGACAGTGATCAGCCATGATCGCATTGAATGGCGGTGCTGGCTCGAAGGGCTGAATGGCCTCCTCCTGCACCTATTGTCTATTGTCTAAGAAGATAACTGCAGATAGTTGAGCCAGGGACTAGAGGGACTGGCGGGATATGGACCAAGTGCAGGCAGGTGGGACTAATGTAGCTGGGACATGTTGGCCGGTGTGGGCAAGATGGGCCGAAGGGGCCTGTTCCCACATTGTATCAGGACACTGTATCATGTTTTCAAGAGAGAGTTAGATTTAGCTCTTAGGGCTAAAGGAATCAAGGGATTATGGGGAAAAGGCAGGAACGGGGTACTGATTTTAAATGATCATCCATGATCATATTGAATGGCGGTGCTGGCTCGAAGGGCCGAGTGGCCTACTCCTGCACCTATGTTTCTATGTTTCTATGTTTGTATGTTTCCACCACTCTGTGACTCTATGACTCTAAGATCAATCCACCTGATTGATGCCTTCCAACCTCCTTGCCCACATCAGCATTCCACACAGTTACTGCTTGATTTTAAAGGTAATCTGTCACGATGAAATCTCATGCTCTGCTATCATGTTACTGCACCAGGACTAAAAGTGAGTTTAATTGGAATGAAAGAGGCGACTCGTCGTCAGTGCACTTGTGAAGCCTGAACTCTTTTGACAGCTTTCCATTTCTCTATTAACTTTATTCCATGTCAGAGTGTGAGTTGCTCATTACTCTGAAGGGATCTTTTTCACCACAAAGCAGTGGGAACGTTGAACCTTTCTCCGCGAGGAATAGTTGACACGATTACAGTTTGTACGGTTAAGAGGTGACCAGACAAGTGGATTTGAGAGCAGGGAATAGCGAGCAATGCTGGTACATTTACATAGAACATAGAAGAGTCTAAAGCACAGGGACAGGCCCTTCGGCCCACAATGTTTGTGCTGAACATGATGCCAAGTTAACCTAATTTCCTCTGCTTGCACATGATCCATATCCCTCCGCTCCCTGCATAATCATGTACCTATCTAAAAGCCTCTTAAACACCACAATCATATCTGCTTACACCATCCCCTGGTAGTGTGTTCCAGGCACCCACTACCCAACAAATTAGCTCTACACGTAGGGTTGCCAACTGTCCCGTATTAGCCGGGACACCCCGTATATTGGGCCCAATTGGTTTGTCCCATATGGGACTGCCCTTGTCCCGTATTAGGCCGGGGGACGCTGTAGGCCCGGACACTGTAGGTCTGGACACTGTAGGCCCGGACAGTGTAGGCCCGGACAGTGTAGGCCCAGACAGTGTAGGCCCGGACAGTGTAGGTCTGTTCAGTGTAGGCCCGGACAGTGTAAGCCCGGACAGTGTAGGCCCGGACAGTGTAGGCCCGGAGCCTCCCAGCCCGGGCGGCCGCCAATGGTGGAGCGGGAGCACGTGGCCGCTGGCTGGGTTAGGTCACGTGGGGTGTGGGGCGGTGACGTCACCTTTTGTCCCTTATTTGGGAGTAAGAATGTTGGCAACCCTACCGACACGTCTCCTTTAAATTTCCGCTCTGATCTTAAAACTATGTCCTCTCGTCTTTGACATTTCCACCCTGAGATAAAAGTTTCTGACTGTTTGCCTAATCGATGCCTCATAACGTTGTATGCCCCAAACAGGTCTCCCCTCAGCCTCCGACACTCCAGAGAAAACAACCCACATTTCTCTAACCTCTCCCTGTAGTTCGTACCCTCTAATCCAGGCAGCATTCTGGTAAACCTCTTCTGCACCCGCTCCAAACCCTCCACATCCTTCTGGAAAGGGGTGACCAGAACTGCACTCAATACAGGAGAAAATGCCGGAGCAGTTTAGTTTCGTTTATTTATTGTCACAGTGAAAGGTTTTTGCTGCATGCTAACCAGTCAGCGGAAAGACGATACAGCAATATAATCAAGTCATTCACAGTGTACAGATATACGATAAAGGGAATAACGTGAATCACGTTTAGTGCAACATAAAGCCAGTCGACTGGGGCATGAATCCAGCATGGATTATTGGGCCGAACAGCCTCTCGTCTCTTCCCAATTCAGCCCAATTGTGGTGATCGTGAGGTTTTAGTTGTTGCCTTTCTAGCCTGTTACCCATGTAACTTCTGTAAAAGGCAGGGAGCTGAAATCTGATCCGTACCATTCCACTGATGCTCTCTCTGACTGGGCTCCGCAAGCTGTCATGTTCTATGTCACTGAGATATATCCATCTCATCAAATTATATTCCCTATAAATCTTCAACTCAATCTTGTAAAATGGAAATACTGAAGATTCTGCTCCTCCCCTTCCCACTAAATCAGTATCAGATCCAAAATCATTCATCTACACTGAGGATGAGCCAGAAATACGTGTCGTCACTGAGACCGGTAACAGCAAGGCTGTGATTTAACGTGCTGTCTGTGTCTGTGTCCGGACAAGTAATTGTGGCTTTGGAGCTTGCAGTAATACACAAGAATAACATAACTGCAACGACTCTCAACAGGACTTCATTGCTTATGGAAATTGCAGAGAGTTGTGCTTGTAGCCCAGTCCATCACGCTCGCCTGTCCTCCTGTCCTCCTGTCCTCCCCCCCCCCCAATGGCTCCATCTACACCTCACGCTGTCTCGGGAAAGCAGTCAACATAATTAAGGACCTTTTTCACCCTGGTCATTTCTGCTTCTCCCCACTCCTGTTGGGCGGAAGATACAAAAGCTTGAAAGCACGTACCGCCAGATTCAGGAGCAGCTTCTCTTTGCTCTTGCCGGACTGCTGAATGGTCCTCCCATACGGCTTCAGACTTCAGAGATGCAGAGCGGTAAAAAAACAGGTTCCTTTAGCCCACTGAAACCGTGCCAGCCAGTCATCACTCATGCACCAGCACAATCCCAAACACTAGGGACAATTTACCCAAAACCAATCAACCCATAAACCTTTACATCTTTGGAGTGTGGGACAATAAACAATAGATAATAGACAATAGCCAATAGGTGCAGGAGGAGGCCATTCGGCCCTTCGAGCCAGCACCGCCATTCAATGTGATCATGGCTGATCATTCACAATCAGTACCCCGTTCCTGCCTTCTCCCCATACCCCCTGACTCCGCTATCCTTAAGAGCTCTATCTAGAGCTCTTAAGGGAGGAAACCAGAGCACCTGGAGAAAACCCACGTGGTCACAGGGAGAACGTACAAACTCCATATGGCAGCACCCGTAGTCAGGATCGAACATGGGTTTTTGGGGTTTGTAAGGCAGCAACTCTACCGCTGCGCCACCGTGCTGCCTGAGGGTACTGTCCGATTCTCCAACCTACCTCAATGAGGCCCTTGCACTTCTTCTCTCTAACTAACACTATAATGCTGCTGTAACAGTATATTCTGCAGTCCTGTATCTCCCTGCTTGTTGCACTACCTGTTTATGGCTTGAATGCACTCATGTGTAGTATGAATTAATCAGGTGGTGCGCAAACATAGCTTTTCATTGTATCTCGGAGCGTGTGGCGATAATAAACCAACACTGATAATGCACCAAAGATAGACACAAAATGCTGGAGTAACTCAGTAGGTCAGACAACATCTATGGAGAGAAGGAATGGGTGACGTTTCGGGTGAAGAGGGGTCTCGACCGGAAACGTCACCTATTCCTTTTATCTAGAGATGCTGCCTGACCCGCTGAGTTACTCCAGCATTTTGTGTCTATCTTCCATGTAAACCAGCATCTACAGTTCCTTCCTGCACACTGATACCACACAGCTCAGCAGAGCTGTTTATATTGCCGAGAGAATCGCAGCAAAGAAGGCAGAAGGGGGTTGCATTCAGTCATCCATGCTGTGTGTGAGAGCAAAGATGTCCTGCTGGTAACATAAATAGATCAGAATGCAGCAGAGGAGAGCTCAGAGGTTTCCAGGGCTGGGGGTGTTTACTTGGACTAGGGTTGCTTTCCTTGGAGAAGAGGAGCCTTAAATGTTGAAAGAACTAAATAATGCGAGTAAGGAAAGCCTATTTCCCTTCAATAACCAGGGGCTGAAGACATGATCACATGGTAGCATGGCCAAAGTAGTGGCTCACATCCAAGGAGTAGTGGGTGTTTGGAGATCACAGCTTGAATGGATATGCCTGTGATGCACTGCAAGCAAGGCTTCCATTGTACCTGTACTTCACTGCAGTTGTTCATATGGGCGGCACGGTAGAGTTGCTGCCTTACAACTCCAGAGACCCTGGTTCGCACCTGACCACGGGTGCTGTCTGTACAGAGTTTGTTCGTTCTCCCATATGACCGCGTGGGTTTTCTCCGGGTGCTCCGGTTTCCTCCCGCACTCCAAAGACGTACACGTTTGTAGGTTAATTGGCTTCGGTGAATGGTAAATTGTACCTGGTGTGTAGGACAGGGCTGGTGTACGTTGATCGTTGGTCAGTACTAACACTTGGGCCGAAGGGCTTGTGTTTTTCCCTGCTGTTTCTCTGAAGTCTAAAGTCTAGGACAATAAACAGTCTATTGTAGCGACCATAGAGAATGGTCCAGGTCGTCGAACCCTCAGATTGGCCAGCGAGGTCACGTGGGAACGCGACCATGGGGATTGGTCAAAAGAGAGCGACATCGCTGATTGGCCAGCGTGGTCATGTGCGCTTTTGGCGCCCGAAATGTTCAGTTCGGCGAAGTCTTCGAAGAAGACAGTAAGTTTTTGATGGTTGTCCTTTACCTTGTTGTTTAACTCTGTATTCGAATATTGCGGCTGCAACCAACAAGTTTTCGGACTCGCCATATTGGTGACCCCGACGTGATCTGGACGATCACCGACTATGCAGGGACACGACGCCTCGTTGTTGATTGCCGCGCCGGGCACACCGGAGTTAAGCGAGGTAAGCGTTCACCTTCCGTTGTTTTGGACACATTCACCGCAATCTTGGTTTGTCCACACCGAAGCTCAATTTCATATAAAGAAGATATCCGACGACTCGACGATGTATTACTACCTTGTCAGCGCTCTATCACCGGAGACGACCACACGCGTGATGCGGTTCATCGTTAATCCGCCTGCGGAAAGCAAGTACGAGGCCATGAAGAAAGTGTTACTGCGAACCTTTGGGTTTAATAGGCATGATTGCGCTGCAAGACTTCTGCACCTACCGGACCTCGGAGATCGACGGCCTTCCGCTCTCATGGCCGAAATGATGATGCTAGCCGGTGAGCATACGGATTGCCTCATGTTCGAACAGGCATTCCGAGAGAAGCTTCCTGAGGATGTCCGACTGCTGCTCAAGGATTGTTCTTTTAAGGACCCCGAAGCATATGCAGCGAAAGCGGACGCGCTCATAGCGGCTAAAAACAAGGCAAGCGGTTCGATCAACAAGGTCTCGACATCAGTGACCACGCCACAGCGACATCAAGATGGCGCCGCATCTCCCGCCAGTTCTCCGAAAGCCCGCCAAAAAGATCCGCACAAGCGCGGCTGGTGCTATTATCACCTACGATGGGGTAGCGAATCCCGCAACTGCCGCTCACCTTGTACCTTCGCGGGAAATGCCTCGGCCGATCGTACATAGGGGCAGTTACGATTGGCCAGAACCGACGCCTCTACGTCCATGATCGATTCACGGACACAGAATTTTTGGTGGACACGGGAGCCATTGTCAGTATAGTGCCGCCGACCGACCTCGAAACCAGAACGGGTAAGACAGGTCCCACCCTCATCGCGGTTAATGGCAGCCCAATTCGCACTTTCGGTATACGGAAGATGTCCCTCGTGTTAGGCCTCCGCACGTACGAATGGCCATTCATCATAGCAGACGTCAGACAAGCAATCCTGGGCGCAGATTTTCTCTGGGCTTTTTCACTGGTCCCTGATGTCCGCGGTAACGACCTCCGACCCTCCGCCGGCGAGGAGCCCGTCGCTCCGACAACCGCCTCCCCGCCCAGCCCTACTGTCCAGGCCGTCGTCGCGGCCCCTGACTCGTATGCTGAGATCCTGGCGGAGTTTCCAGAGCTGCTCATCCAACGTTTTGACACGCCTTCGGCCAAGCACGGCGTGGTCCATCACATCCGCACCGAGGGCCCTCCCGTTTTCGCTCGGGCCAGGAGACTGCCGCCAGACAAACTGGTGGTGGCACGGGCGGAATTTAGGAAGATGGAGGAAATGGGAATTGTCCGTCAGTCCGACAGCCCGTGGGCCTCGCCGTTGCATATGTTCTCCAAAGCATCTGGGGGGTGGAGACCATGTGGCGATTATCGGCGTCTCAATGCTGTCACCACGGCTGATCGCTACCCCATACCGCACCTGCAGGACTTTTCGTCTGGGTTTGGAAGGAGCGGTGGTGTTCTCCAAAATCGATTTGGTGCGAGGATACCACCAGATCCCGGTGCGACCGGAGGACATACAGAAAACTGCAACGATTACCCCGTTCGGGTTGTTTGAATGGTTGCGTATGCCTTTCGGTTTAAAGAACGCGGCACAGGCTTTCCAATGACTGATGGAACGTGTGGGTCGGGGTTTACCCTTTTTGTTTATTTATTTAGACGACATCCTGGTCGCCAGCCCCTCAGTGCAGGAACACCAGGCCCACTTGCGGACTGTGTTCCAGCGGCTCCAAGACCACGGGCTCATTATCCAACCCTCCAAGTGTCAATTCGGCCTCCCTTCTCTTGATTTTCTAGGGCACAGAATTACCCCTGCCGGCGCCTCCCCTTTGCCCGAGAAGGTGGAGGCTATCCGGGCATTTCCCTGGCCCACCACAGTAAAAGGACTACAGGAGTTCGTAGGCATGGTTAACTTCTACCATAGGTTCGTTCCGGCAGCTGCGCGAGTCATGCGCCCGCTTTTCCAGTGCCTTGCGGGAAAACCGGTAGAGTTGATATGGTACCTGGCCGCAGAGTCGGCTTTTACAGCAGCTAAGGCAGCATTAGCAGACGCCACCATGTTGGTCCACCCGAGCCCCTCCGCCCCCACGGCCCTGACGGTTGACACCTCTGGCGTGGCGGTGGGCGGGGTCTTGGAGCAGCAGGTCGGTGGCCGTTGGCAGCCCTTGGCGTTTTTCAGCCGGCAACTAAATTCGGCTGAACTGAAGTATAGCGCATTTGACCGAGAGCTTCTGGCCCTCTATTTAGCTGTTCGTCATTTCAGGTATTTCCTTGAGGGCCGCCCATTTGTGGCCTTTACGGACCACAAACCATTAACATTTGCATTTTTCAAATTGTCTGACCCATGGTCGGCCCGCCAGCAGCGGCACCTGACTGCTATCTCCGAATTTACCACCGATGTCCGTCATGTCGCGGGTAAGCTTAATGCCGTTGCTGACGCCCTGTCTAGACCTGCTTTTTCCCCTATTTCGGCGGTGGACTGCGAGGTGGATCCCCAGGAGCTTGCGGAGGCACAGCTTCTAGCGGATACCGCTTCGGCATACCAGTCCACCACTTCGGGATTGAAGTTGGCTCAGGTAGCCTGCGGGTCGGAAGGCACGAAAGTCTGGTGCGATGTTTCTCTTCCCCGTCCCAGGCCGGTAGTACCGCCCTCCCTTCAGCGCCGGGTTTTTGATGCCATTCATGGGCTGGCGCACCCGTCCATCCGCTCCACCTCTGCTTTGGTAGCAGCTCGGTTTGTCTGGCATGGCCTACGGAAACAGGTAGCGGGTTGGGCGCGTTCCTGCGTTCCCTGTCAGACCACTAAAGTCCAGCGCCATGTCCAGCCCCCCGTACAGGAGTTCGAGGTCCCAGCAAGTCGTTTTTTCCACATCCACGTGGATTTAGTCGGGCCTTTGCCTTCTTCCTGGGGCTACACCCACCTCCTCACGGTGGTGGATCGGTTCACCCGGTGGCCAGAGGCTTTCCCATTGTCTGATATTTCGTCAGCGTCTTGTGCCAGGACTTTGGCCCTTCATTGGGTAGCTCGTTTCGGGGTCCCGGCAGTTATTACCACTGACAGGGGGCTGCAGTTCACTTCGTCCCTCTGGGCCGCGCTCGCAGAACTGTACGGTTCCAAGTTACAACCCACTACTGCATATCACCCCCAGGCAAATGGACTTGTAGAAAGGTTCCACCGTCAACTTAAGGCGTCCCTCAGTGCAAGGCTTGAAGGCCCGGACTGGGTAGACCAGCTCCCCTGGGTCCTTCTGGGCATCCGGACTGCTCCTAAGCTAGATCTCGGTGCGTCGTCCGCGGAGCTAGTATATGGCTCGACACTTCGAGTACCCGGAGATTTGTTTCCGGACCCTTCAGACCAGCTCCCTACAGTCCCATCAGTGTTAGCATCTCTCCGGGCACGGGTGGGTTCCCTGGCTCCAGTTCCGACTTCACGTCATGTGTGTCCCATGGTACATGAACCGCCTTCCCTGAAGGACTGTGAGTTTGTGTTTCTGCGAAAAGATTCCCATCGCGCCCCGTTACAAAGGGTCTATCAAGGGCCGTTCCGGGTTTTGCGTAAGGGAACGGCTACCTTCACCTTAGATATGTGCGGCAAGAGTGAGCTCGTCTCGGTGTCCCGGCTCAAACCTGCACACTTGGATCCGGATCAACCAGTCCTGGTCGGCCAAACCCCTAGGAGAGGCCGACCTCCGTTAGTTCCGCTCAGTCCAGGACCCCCCGTTCCGGCAGTTCCTCCAGGACCCCCCGTTCCGGCAGTTCCTCCAGGACCCCCCGTTCCGGCAGTTCCTCCAAGTCCGGAACCCCCGGCTCCTGTGGTTCAGGCTGCCCCTCTCCGTACTCGTTATGGTCGCGAAATCCGGCTCCCTGCTAGGTTCCGTACCTCGGGTTCTGGGGGGGGTCATGTAGCGACCATAGAGAATGGTCCAGGTCGTCGAACCCTCAGATTGGCCAGCGAGGTCACGTGGGAACGCGACCATGGGGATTGGTCCAGAGAGCGACATCGCTGATTGGCCAGCGTGGTCATGTGCGCTTTTGGCGCCCGAAATGTTCAGTTCGGCGAAGTCTTCGAAGAAGACAGTAAGTTTTTGATGGTTGTCCTTTACCTTGTTGTTTAACTCTGTATTCGAATATTGCGGCTGCAATAAACTTCTTCTACAACCAACAAGTTTTCGGACTCGCCATATTATGACAATAAATTCGACTTGACTTGAAACATACATGAGCATTTGATGCATTGTACTCAACAGAGATGGGAACTGGGGTTAGTCTGTGAGAGGAATGGATTGGGTAGACGCACAGAGTCGCTTGTCAAGTGTAGGGGAATCGAGAACCAGAGAACATAGGTTTAAGATGAGGAGGGAATCATTTAAGAGGAACCTGAAGGGTAACTTTTTCACATCAAATGTCATAGGTGTATGGAATGAGGAGGTAGTTGAGGCATGCACTATCGTAATAATAATAATAATAATAATAATAATAATAATAATAATGCATTACATTTATATAGCGCTTTTCAAACACTCAAAGACGCTTTACATGGATTACTAGAACATAGAGAAGAAAATAAATAGATAAATAAGTAAACGAACAGAAAAAGGAGACAGAAGGTGAGGTGACGGTCAGTGGTTGAAGGCAGTGCTGAACAGGTGAGACTTCAGTGATGTTTTGAATGTGGTGAGTGAGGAGGAGTCTCTGACGGTTTGGGGTAGTGAGTTCCAGAGGGTGGGAGCAGCGATGGAGAAAGCCCTGTCCCCCCAGGATCTGAGTTTGGTCCGGATGTGGGGGGGGCAGGAGATTGGCAGCAGCAGAGCGGAGGGTGCAGGTGGGAGTGTGCCTGTGGAGGAGGTCAGTCAGGTAGGATGGGGCCAGGTTATGGAGGGCTTTGTAGGTCATGAGGAGGATTTTGTACTGGATTCTCTGGGGGATGGGGAGCCAGTGGAGCTTGTAAAGGACGGGGGTGATATGGTCACGGATCGGGGAGTGGGTGAGTAGACGGGCAGCGGAGTTTTGAATGTATTGAAGTTTACTGATGATTTTTGAGGGTGAGCCATAGAGGGGGCTGTTGCAGTAGTCCAGATATGGGCCAAATGCAGGCAGGTGGGACTGGTGTAGATGAAATATGTTGGTCTGTGTGGGCAAGTTGGGTCGAAGGGCTTGTTTCCACGCTGTGCCACTCTATGACTCCATGTATCTCTTTTCCACTGCCACGTTCTCCGTTTGTGGGATGGACTCCTTTTTCTGCTGTAAATCACTCCGATGCTGTCCTGCAACATCCAGTGTAGCTGCTGGGAACACTGGCACTTGCCATGGGCTCCCTTGTCTGTCTGCAGCCTACGCACGTGAGAATATCAAAGATAGAGTCCTGATGGGAAATAAGTCTTCAGCGTGGAGCTAAGAAAAGCGAATAATCCATGCGATGTCAGCTTTCCAGCTCTTCATACATTCCGGGATGGCTGAGTTCATTATTAAACCAGCAGTCCCTCTTAATTTTGTTTTAGAGATACAGCACGGAAACAGGCCCTTCGGCCCACCGAGTCTGCTCCGACTAATCAACCAGAACCAGACTAGCGATCCCCTCACACTGACACTATCCAACACATACGAGGAACAAGTTAGATTTATACCAAGCCAATTAATCTACAAACCTGTACGTCTTTGGAAAGGGGAGGAAAAATAAAGAAGATCTCGGGAGAAAACCCACGCAGGTCACAAGGAGAACGTACAAACTCCGTACAGGCAAGCACCCGTATTCGGGATCGAACCCGGGTCTCTGGCGCAGTAAGGCAGCAAGTCTACCAGCGCGCCACCCTCTCAATTGACCAATTCAATTAAATTATTTTCCCTCGCATCGTACCGCACTTGGTACACAACACTGGAAGATTCCTGCTGCACCTCCAGGGACATTGGGTGAAACTTCAAGGAAAAAGTTTCATTCCATTCCGCTCCATAGATAAAAATATAAATAAAGGCAAAAATAAGTTGTCTGCAAAAATGCAGATAACGTCGAAATTCAACTGTAAAATGGGAAATGAATTATTCAGGAGGGAAGCTATCTTTGATTTTATCTTCCACTTTTCGCCACCTCCAAAAGCCGTCTCTTGTGTTGAGATGTGTTTCCTACACTGGCTGCTATCTGCTATCTTGTTGGTGGTGGCCTGATGTGAGATGAGAGACAACACAGGCTGTGGTGGAACCTCACATCCACACTAATCATCTTCTCAGCTGATTTCCCACTTTGCCTCTTACTCAGTGGTCAGGTTGTTACAGGAGGATGTGAAGTCCCTGATGGTTCCCTTCGAACAGCCATCCACTTGCTATGCCACGTGCCACAGCAACGTGCTACTACACAGAGGTGCCTGGGACACACTGCCTGGGGTGGAGGCGGGTACGATAGTGGTGTTTGAGAGATTTCCACACAGCGCAGAAACAGGCTCTTCGGCCCACCGAGTCCACGCCGACCAGCGATCCCCGCACAGTAGCACTAGCCTACACACACTAGGGACAATTTACAATTTTACCGAAGCCAATTAGCGTACAAACCTGTACGTCTTTGGAATGTGGAAGGAAAGCGGAACACACGGAAAATACCCACCCAGTCACAGGGAGAACGTACAGACAGCACCTGTAATCGGGATCGAACCTGGATCTCTGGCGCTGTAAGGCAGCAACTCTACCACTGTGCAGCCCCACTATGAACACTGATCTATGTTCTATGTTGAAAATCCCATTTTGTATTCAATATTGCATAAAAGTACTGAATTGATTCTATGTACAATCCATAAAACCACCATGCCACGATTATTTTTCAATGGCTGGCTGACTATGCTCGAAATGAAAAGGCGATAGCAGACATTATTTATTAACCCCCTTCCCTTGCACATAATCAAATCATAGCCACCTTCATATCTGAATACTATTAGAAAAAAGTAAGGTGTGTTAAGAATTACACCAGCTGCCATTGAGCTGATTCTCAATCAGCTCAGTTCTCAGTCTTTGTGAAAGACATCGAACGTCAAAATCTTGATAGAACAAATCAAATACACATCATTCACGCTTTTAGCTTCAAGGAACATCTTCAGTCAGCCATCCCAAACAATGACTCCATGCTACAATAGGTGTACAGTTTTATTCCTTTGTCATCTCGTTTCGAATTCTGTCCTTATAATTGCAAGTTCTCTTTATTGCAATATGTAGTCTGTGTTAATAAAAGGGATATTGCAAAAAACCTTGAACTATATTTTTGCACATAGAAACGCGAGTGAACTCAATATCTGCTCTGCAGCTCTGGACTTGCTTGCGTTAATTGCCTTATTTACTTCACTAAAAGATTGAAGAGATTTTTTCGATGAATACTCTGTGTACGTTCTGCAGGTGTACGGTAGAGAACTTACTGCCTGGTTTGGTAACTCGAATGCCCAGGCATGAAGGACACTACAGAGAGTGGTAGACCATCGGTCACCTGTTCACGCTAGTTCCCTCTAATCCCACTTTTTCATCTACCCCCTGCACATTAGGAACAATTCGCAGAGGGCCATTTGACCGACAAACCCACACGCCTTTCGGATCTTAGGGTCACACGGGATAGGAGTGGAATTAGGCCATTCGGCCCATCAAGTCTACTCCGCCATTCAATCATGGCTGATCTATCTCTCCCTCTGAACCCCATTCTCCTGGCTCTCCCCATAACCTCTGACACCTGTACTAATCAAGATGTGGGAAGAAACCGGAGCACCTGGAGAAAAAGGTCATAGGGAAACTCTGCACAGACAACACCCGAGGTCAGGATCGAACCCAGGACTCCGGCGCTGTGAGGCAGCAGCTCCACCCGCTGTTCCACTGTACCACCCATTAGTCTGAGAAGAATCTGCCTCTCATCCCTATCTGAAATGAGCGAGGACTTATTTTGTCACCATGTCCCATGGACTCAGCCCGGTCCTTCATGGGCACAGCCCTCCCCACCATCGAAAGCATCTACACCAGGGCACTGCCTCAAGAAGGTGGCATCCATCACCAAGGACCCCCACCATCCGGGCCGTGCCCACCTCCCGCTGCTTCCATCGGGCAGAAGGTGCAGAAGCTTGAAGTCTCACGCCACCAGGTTCAGGAACAGCTACCTTCCCTACAACCATCACGCTCTTGAAACAACCCACACAACCCTAAACATACCTCGGCAACAGAACACTACGGGTCTCCTCTTGCACTATCGTGGACCTAATTTCTAACTGCATTCTTGCACTAATGTCTTTTTTCTCTCTTGCACAGTCATCTTCTTTCATTGGTTTGAACAGCTAATCTGTAATTCCTGCATATTTTATGTTTTGGGGTATTGTCTGAATCTGTGTGGCTGTGATGTTACTACAAGTCAAGTCAGTCAAGTCAAGTCAAGTTTATTTGTCACATACACATACACGATGTGCAGTGAAATGAAAGTGGCAATGCCTGCGGATTGTGCACAAAAAAGAATTACAGTTACAGCATATAAATTAAAGTTAATACGGAGAAGACAAAATTTAGTCCCTGGAGTTATAATAGTTAACAGTCCTGATGGCCTGTGGGAAGAAATTCCGTCTCATCCTCTCCGTTTTCACAGCGTGACAGCGGAGGCGTTTGCCTGACCGTAGCAGCTGGAACAGTCCGTTACTGGGGTGGCAGGGGTCCCTCATAATCTTGCTTGCTCTCGATCTGCACCTCCTGATGTATAGGTCCTGCAGGGGGACGAGTGTAGTTCCCATGGTGCGTTCTGCCGAACGCACTACTCTCTGCAGGGCCATCCTGTCCTGGGCAGAGCTGTTCCCAAACCAGACTGTGATGTTGCCGGACAGGATGCTCTCTACAGCCCCAGAGTAGAAGCATTGAAGGATCCTCAGAGACACTCTGAATTTCCTCAGCTGTCTGAGGTGGTAAAGGCGCTGCCTTGCCTTACCCACCAGTGCGGCAATGTGTGTTGTCCATGTCAGATCCTGTTTGATGTGGACTCCACCCTGTACTTCCCCGCTCCTGTGCAGATGACAATGAACTCAACTTGACTTGTCGATCAAGATGCCCATCCCCACCAGTCCAACTTGCCTGCACTTGGCTCATATCTCTCTAAACCTTCCCCCATCTACCCGCCTGTCCAAATGTCTTTTAAATGACTGTGCTGCCAGATCTCCAACCTTGGTGGGATGTATCGCATTATCCGCCACACTGTGGCATGAAACCATCCATGATTTTAATTACATTGCCCTTTCATTATGGGATTACTTTATCAGATGCCTGCCCAACTACAAAGGACTGACACCAATAGAAATGGAAAGCATTTAATCATTTTCAGTCTACACCCAGCTAATGTCAGTTGATCGGTTTTCCGTTGTAAAGCTGAATGAATGAATTGAACCTAGCTTGATTGAATTGCACATTTTCATCTCATTGTACAGTCCTGTTGTTCTACATCACCAACGATGTGGCCTCCTCTGCCACTGAGGTGCAACAAAGCAAATTAAAACTGTGCCACTTGATTTGTTTGGTGAATTCACCATCTTGTATAGGGGAAAATAACTGCAGATGCTGGTTCAAATCGAAGGCATCACAAAATGCTGGTGTAACTCAGCGGGTTCATACCTGCACCTCCTCCAGCCTCATCTATTGTATCCGCTGTTCCAGATGTCAACTTGTCTACATCGGCGAGACCAAACGCAGGCTCGGCGATCGTTTCGCTCAACACCTTCGCTCAGTCCGCCTTAACCAACCTGATCTCCCGGTGGCTCAGCACTTCGATTCCCCCTCTCACTCCCAGTCTGACCTTTCTGTCCTGGGCCTCCTCCATTGTCATAGTGAGGCCCACCACAAATTGGAGGAACAGCATCTCATATTCCGCTTGGGCAGCTTGCAGCCCAGCGGTATGAACATTGATTTCACTAACTTCAGATAGTTCCTCTGTCCCTCCCTTTCCCATTCCCCTTCCCAGTTCTCCCACTGTCTTCCTGTCTCCCACTACATCCTATCTTTGTCCCGCCCCCCTCCCCTGGACATCAGTCTGAAGAAGGGTCTCGACCCAAAACGTCACCCATTCTTTTTCTCCTGAGATGTTGCCTGACCCGCTGAGTTACTCCAGCATTTTGTGATACCACCATCTTGTATCATGTGTGTGAAAGAAATGAACCCGGAATCTGACGGTGTATTTGTTGAACTCATCTCACTGCTCCAGTTGGGCAGTGGGTGCAGAACCTTGAGGCCCCACACCACCAGGTCAGGAACAGCAACTTTCCTACAACCACCAGCTTCGTGAACCAACCTACATAACACCAAATGTGTAGGAAGGAACTACAGATGCTGATTTAAACCGAAGATAGACATGAAAAACTGGAGTAACTCAGAGGGTCAGACAGCATCTCTGGAGAGAAGGAATGGCTGATGTTTCAATAGACAATAGACAATAGACAATAGGTGCAGGAGGAGGCCATTCGGCCCTTTGAGCCACCACCGCCATTCAATGTGATCATGGCTGATCATTCTCAATCAGTACCCCGTTCCTGCCTTCTCCCCATACCCCCTGACTCCGCTATCCTTAAGAGCTCTATCTAGCTCTCTCTTGAATGCATTCAGAGAATTGGCCTCCACTGCCTTCTGAGGCAGAGAATTCCACAGATTCACAACTCTCTGACTGAAAATGTTTTTCCTCATCTCAGTTCTAAATGGCCTACCCCTTATTCTTAAACTGTGGCCCCTTGTTCTGGAATCCCCCAACATTGGGAACATGTTTCCTGCCTCTAACGTGTCCAACCCCATAATAATCTTATACGTTTCGATAAGATCTCCTCTCATCCTTCTAAATTCCAGTGTATATTCCAGTGTTCCAGTTTCGTGTCGAGACCCTTCTTCATAACACTAGCCCTACCTCGGCAATGGAAGACTATGGACTATCTCTTTCGCTACCATAGACTTCTTTTTACTTAGAACATAGAACAGTACAGCATATACACAGGTCCATTGGCCCACAATGTCCATGCCAAACATAATGCCGTTAAATTAAACTTCTCTGCCTTTCTTTTCTGGTTATGTTGTTGCACGACTCGCTGGTGCCATCGAGCAGGAGGTACAGAAGCCTGAAGTCCCACACCACCAGGTTCAGCAACAGCTACTTTCCTACAACCACCAGTCTACCATCCTACATCTACAACCTACAACCTACAGTCTGAAGAAAGATCTCGACCCAAAACGTCACCCATTCCTTCTCTCCAGAGATGCTGCCTGTCCCGCTGAGTTACTCCAGCATTTTGTATCCACCCACATAACACTAACCGTACTGCAGCAATGGAACACTACGGGCTATATTTTGCACTACCACGCACTTGTTTTTAATGTAAGAAAATAACTGCAGATGCTGGTACAAATCGAAGGTATTTATTCACAAATTGCTGGAGTAACTCAGCAGGTCAGGCAGCATCTCGGGAGAGAAGGAATGGGTGATGTTTCGGGTCGAGACCCTTCTTCAGACTGAAGAAGGGTCTCGACCCGAAACGTCACCCATTCCTTCTCTCCTGAGATGCTGCCTGACCTGTTTTTAATGTGTCAGTGGAGGCTGTGACTTAACACGAAATGTAGAACATAGAACAGTACAGCACATGAACAGGCCCTTCGGCCCACAATGTCCATGCCGAACATAGTACCAAGTTAAACTAACCTCCCTTGCCTTTCTTTACTAATTATGTTTTTGCACCAGTGTCTTGGTTTTTGTTTGCACAGTCTTTTGGATTTCTACGTGTAATTTGTAGATAATGTGTTTGTGTGTTTGACTGAGTCTACGTGCCTGTGATGCGGCTTCATGCAAGGTTTTCATTGCCGCTGCACTTTGCTGCATTTGCGGGTACGACAATAAACCTGAACTTGAACTTGGTGGTGGATGGTCCATCAGAATCAGGTGATGAACTGCGGCACAACCAGGCTTCGAGCTTCATCACAATGAGAAACCCTGATGCTTGCGTGTAACCTTCATGCACTGGGCCTTTTCCACTCATTAATGCCAAGACTTTCCTCTCACCGAGGGTCAAGAAGCAACACTCATTCAAGTTTGAAATCCAATCATCGCACGCTAACGGAGTGCAGAGAGCATATATCAAGTGTTTGTACAGCCTTAGACGGTGCCAGTCTTGGAGTTCTGTGGCTTAGAATGTCAAATTGAAGAACACTTATCATCAGTGCAATCAAATGAAAACTCCACACTGTACTGGTGTGCAGTTAAGGTCGCCCAGCTTTAGAGAAGATGTTGTTAAGTTGAAAAAGGTGCAAAGGAGATTCACCAGGATGCTTCTTGGGCCTGTGAGCTAGAGTTATTAGGAGAGGTTGCATAGGCTGAGACTATTTTTTTTGGAGTGTCGGAGGCTGAGGAGTGATCTTATTGAAGTGTACAAGATTATGAAGGGCACGGATGTAGTGAATACTCAACAGTTGTTTTCCCAAGTTAGAGGATTCAAAAACTAAAGGGCACAGTCACAACATTTTTTACATTTTTAGGGTAAGTACATATCTGGAATGAGCTACTGGAGGAAGTTGTAGAAACGGATGCAATTGTGACTTGTTTGGTTTAGAGGACTGTGAGCCAAATGCAGCAAATAGACCAGCCCAATAAGCCAACTTGGACGGATGCAAATGGAGGGATATGTGCATGCAGCTAAGAGTTGGTCTTAACATCATGTTCAGCACAAATATTGTGGGCTGATGGACCTGTTCTTCTGCCGCACTGATCTACGTTCTATATTTGTTGGACAGGCCTCAATGGGAACATTTATTTTGTTTAATTCATTTCATAAATCAACTTTATTCAGAATTATAGAATATATGCAAAGCAAATATATTGGGGTGGGCACGGTGGCACAGCGGTAGAGCTATTGCCTTACAGCGCCAGACACCCGGGTTCGATCCTGAGTACGGACGCTTGTCTGTACGGTGTTTGTACGTTCTCCCCATGACCTGCGTGGGTTTTCTACAAAATCTTCAGTTTCCTCCCACACTCCAAAGACGTACAAGTTTGCAGGTAAATTGGCTTGGTATAAGCGTAAAATTGTCACCGAGTGTGTGTAGGGTAGCGTTGATGTGCAGGGATCGCTGGTCAGTGCGGACTCGGTGGGCCGAAGGGCCTGTTTCCGCGCTGTATCTCTAAACTAAAGTAAACCAAACAGAAACCACACAAAAAAACTCTTCATATCTGTTTTAATATCTTTACATTCACTAGTGTCATACTCAGTGGTGTTCAGACCTGTCTTTACACAAGAACCCCCTTGACTCTCATATGGCCATCTGGGGTGATATCCCCTCCCTGAAGGGTGTCAGTGGGATCATTTATAACCCTCGGCTAATTGCCTTTGAGAGAGTGGTGGTGAGTGATCTCCTTGACCCCCTTCAATCATAGAAACATAGAAACATAGAAAATAGGTGCAGGAGTAGGCCATTCGGCCCTTCGAGCCTGCACCGCCATTCAATATGATCATGGCTGATCATCCAACTCAGTATCCCGTACCTGCCTTCTCTCCATACCCCCTGATCCCTTTAGCCACAAGGGCCACATCTAACTCCCTCTTAAATATAGCCAATGAATTGGCCTCAACTACCTTCTGTGGCAGAGAATTCCACAGATTCACCACTCTCTGTGTGAAAAAAAACTTTCTCATCTCGGTCCTAAAAGATTTCCCCCTTATCCTTAAACTGTGACCCCTTGTTCTGGACTTCCCCAACATCGGGAACAATCTTCCTGCATCTAGCCTGTCCAACCCCTTAAGAATTTTGTAAGTTGTAAGCATCCTTCTGGTGAAGGTGCTCCCACCTGCTGTTGGGAAGAGATGCCCGAGTTTAGAGTCACATACAGTGTAGGAGTGGTGATACATTTGCAAGCCAGGTTAGCGTGGGACTTGGAGTATAATCTGAAGCTAATGGTATGGCTGCGGCCCTTATTCTCCTATAGAGCAATACGATATGTAGGAAAATAACTGCAGATGCTGGTTCAAATCGAACGTAGACACAAAATGCTGAAGTAACTCAGCGGGTCAGGCAGCATCTCAGTAGAGAAGGAATGGGTCACAGAGGGGGAACAGTGAGAGAGCATGTTGCTAAACTCACGACGAAGAGAGGAGGAGAACTTTTTCAAAGTGGACATACCTTGAGGAGAATTCGCAGTATAGCGGCAAGATGAAGAAGGGTCTCGACCCGAAACGTCAGCCGTTCCTTCCCTCCTTATCCACTTTGGTGGTAAGAATAGGAAGGCAGATTATTATCTGAATGGTGTCAAGTTAGGAAAAGGGGTCGTACAACGTGATCTGGGTGTCCTAGTGCATCAGTCACTGAAAGGAAGCATGCAGGTACAGCAGGCAGTGAAGAAAGCCAATGGAATGTTGGCCTTCATAACCAGAGGAGTTGAGTATAGGAGCAAAGAGGTCCTTCTGCAGTTGTACAGGGCCCTAGTGAGACCGTACCTGGAGTACTATGTGCAGTTTTGGTCTCCAAATTTGAGGAAGGATATTCTTGCTATTGAGGGCGTACAGCGTAGGTTTACTAGGTTAATTCCCGGAATGGCGGGACTGTCATATGTTGAAAGACTGGAGCGGCTAGGCTTGTATACACTGGAATTTAGAAGAATGAGAGGGGATCTTATCGAAACATAAAAGATTATTAAGGGGTTGGACACGTTAGAGGCAGGAAACATGTTCCCAATGTTGGGGGAGTCCAGAACCAGGGGCCACAGTTTAAGAATAAGGGGTAGGCCATTTAGAATGGAAATGAGGAAAAACTTTTTCAGTCAGAAAGTTGTGAATCTGTGGAATTCTCTGCCTCAGAAGGCAGTGGAGGCCAAGTCTCTGAATGCATTCAAGAGAGAGCTAGATAGAGCTCTTAAGGATAGCGGAGTCAGGGGGTATGGGGTGAAGGCAGGAACGGGGTACTGATTGAGAATGATCAGCCATGATCACATTGAATGGTGGTGCTGGCTCGAAGGGCCGAATGGCCTACTCCTGCAACTATTGTCGATTGTCTATTGAGATGCTGCCTGACCTGCTGAGATACGCCAGCAGTTTGTGCCGAGAGTGATACGATATCATATCATCATATCATATCATATATATACAGCCGGAAACAGGCCTTTTCGGCCCTCCAAGTCCATGCCGCCCAGCGATCCCCGCGCATTAACACTATCCTACACCCACTAGGGACAATTTTTACATTTACCCAGCCAATTAACCTACATACCTGTACGTCTTTGGAGTGTGGGAGGAAACCGAAGATCTCGGAGAAAACCCACGCAGGTCACGGGGAGAACGTACAAACTCCTTACAGTGCAGCACCCGTAGTCAGGATCGAACCTGAGTCTCCGGCGCTGCATTCGCTGTAAAGCAGCAACTCTACCGCTGCGCTACCGTGCCGCCCAATGATACGATAGAACTTTATTTATCCCAGGAGGGAAAGTATATGAAACATGAAATTAAAATAATGAGTAGAAAGGATTGTGGCTGTGCAAAGATTGGAGAGGGGGGGGGGGGGGGGTCAGTCTCAGTCTAGCCCACAACAGAAGGGGGAGGAGAACATAGGGCATAGAACAGTACAGAACAGCCACAGGGCCAAACATGAAGCCAAGACTACCTCTTATCTGCCTGCACACAATCCATACCCCTCCATTCCCTGCATCTCCATATATCTAGCCAACAGCTCTTAAACCCCACTATCGTATCTGCCTCCACTGCCACCCCTGGCAGTGCGTACTACAACGGATTATCTGGCGATTATCACATCATTGTTCCTTTTCCTGAATATTGGCCGCAACGTTTCCCACATCATGAGCACACGTTTGAAGAGAGCACCACTGGGTTTAAGGTGCTTTGACTATCTTGAAGGGATCTGGGATTTATTGTAAAGTTTAAATAATTCAGGCTGCCGTGTTGCAAACCTAAAACGAGTGTTAGCATGTGATGTGTTGAATGAACATTTCTTAAGGACGAGAAGAGGCCGCTTTTACTGCACGTTGAGTAATATATACATAGTTTATGTTTCTTTTATTACAGAGCACAGTAGTAAGCTTCAGATATCATGAATATCAACGTCAGTCCACAAATCATCTCCCATGTGAAAAATAGTGCTGAGTGGCATGGGAATAAAAGTAAATCTTGCTCAGACCAACAGTTTAGTCTAGGTTATTGTCACATGTGCCAAGATACTGTGAAAATCTTTTTTTGTTGCATGCTATCCAGTCAACAGAAAGACAATACATGATTGCAGTCAAACGGTCCGCAGTGCACAGATACAAGGATAAAGGCAAGGTTTAGTGCAAGATAATATCTGGTAAAGTCTGATGAAAAATAACCCGAGGGTCTCCAATGGGGTAGATGGTAGGTCAGGACCATTCTCCAAGTGGTGATAGGATGGCTCAGTTGCATGATAAGAACTGGGAAGAAACCGTCCCAGAATCAGGAGGTGTGTGTTTTCACACTTCTGTACCTCTTGCCCGATGGGAGTGGGGAGAAGAGGGAGTGACCGAGCGAGGTAAGGCCGGCCCTTGGTTGTGCTGGTGGCCTTGCCGAGGCAGCGTGAAGACCAGATGGACTGCTCAGTTTTGATGTGAAAGGGTAAAGTTACCCCATGTTTCAGCTAAAAGTCTGTTTGTTAGAACTGATTAAAGAACTCGGACTAAAGTGGTTCCCCTTGTTCAAGGGAACACGGCTGCCCTTAGATGTCAGATTTCCGAGATTGATGCTTTTAAATCCTTCCTTGAGATTCGCAACATTCAACACTTCGTGTCAGTTAGTTTGGAAATGCATTGGCAGCACAGTTGGTGTGTGCACATTTACAGCAGAAATAGGATCGGAGATAATTACTTCAGCACAAGATGCGATAATTTTGCAGGCTGGTCACTCAAGGAAGAAAACCATCTTGTAATTTAAGAAATAAAAAACTCCAGATGGTGGTTTATATCAAAGATAGACACAACGTGCTGGAGTAACTCAACGGGTCAGGCAGTATCTCTGGAGAAGAAGGATGGGTAATGTTTCTGGTCTGAAGAAGGGTTCCGACCTGAAACGCCACCAATCCTCATATAGAAACATTCTCCTGGTTTTACCAAATCCATCACAGGCACCAACCACCCCACCATCGAGTGGATCTACAGGAGGCTCTGCCTCCCAAAGGCAGCCAGCATCATCAAAGACCCACACCACCACCCAGGCCACACTCTCATCTCACTGCTGCCATCAGAAAGAAGGCACAGGAGTCTGAAAACTGTGACCAACAGGTTCAAGGGCAGCTTCTTCCCAACAACCATCGGGTTATTGAACACCACGCAACATCTACCTCAGCAACCGGAATCTTCTACAGACACTTCCTGACTACCAATAAGCCAAAAAAACCATGAGAAGAAAATATTCCACTGAGGCACTGATTCACAGACATAAATTCCCCCACAGTTCATCCCAAAAATATTTGTAGCCCAGTCCCAGGAATGTTTCAATGGTTCATCATTATCACATGTACCAAGGCACAGTAAAATTATTTTTCATTTACATAGAGTTCAATAAATGATCACTATACAGAAGCACAAAAATCGCTGTACGTCGGGGCCGGCACAATGGCACAGCGGTAGAGTTGCAGCTTTGCAGCACCAGAGACGCAGGTTCGATCCTGACTACAGGTGCTGTCAGTGTGGAGTTTATATGTTCTCCCTGTGACCATGTAGGTTTTCTCTGGGTGCTCTGGTTTCCTCCCACTTGCCGAAGATGTACAGGTTTGTAGCTTAATTGGCGTGGGGGGAAGAGAGTGGAAGTTTTGTTGCCTTCCATCACAGTGAGGGGGTGTTTGGAGTCACTGTGATGGATGTTTGTGTTGGGGTCGTGTGTCCTGTGTTCTTTTCTTTTTTGTTGTGTTCTGTGACTGCGGGAAATGTAATTTCGTTCGGTACCTCGGTACCGAATGACAATAAAGTTCTGTATTCTGTATTCTGTAAATTGTCACTAGTGTGCAGGATAGAACTAGTGTGGACGTGTGATTGTTGTTCTGTGCGGGTTCGGTGGGTGGAAGGGTCGGTTTCTATGCTGTAACTCGAAACCAAACCAAAGTAAATACATGTCATGAAGATTGTTTGGTGCAGTTTTGATGTGGCAACATTAAAGCTGGACTATTGCATTGAAGATACTGAAGTTTAATGTGGATATGAAGATTCTCTTTCAATTAGGTTTGTTTATGGGGCTGCCTCTAACTTTCTCTGGGGCTTTGAGAAGCATTGTAGTCTTCTAATCATTGAAGAACTGTCAAGTAAAAGAGATGTCTGTCTTCTTTATTTTTTTGCTTTTTATTTAAGCTGAACTATGCATGCATTATTAAGAGCGTTGAGCCATCTGCGTATCTATGAAAGTAATCTGTTTTGGTTGTTGTGTGTGTCTGTTCGGGGCAACGGTTCAGTGAATGAAGTGAATGGCTGGCTTCGTGTAAGAAACTGTGGTCGTTTGTCAATCTAAAACTCACAGGGTGACTGGTGGCTATGTTGGGTGGAGACTGGGGAGAGGTGGAGGTTGAAGAGAGAATATATCTCCAGATTATCAATGAACCAAAATAATTCATGAGTTGTATAAAACCTGAGAAGAACACATGCCGCTGAGGCACTAATTCACACGCACTCAAATTCCCCCCTCCGTTCATCCCAAACAGTGAATTATTTGCAGCACAGTCCATCACACAGACCAGACTTCCCACCATTGACTCCACCTACACTTCACTCTGCCTCGGAAATGCAGCCAGCGTTATCAAAGACGTCTCACCCCAGTCATTCGTTCTTCTGCCTGCTCCCACAGGGCAGAAGGTACAGAAGCATGAAAGTGCACACCACCAGACTCAGGAACAGCTTCTTCCCCTCTGTTATCAGGCTTCTGCAAGGCCCTTCCATAGGCAGAGTACTGTCCGATTCACCTGCGCCCCAATTGCTGACATTGGACTTTGTCTGTGGAACTTATGCGCTACAATGCTGAGAACTACTCTGTACCTTCCCCTTTGCTCTACCATAGTACTTGAAGCCAGCGAAGATTTTTTTTTTTTTAAGAGATACAGCGCGGAAACAGGCCCTTCAGCCCACCGGGTCCGCGCCGCCCAGCGATCCCCGCACATTAACACTATCCTACACCCACTAGGGACAATTTAAAAAAAAAACATTTGCCCAGCCAATTAACCTACATACCTGTACGTCTTTGAAGTGTGGGAGGAAACCGAAGATCTCAGAGAAAACCCACGCAGGTCACGGGGAGAACGTACAAACTCTGTACAGATGGCGCTCGTAGTCAGGATCGAACCTGAGTCTCCGGCGCTGCATTCGCTGTAAGGCAGCAACTCTACCGCTGCGCCACCGTGCCGCCCACACATTGTATTTATGTGCAGTATAATGTAATCTGTTTGGGATAGTATGTAAAACAAAGCTCTTCACTGTACCTCAGCGCATGTAGTGCGGCACAATGTTGCAGCGGTAGAGTTGCTGCCCTACAGCGCCAGAGACTCGGGTTTGATCCTGGTTTCAGGTGCCGTCTGTATGGAGTTTATACGTTCTCCCTGTGACTAAGTGGGCTTTCTCCGGGTGCTTTGGTTTCCTCCCACACTCCAAAGACATACAGGTATATAGGTTAATTGGCTTCTGTAAAGTGTGTCGTGTGATCGCTGGACTCGGCAGGGAGTCAGAGGACCGAAGGGCCTGTTTCCATGCTGTAACTCTAAACTAAACTAAACATATGACAATAATAAACCTAAACCTGAAATATGCACTGGCTCCTTGAAGCGGCACCTACTCTAGTGCTACCTTGATGTCAGAGGCATGATGCACTGATTACTGTTCTCCCACTCTTATGAACTCTTCTGACTTTCCATCCTGCTCAATACGGGCAACAAATCTCATTGAGTTGTCATTCTGGCTACCTGCAGAAGCTTCTGTGATTATTATTGGCAAATGTCACTGTTGACATCAGGCAGCGAAGGTAACAAGCTCCATATCAATAATCAATAGTGCTTTCTGAAGTCAGTCTGAAGAAGGGCCTCGACCCGAAACGTCACCCATTCATTCCTTCTCTCCAGTGAAGCTGCCTGTCCCGCTGAGTTACTCCAGCATTTTGTGTCAATAGTGCTTGATTTGTTGCCTATGCACCTACACAATTCTTGTCGCATATATTACCCTGTGTCAGGCAGGTCGGGGACTCTATCACCAGGTAAAATAGGATAACTGTTCTTCAGTTAGAGAGCTCCTCAATGTGGTGGCCCCCTGCTTTGAATGCATGCCTGATGGTAAATGAGCCATCAGTCCGTATGATTTTGGGTTTCGGCACGGTGGTGCAGCGGTAGAGTTGCTGCCCTTCAGCACTAACAGCGTTGGAGAATCAGGTTCGATCCCGCCTACGGGTGCTGTCTGTGTGGAGTTTGTACGTTCTCCCCGTGACCGCGTGGGTTTTCTCCGAGATCTTCGGTTTCCTCCCACACTCCAAAGACGTACAGGTTGGATTGGAATAATTTGTAAATTGTTCCGAGTGTGTGTAGGATAGTGTTAATGTGCGGGGATCGCTGGGCGGCACAGACTCGGTGGGCCGAAGGGCTTGTTTCCGCGCTGTATATCTAAACCAAGCTAAACTAAACAGTAGTACACTCCTGGATTGAAATAGTCTGGATTTATTGACTTTACCCCAGACATTTACCCGCTCACCTCATCTGATCACCTTGTCTCTCGTCTCGTCTGACGTTTAGCGTTGGCTACATCAGAGCCTTCACTGCTGCCAGTCCCACGTTGTTTTATTGATATTTATTGCCAAAGTCACTTCTATTTTCATCCAACTTGTAAAGAACAAAGAGATCCAAACCATTAACTATGACATGTATGCAATTATGCAATCAATGGAAATGTGCAGAAATGGGTATGTTGACGAAAGGGCGAGAACAGATGCGAGAAATAATAAAGAACAAAGAGGTAGATGTTTTTTTTGATGTTTAAACATTTTAAATGGATTCCAGATAGGTTTCCATTATGGACCTTTGTTGGAACATGCTCTAGAAAAGTTGCCAGGAATCAGACATTTCAATACAGGTTGAATTTTAGTTTAGTTTAGAGAACAGGCCCTTTGACCCACAGAGTCTGTGTTGACCAGCTATCCCCACATACTAACCCTATCCTACACATGCTCGGGACAGTTTACAATGCTACAGAAGCCAATTAACCTACAAACCTGTAGGTCTTTGGAGTGTGGGAAGAAGCTGGAGCTCCCGGAGAAAACCCATGCAGGTCATGGGGAGAACGTACAAACTCCGTACAGACAGCACCCGTGGTGTGTGGGAGTTGCTGGCCGACATGGACTCAGTGGGCTGAAGGACCTGTTTGAAATCTTCTGATTCCTGGCAACGTTTCGAACTGAATTGAGTGCTACCAGTCAAAGGCGAAAGCACTGAATCTAAACCTGACCCACACCACTCTCCACCTATACTGGTCACCAACACAATTCCTATTATCTTAGAAGTCCATTCAATGCTCATAAACCCAATACAAATATTTTAAAAATACACTAATTTTTTCTGGTGTGCCGGTGAATTCTGTGGACTGTATTCGTCAGCATCTATTAGTGCCTCCAGGGAATAATTGGCCCAGTCGTATCTTTACCTTGACTCCAGGACTGGTGAAACTAGTTGACAATAAATTGCAGAGCCCTGGAGAGTGTTGCAGAACAGAGAGCTCTGGGAGTGCAGGTGCACAGGTCCCTTAAAGCGGTGAGTCAGGTGGAAAGTGGAGTGAAGAATGTTTGGCACGCTCACTTTCATTGGGAAGGGTAGAGTCGTAATCATAGAGTCATAGAGTGATACAGTGTGGAAACTCCCACTGTCACTGCACTGAGTAGCTCCTTCAGTGACAGACTTCTTCACCCCAAAATGCGTGAAGGAGAGATATAGGAGGTTTTTAGATTTTTTTTTTTAGATTTAGAGATACAGCGCGGAAACAGGCCCTTCGGCCCACCGAGTCCGCGCCACCCAGCGATCCCCGCACATTAACACTATCCTACACACACTAGAGAGAATTGTTTTACATTTACCCAGTCAATTAACCTACATACCTGTACGTCTTTGGAGTGTGGGAGGAAACCGAAGATCTCGGCAAAAACCCACGCAGGTCACGGGGAGAACGTACAAACTCCATACAGACGGCGCCCGTAGTCAGGATCGAACCTGAGTCTCCGGCGCTGCATTCTCTGTAAGGCAGCAACTCTACCGCTGCGCCACCGTGCCGCCCACGGAAGAAAGAGGTCCTTTCTTCCCGCTGCTGTGAGACTGCACAACCAGCACTGCTCCCAGCAGATGAGTCAACAATAACAGTTAAGGAATACATAGTAAACAGATGACAATTTATCCTTGTCTTACTTTTATTTATGATGAATGATCTCTTGCCATCCACTTTGCTGCTGTAACACTGTAAATTTCCCCGCTGTGGGACGAATAAAGGAATATATTATTATTATTATTATTAAACAGGCCACCCAGCCCAACTTGCCCAACATGTCCCAGCTACACTAGTCCCACCTGCCTGCACTTGGTCCATGTCCCTCCAAACTTGTCCTAACCATGTACCTGCCTAACTGAGTACAAAAGCTGCAACAGCATGATCGGGCTGTAAAGGTCATTGGCGAGACCACACGTGGAGTAACACGTGGTCACCAAGTTACAGGAAGGAAGTCATTAAGTTGTAAAGGGGGCAGAAAAGATTCGCCAGGATGTTACCTGGGCTTGAGTAATAGGGAGAGGGTCACCAGGCTGGTACATCTTTCTTGGGAGCATAGGAGGCTGAGGGGTGAACTTACTGTGGTGTACAAGATCATGAGGGGCACGGATAAAGTGAACACTCACAGTCTTTTTCCCAGGGTGGTGGATTCTAAAACTAGAGAGCATGGGCTTAAGGTGAGAGGGGAGTGATTTAAGAGGGACCCCAGGGGCAACAATAGACAATAGACAATAGACAATAGGTGCAGGAGGAGGCCATTCGGCCCTTCGAGCCAGCACCGCCATTCAATGTGATCATGGCTGATCATTCTCAATCAGTACCCCATTCCTGCCTTCTCCCCATACCCCCTGACTCCACTATCCTTAAGAGCTCTATCCAGCTCTCTCTTGAATGCATTCAGAGAATTGGCCTCCACTGCCTTCTGAGGCAGAGAATTCCACAGATTCACAACTCTGACTGAAAAAGTTTTTCCTCATCTCAGTTCTAAATGGCCTACCCCTTATTCTTAAACTGTGGCGTCTTGTTCTGGACTCCCCTAATGTTTTTAATCAGACGGTAGTCCATATCTGGAATAAGCTGCCAGAGGAAGCTGTAGAAGTGGATGTAATTGTGACTTTGAAAATACATTTGGACAGAGAAATGGATAGGAAGGATTTTGGAGGGCTGTGGGCCAATTGGAACTAGTTCAATATGCCTTGGTTGGCATGGACAAAGTGGGCAGAAGGACCTATTTCCGTGTTGCACAACTGTACAAGTCTACTTTGCCCAGGCACATCCTTACCTTGACTCCAGGCTTGATGAATACATTAGTGCTCATCTTGTGTGTGACAAGTGAGGTTAATGGTAAGACCTTTAGCATTTGGCGATTGTGTATTTTTATCCTCATCCATTATTTTCACCATCTGACATTATACCTGCATGCCAGTGGATGCATTAACTGCTTACGCGGAATGCTAAACTACAGATGCTGAGGAAAAATTAATTAGGAGCCAAAAGCCACTTTGATGTACAAAAACGATGATGGTGTGTAATTTAACATTTGTTTGTTAAAACATCGTAGCAGGTGCAAGATAATGCCAAGATCAACTTTAATTATGATTTTAATTAAATGTCCAGGACAGAATGAGGAATAGTAGCTATCCAGAACAATTGGAGAAATTGCAATAATAAGAACAGACTTGGAGACAGATTTGAACTGAAAATCCCAGGAAGGACAGAAGTATTTTATTTTATTTGATTTTTCAGCTCTCCAGCCTGCTGGGAGGGAGCAAAAAACATTTATACTTCAGCAGAAAACTAGGTGTTGGAGGAACTCAGTGGATCATCTGTGGAGGACATGGACAGACGACTTTTTGGGTTAGGACCCTTATACTTTAGCAGAAGTTGTTGTTTGTCAGAGTGAGGCCAAACGCAAATTGGATGAACAGCAGCTCATATTTTGCTTGGGCAGCTTACATCCCAGCGGTATGTATATTGAAGATAGATCCAAAAAGCTGGAGTATCTCAGTGGGACAGGCAGCATCTCTGGAGAGAAGGAATTGGTGACATTTCGGATCAAGGCCCTTCTATACTCAATACTCTGACTGATGATGAAGGCCAATGTACCAAAAGCCATGGGACACATCCAAAAGCCTTTATGACCACCTTATCTACCTGCGACCCAACCTTCAAATTACCATGCACCTGCACTCCTAGATCCCTCTGCTCCACGACACTCCCCAGAGCCCTACCATTCACAGTGTAGGTCCTGCCCATGTTAGACTTCCCCAAAATGCAGCACCTCACGCTCATTTTGATTGGGCTGAAGAAGGGTCTCGACCCGAAACGTCACCCATTCCTTCTCTCTCCAGAGATGTTGCCTGTCCCACTGGCATTTTGGGTCTATCTTCGGTTTAAACCAGCATCTGCGATTCCTTCCTACACCCCACATTCATCCATTTATTCATCCACTCTGAAAGCATACTGTCGTGCTCCCAACTTTCGTCTCCATTGTCCTCAATGTCCAAGGAGAGATGTGTGCACCGCCACCGCAGCCGCTCAGAGAAAGCCGCCCGCCTTCACGTGACTCCACTTTCACACTTACCCCGCTGACACTCGATGGGGAAAGGCAGTCAGTTGTGAAGACAATCACCATTGAGGTTACGAGCCAGCATTATTCTCACAGGGAGCCGCAAGATTGCCTATGACGGTCGCCCAGACAAAATCACCTGCACCCTGAGAGCCAACCTTGAAAAAGTTACACTTCATTGAGTGTGACACTTCCAGACCGTGCAGTTCCCAAACCTCCTGCAGCTAATAATTTGGACCCAAATTGCACTTCACAGTTTATACCACGACAGTACTAAAGTCTCTTCGCAATTGAGAAAAAAAAAGCAAGGGGGAGTTAAGTTGACCCATCATATCTTTTTGGAACAGCCTTCCTGTCCTTACTTAAGGTACCTTGTTTACGTGTCTACAAACAAGATATCATCCAGCCTCTATCATTCCTACAACTAATAGTTAAATGGTGTCCTGTAACTTCCAATGGATGGTCTCCCTTATCCGTTATTTCCAAATCATAACATAACATAACATAACATAACAAAACTTTATTGTCATTCGGTATGAATACCGAACGAAATTTCAGCAGTCACAAGACACAGCAAAAAAGAAAAGAACACAGGACACACGACCCCAACACAAACATCCATCACAGTGACTCCAAACACCCCCTCACTGTGATGGATGCAACAAAACTTCCCCTCTCTTCCCCCCGCACCCACGGACAGGACAGGCAGCTCGACCCCTACCGAGGCAAACGACACGCACAGCCCCCGCAAGGGGATGGAAGGCCCCGCGGCCGAGCCGCCCCGGGCACCGAAACGTCCCGCGGCCGAGCCGCGCTGGCGATGTTAAGTGCGGCGGCCGAGCCGCCCCGGGCACCGAAACGTCCCGCGGCCGCACTGGGCGATGTTAAGTCCAGCGGCCGAGCCGCACCGGGCACCGAAACGTCCCGCGGCCGAGCCGCGCTGGCGATGTTATGTCCAGCGGCCAAGCCGCGCCGGGCACTGAAACGTCCCGCGGCCGAGCCGCACCGGGCACTGAAACGTCCCGCGGCCGAGCCGCGCCGGCGATGTTAAGTCCCGCAGCCAAGCCGCGCCGGGCGATGGAAGGCCCCACGGCCGCGCCGGGCTCTGAACCGTTCCACGGCCGAGCCGCACCGGGCGATGGAAGGCCCCGCGGCCGAACTGCACCGAGCGCTGAACCATCCCACGGCCGTACCGGGCGGTGGAATGCCCCACGGTCGAGCCGCGCCGGGCACTGTTAGGTCCCGCGGCCGAGCCGCGCCTGCGATGTTAAGTCCAGCGGCGGAGTCGCGCCGGGCGATGGAAGGCCCCGCGGGCGAGCTGCGCCCCGGGGAAGAGACCTAATAAAAGAAAGGTTTCCCCCGCCCCACACCCCACCCCCCCCCCACACCCCACCCCACCCCCACACCCCCCCCCCCCCCACACATACACAGCCAAAAACAGAAACAAAAACCATCCCAACACCGACACAAACAAAAAAAAGAAAAAAAAGACAAACAGACTGCCAGAGAGCCGCAGCCATTAGGCGCAGTCAACTCCTCCCACTATCATGTGTGTAGGAAGGAACTGCAGATGCTGGTTTGAACCGAAGATAGACACAAAATGCTGGAGTAATTCAGCGAAGACATGCAGCATCAGTCTGAAGAAAGGTCTCGACCTGAAGCATCAACCGTTCCTTCTCTCCAGAGATGCTGCCTGTCCCGCTGAGCTGGCACATGGGACTGAAGAGCTGACTCTTCAGTCTATTATTCCCAAATTATGCCACTTTTCTACGGTGTTCTGACGAGCTAATATGCGACCTTGATAAATTAATGCCCTTTTTATTCACAAAAGACCTTTGGAATAAAGAAGCAGTTCTTCCAGTGAGGAATACCTTTTCAGCACTCCACGTGCACTGAATGGTAGTCTATTGACCATTTCAGATGTTGCCCAATTATCTTTGACAGCAATAGACAAAGAAGTCCATTGTTTTCCATGACGGCCAGTTCAATAGTATTGAATACCACCTCACAAAGTCTCTTCTAGTCTCTTCTAGAGCCTGAAGATTAACTTACAAAGGCAGTTAGTTGCATAATGATACAAGAGATAACATTAAAAATTATAAAAGAACTGGACAAGCTAGATGCAGGAAAAAATGTTCCCAATGTTGGGCGATAACAGACAATGAAATTAATTAGGGCAACAGTGAAACTAATAGGACGACTAGGGTGGGGGAGGGGCGAGACAAGGGGGGATGCAAGGGTTACTTGAAGTTAGAGAAATCAATATTCATACCACTGGGTTGTAAGCTTTGTTTATGTGTTATCCAGCGAAATCATACGACGCATGAATACAATCAGACCTTACACGGATAACAGATAATATAAAGAGAATTAATACCAGAGAACAGAATATAATGTTGGTTCATTATAACGTTACAGTTACAGAGAAAATACAGATGGAAAAAGATTACAGTGCAAGGTTGCAATGAGGTGAGTGGGGAGATTGGGACCACACCATTAGCTGATGAGAAATTTGTTCAGTAGTTTAAGAAAATAACTGCAGATGCTGGTACAAATCGAAGGTATTTATTTCACAAAATGCTGGAGTAACTCAGCAGGTCAGGCAGCTTCTCAGGAGAGAAGGAATGGGTGATGTTTCAGGTCGAGACCCTTCAGTAGTTTAGTTTAGTTTCGAAATATAGCGCGGAAACAGGCCCTTTGGTTCATCGAGTCCGCACCGACCAGCGATCCCTGCACATTAACACCATCTACACACACTAGGGACAATGGTCATCTTCTTGAATCATCAGTGGAAACTTTTCCATCATGTATGTTGTCGGAGAGGGACTCAAAACCACAACATGCCTGAAAAAAGTGTCCAGAGTTGTACCCTCCAGGCAGAATAAAGTCAGAAACCTTTCCCCTGCTTGAGTAGAAGGTTGTCAGATTGAAAAAAATGTTAAAGGTTTAGGTTTTAGGTATATTATTGTCATGTGTACTGAGGTACAGTGAATAGCTGTGCTTCGCTTGCTATCCAATCAAGTTTAATAATAATAAGAAGAATTTATTTGTCATTCGAACGTAGAAGTATACATTCGAACGAAGTCGTACCTCACAGGGATGAGGTGCAAGGTGCATCGTGGGTGATACTGACGTAAAGTGCCAGTGCAGTGTGTGTGTGTGTGTGTTTCAGGTGAGGTGTGTGTGTGTTTGAGGTGAGGTATGTGTGCCCTTGGGGGGCCGCTGGGTGCTCATCATTCTAACAGCCAGGGGGAAGAAGCTGTTGCACATCCTGGTGGTGCTGGCCTCGATGCTCCGGTACCTCGTGCCGGTCGGCAGAGGGGCAAAGAGTCCATGGGAGGGGTGGGAGGACTCCCTGATAATGGTGGAGGCTTTTCGGAGGCATCTTTTGTGGAAAATGTCCGGAATGGATGGGAGAGGCTCCCCAGCCGATGATGTTCTCCGCTGTGCTGACTAATCGCTGCGGGGTCTTCCTGCCTGACGCAGTGCAGTTGCCGTACCAGACGGAGATGCAGCTGGTCATGACGCTCTCTCTGGTACCTCTGTAGAACGTAGAGAGGACGGGTGGGGCAAGCCTCGCTGGGTTCAGCCTCCTGAGGAAGTACAGCCTCTGCTGGACCCTCCCGGCCAGGTGTGGAGTGTTGAGAGACCAGGAGAGGTCATCAGCGAGGTGCCCCTCGAGGAATTTGATGTTGCTCACCCTCTCCACGATGGGGCCATTGATGTGCAGGGGGGAGTGGGCAGCATTGCTTTTCCTGAAGTCTACAATCATCCCTTTGGTCTTGGTGACATTCAGAGACAGATAGTTGTCTTCGCACCAGTTGTCTTCACCTCCAGTTTAAATTCCATTTGGAATACTTTGGAGGACGAAGAACCAAGAACCGAGTTCACAAGCTGTGCCAGTCTCATTGTTGTCTGTGATGAGGCCCATCAGAGGCAGTGTCATCTGTGAGTTTGATTATTTGGTTGGTGTTGTGTTTGGCGGCAAGGTCGTGGGTACGTAGTGTGACTAGTAGTGGACTAGGCACACAGCCTTGGGGCTGTTCAGGATGACGGTGTTTGAGGTGTTGTTGCCAACACGGACTGACTGTGGATGATGTATTAAGAAGTCCAGGGTCCAGTTGCAGAGGGGGGTGTTGAGGCCGAGCAGGGAGTGCTTCATCACCAGCTTCTGACGGATGATCGTGTTGAATGCCGAGCTGAAGTCAATAAATAGCATTCTAGCGTGGGTGCTTATTTTTGTTGTCTATGCGGGGGAGGACTGCGTGGAGGGTGGAGGAGAAATGGCATCTTCTGTGGAGCGGTTCGGGCGGTACGCGAACTGGTGGGGGTCTAGTGAGGTGGGGAGGCTATTTTGGATGTGTCCCATGACTAACCGTTCGAAGCACAAAGTTTAGTTTAGAATTTAGAGATACAGCGCGGAAACAGGCCCTTCGGCCCCCAAGTCCGTGCCGACCTGTGATCCCCGTGTCCTATCCTACACACACTAGGGACAATCTACAATTTTACCAAACCAATTAGCCTACAAACATTTACGTCTTTGGAGTGTGGGAGGAAACCGGGGCTCTCAGAGAAAACCCACGCGGGTCACGGGGAGAACGTACAAACTCTGGTACAGGCAGTGCCCGTAGTCAGGATTGAACCTGGGACTGGCGCTGTCAGACAGCAACGCTACCGCTGTGCCACCATCAAGTTAGATAATACCGTATAGAAATACAGTGAAATACAGTCAAGCCAAACTCAGGTACAATGGGTAACCTGAAGAGAAAAATACAGAATGTAGCTCTCAGCATTGTAGCGAAACATTTCCAGAGCAGAAGCATAATTGTCCGCAATGGGGTCGTTTGGAGAAAAGAGCTGTATCCTAGTTTATGGAAGGACTGTTCAGAAGCCTGATAACGAGAGTGGTATGGGTACAACCATTACAGAAAGAAGGGGTGTGCAAGGCTCCAATTGTTTCCAATTGTTTCCAATAGTTTCCCTGTCACTTGCAGCTCAGAGTGGTAACTTGTCCTGTAGGCCGGTGTGAGTGCGCTGGTTGACAATATGTTGCCAGCAGATGTATCGAAGGCTGTGCCGCCTGTGACACAGGCAGATGTCCCGCTCCCAGGGGAAGCCATTTGATTGAGTTTCTCCACAGGGTACCTGGAGGCCAGAGCCCTGCTACACAGCTGGAGGGGCCTCATCAGTCTGGCTGTCTGTTCCAGTCAGTAACTTCATCAGCAGTTCGCTGCAGTTGTCATTTATGGCAGCTCCTAATGCATTCAAGGCTTGCATCGTCCCACTGATGGAGCTAGTCGACATTCTTAGCTGGCGTGGTATTTTACCTGAGTTACTCACAATCTCGTTGCTCGCAAGGACTGCTGAAGCTAATAAGCTAGAACATGGAGGAAGTTTTGTAATTCTTGTACTTTATTGCCACGGCATACAAGGACTGATTGGCAAAATAAGAACACAAAGTGCTGGAGTAATTCAGCGTGACAGGCAGCATCTCTTGAGAGCGTGGATAGGTGATGTTTCAGGATGGGATCCTTCAGACTGATTGTGGTTTAGGGGAGGGGGCATTTATAAAGCATGATTAAAGTTGTAAAGGATCCCAGATGATTTATTACAATTTTAAGTGGCTTTTAGATAGGTGCTCAGATGTGCAGCTAATGGAGGGATATGCATCATGTACAGGCAAAGGAGATTAGTTTGTCTTGCCATCATGTTCAACACTGACATTGTGGGCCCAAGGGCATGTTTTGGTGTGATGCTATACTGTTACAAAGATACCACTGGGAATCTGTTCCCCATACCATACCATACCACACCATACCATACCATACCGTACCGTACTATACCGTACCGTACCGTACCGTACCGTACCGTACCATGCCACGCCACGCCACGCCACGCCACGCCACGCCACGCCACACCATGCCACGCCATGCCACACCACACCATGCCACGCCACGCCATGCCATGCCATGACATGCCATACCATACCATATCATACCATGCCATACTATACCATACCACACCACACCACACCGTACCATGCCGTACTATACCATACCATACCATACCGTACCATTCCACGCCATGCCATGCCATGCCATGCCATGCCATACCATGCCATACCATACCATACCACACCATACCATACCATACCACACCATACCATACCACACCGTACCATACCACACCATACCATACCATACCATACCATACCATACCGGAAGGGAAGATTACACTTAAAATAATTGGTGTTTTTGTCAAAATATAGTGGAATTATCCTTTTTATTCTGGCCAATCTTATTCCTCAATCTGTGTCACCAAATTAGATCTCATCACATTGGAAATATCTGTGCTGAAAATGTCTGCATGATTCCTGCCTTACAGCAGTGCTGTATCTCAAAAATACTCAAAGGCTGTAAAGTCGTGGTGGGATGTGGCAGGCTTGATATAATAGTTACTGAGTCAAACACTGTGGAAACAAGTCCCTCGGCCCAAGATAGACACAAAATGCTGGAGTAACTCAGCGGGTCAGGCAGCATGTCTGGAGAGAAGGAATGGGTGACATTTCGGGTCGAGACCCTTCTTCAGACCCAACTCGTCCGTACTGATCGAGATGCCTGATCTAAGCTGCATTTGGCCCATATCCCTCTAAACCGTCCTGTTCCAAATGTCTTTTAAATGTTGCTATGGTACCGGCCTCAGCTCTTTCCTCTAGCAGCTCGTTCCATATAGCCACCACCCTCTGTGTGAAAAGTTGTCCCTCAGGTTCCCATTATATCTTTTCCCCCCTCACCTGAAACCCACTTCCTCTGGTTCTTTATTCCCCAACTCCAGGTAAAACTTTTCTTATCTGATGTGCATTTAGTGAAACACGTGATACTCTTCCAAACACCTTTATCAAGTTTTTAATGTTGCTGTCACTTCCCAGTGTGTGTACGGCACTCTATTGCAGTATTTTCCCTTATTCCTGTGGTGATCTCTCTAACCGCACTTGTTCATTAATCTGATTAATGTCCGATCTATAAAAGTGCGCAGTAATTTCTCTGAGACATTCATCCACCTGCACATTTCTGAACCAGCTCTTCATCAACTGTGCCTGATGAATAAGCAAACGTTTGCTTATTCAACTAAATCAAACTTTTTAAAACAACATTCATACTTTGCTGAGAAGAAGTAGTGGGGTAAAACGTTAATGGAAAATAGATTGTTTTAAATTAGTTTAGTTTAGTTTAGTTTAGATTAGAGACACAGTGCAGAAATAGGCCCTTCGGCCCACCGGGTCCATGCCAACCAGCAATCACCGGTACACTAAAACCATCCCACACATTAGGAACAAGTTACAATTTTTACCGAAGTCAATTGACCTACAAATCTTTGGAAACCAGGGCAGCTGGAGAAAACCCACGCGGTCACAGGAAGAATGTGCAAACTCCATACCGACAGCACCCATTGTCAGGATCGAACCTGGGTCTCTGGCACTGTGAGGCAGCAACTCTACCACGGCACCACTGTGCAGCAGGTGGGTTGAGGCTAATTTAGAAAAACCTTGATCATATCAGTTGGTAGAGCAGGCGTGAAGGGGCAAGTGGCCTATTACTGCCCTTATTCAGTGAAGAAGGGTCTCAACCCGAGACATCATCGATCCAGAGATGCTGCCTGACCCGTTGAGTTACTCCGACACTTTGTGCCTGTCTTCATAAACCAGCATCCGCAGTTCCTTGCAGAAAGAACCAGTTGCCCATAAGTCATCTTATTTCCACAACACCCGCAATGCTCTTCAGATGACGGTCAGGGCCGTCTTAACGCATGGGCCTGATGGGCACTTGCCCGGGGGCCCACGAGCATAGGGGCCCCATGCTGATCTGTGTATGTTAAGTGACTTGCAATAAATAAATACTACTTTAAAAATGTAGGTTCAATAAGTGCTTTTTTCGCAACATTTTCCATCCCTAAGTGCTTCTCACAGCGATCTGTAAGTGCTTTTCGCAACAATGTAGCACCCTAAGTCCATCGCTAAGTGCTTTTCGGTAAGTGCTTTTCGCCGGCACGACAGGGGGGGCTGGTAGGGAAAGGGGGGTGGGGGAGAGTAACGGTAGGGGCCCCAGTAAACTGCTTTGCCCGGGGGCCCATAATGCTGTAAAAACGGCCCTGATGACGGTAGACACAAAATGCTGGAGTAACTCAGTGGGTCAGGCAGCATCTCAGGAGAGAATGAATTCCTTCTCTCCTGAGATGCTGCCTGACCCGCTGAGTTACTCCAGCATTTTGTGTCTACTATGGCGAGTCCGAAACTTGTAAGTTGTAGACGAAGTTTATTGCAGCCGCAATACACGAATACAGAGATAAACAACAAGTTACAGGACAACCAATATAAACTTACTGTCTTCCTTGAAGACTTCGCCGAACTGGCTAAATCGGGCGCCAAACGCGCACCTGACATCGCTGGCCAATCAGCGATGTCGTTCCCTGGACCAATCCCCACGGTCGCGTTCCCACGTGACCTCGCTGGCCAATCCGAGGGTTCGACGACCTGGACCATTCTCTATGGTCGCTACATGACCCCCCCCAGAACCCGAGGTGCGGAACCTAGCAGGGAGCCGGATTTCGCGACCATAACGAGTACGGAGAGGGACAGCCTGAACCACAGGAGCCGGAGGTTCCGGACTTGGTGGAACAGCCGGCACGGGAGGTTCTGGAGGAACTACCGGCACAGGGGGTCCTAGAGGAACTGCCGAAACGGGGGGTCCTAGGGGAACTGCCGAAACGGGGGGTCCTGGAGGAACTGTCGGAACGGGGGTTTGTGGACTGGGCGGAACTAACGGAGGTCGGCCTCTTCTAGGGGTTTGACCGACCAGGACTGGTTGATCCGGGTCCAAATGGGCAGGTTTGAGCCGGGACACCGAGACGAGTTCACTCTTGCCGCCCATGTCTAAGGTGAAAGTAGCCGTTCCCTTACGTAAAACCCGGAACGGCCCTTGATAGACTCTCTGCAACGGGGCGCGATGGGCATCTTTACGCAAAAAAACAAACTCACAGTCCTTCAGGGAAGACGGTTCATGTACCATAGGACACCCATGACGTGAAGTTGGTACTGGAGCCAGGGAGCCCACCCGTTCCCGGAGAGATGCTAACGCTGCTGGGACTGTAGGGAGCAGGGCTGAAGGGTCCGGAAACAGATCTCCGGGTACTCGAAGGGTCGAGCCATATACCAGCTCTGCGGACGACGCACCGAGATCTGGCTTAGGAGCAGTCCGGATGCCCAAAAGAACCCAAGGGAGTTGGTCTACCCAGTCCGGGCCTTCAAGCCTTGCACTGAGGGACGCCTTAAGTTGGCGGTGGAACCTTTCTACGAGTCCATTTGCCTGGGGGTGATATGCAGTTGTGGGTTGTAATTTGGACCCGTACAGTTCTGCCAGCGCGGCCCAGAGGGACGAAGTGAACTGTGGCCCTCTGTCAGTTGTAATAACTGCCGGGACCCCGAAACGAGCTACCCAATGAAGGGCCAAAGCCCTAGCACAAGACGCGGACGAAATATCAAACAATGGGAAAGCCTCTGGCCACCGGGTGAACCGATCCACCACCGTGAGGAGGTGGGTGTAGCCCCGGGAGGAAGGCAAAGGCCCGACCAAATCCACGTGGATGTGGAAAAAACGAAAAGCCGGGACTTCGAAATCCTGTACGGGGGGCTGGACGTGGCGCTGGACTTTAGCGGTCTGACAGGGCACGCAGGAACGTGCCCACCCCGCTACCTGTTTCCGCAGGCCATGCCAGACAAACCTCGCTGCCACCAAGGCAGAGGTGGAGCGGATGGACGGGTGCGCCAGCCCATGAATGGCATCGAAAACCCGGCGCTGAAGGGAGGGCGGTACTACCGGCCTGGGACGAGGAAGAGAAACATCGCACCAGACTTTCGTGCCCTCCGACCCACAAGCTACCTGGGCCAACTTCAATCCCGAAGTGGTGGACTGGTACGTCGAAACGGTATCCGCCAGGAGCTGTGCCTCCGCGAGCTCCTGGGGATCCACTTCGCAGTCCACCGCCGAAATAGGGGAAAAAGCAGGTCTAGACAGGGCGTCCGCAACGGCATTAAGCCTACCCGCGATATGACGGACATCTGTGGTAAACTCGGAGATAGCAGTCAGGTGCCGCTGCTGGCGGGCCGACCATGGGTCAGACAATTTCAAAAAAGCAAATGTTAATGGCTTGTGGTCCGTAAAGGCCACAAATGGGCGGCCCTCGAGGAAATACCTGAAATGACGGACAGCTAAATAGAGAGCTAGAAGCTCCCGGTCAAATGCGCTATATTTCAGCTCGGCCGAATTTAGTTGCCGGCTGAAAAACGCTAAAGGCTGCCAACGGCCACCAACCTGCTGCTCCAGAACCCCACCCACCGCCACGTCAGAGGCGTCAACCGTCAGGGCCGTGGGGGCGGAGGGGCTCGGATGGACCAACATGGTGGCGTCTGCCAAGGCTGCCTTAGCTGCCGTAAAAGCCGACTCTGCGGTCGGGGACCACAACAACTCTACCGGATTACCTGCAAGGCATTGGAAAAGCGGGCGCAGAACTCGCGCCGCTGCCGGAACGAATCTGTGGTAGAAATTAACCATGCCTACGAACTCCTGCAGACCTTTAACTGTGGTGGGCCTGGGAAAAGCCCGGATAGCCTCCACCTTCTCGGGTAAAGGGACGGCGCCGGCAGGAGTAATTCTGTGCCCTAGAAAATCGAGAGCGGGCAGGCCGAATTGACATTTGGAGGGTTGGATAATGAGCCCGTGGTCTTGGAGCCGCTGGAACACGGTCCGCAAATGGGCCTGGTGTTCCTGCACTGAGGGGCTGGCTACCAGGATGTCGTCCAAATAAATAAACAAAAAGGGTAAACCCCGGCCCACGCGATCCATCAGTCGCTGGAAAGCCTGTGCCGCGTTCTTTAAACCGAAAGGCATACGCAACCATTCAAACAACCCGAACGGAGTAATAGTTGCAGTTTTTTGTATGTCCTCCGGTCGCACCGGAATCTGATGGTATCCTCGCACCAAATCGATTTTGGAAAACACCACCGCTCCTTCCAGGCCAGATGAAAAGTCCTGTAGGTGCGGTATGGGGTAGCGATCAGCCGTGGTGATAGCATTGAGACGCCGATAATCGCCACATGGCCTCCACCCCCCAGATGCCTTGGAGACCATGTGTAACGGCGATGCCCACGGGCTGTCAGACTGACGGACAATTCCCATTTCCTCCATCTTCCGGAACTCCGCCCTTGCCACCACCAGTTTGTCTGGCGGTAGTCTCCTGGCCCGAGCGAAAACGGGAGGGCCTTCGGTGCGGATGTGATGGACCACACTGTGCTTAGCCGAAGGTGCGTCGAAACGTTGGACGAGCAGCTCTGGGAACTCTGCCAGAATCGCAGCATACGAGTCGGGGGCCGCGACGACGGCCTGGACAGTAGGGCTGGGCGAGGAGGCGATTGTCGGAGCGACGTGCTCATTTTCGGCAGAGGGTCGGAGGTCGTTACCGCGGTCATCAGGAACCAGTGAAAAAGCCCAGAGAAAATCTGCGCCCAGGATCGCTTGTTTGACGTCGGCTATGATGAATGGCCATTGGTACGTGCGGAGGCCTAACCCAAGGGACATCTTCCGTGTACCGAAAGTGCGGATTGGGCTGCCATTAACCGCGATGAGGGTGGGACCTGTCTTACCCGATCTGGTTTCGAGGTCGGTCGGCGGCACTATGCTGACGATGGCTCCCGTGTCGACCAAAAATTCTGTGTCCGTGAATCGATCATGGACATAGAGGCGCCGGTTCTGGCCAATCGTAACTGCCCCTATGTACGATCGGCCGAGGCATTTCCCGCGAAGGTACAAGGCAAACGACAGTTGCGGGATTCGTTACCCCATCGTAGGTGATAATAGCACCAGCCGCGCTTGTGCGGATCTTTTTGGCGGGCTTTCGGAGAATTGGCGGGAGACGTGGCGCCATCTTGCTGTCGCTGTGGCGTGGTCACCGATGTCGAGACTTTGTTGATCGAACCACTTGCCTTGTTTTTTGCCGCCATGAGCGCGTCCGCTTTCGCTGCATATGCTTCGGGGTCCTTAAAAGAACAATCCGTAAGCAGCAGTCGGACATCCTCGGGAAGTTTCTCGTGGAATGCCTGTTCAAACATCGGGCAATCCGTATGCTCACCGGCTAGCACCCTCATTTCGGCCATGAGGACGGAAGGCAGTTTGTCTCCAAGCTCCGGTAGGTGCAGAAGTTTTGCCGCACCACCATGCTTATTTAACCCGAAGGTTCGCAGTAATACCTTCTTCATGATTTCATACTTGTCT
The DNA here is from genome assembly GCF_053455715.1 of Rhinoraja longicauda. Classification (NCBI taxonomy): domain Eukaryota; kingdom Metazoa; phylum Chordata; class Chondrichthyes; order Rajiformes; family Arhynchobatidae; genus Rhinoraja; species Rhinoraja longicauda. The sequence goes on from NC_135984.1 coordinate 10,312,572, forward strand.
TCCGCAGGTGAATTTACGATGAACCGCATCACGCGCTTGGTTGTGTCCGGCGATAGAGCGCTGACGAGGTAGAAGTACTTCGTGGAATCGTCCGACACCTTCTTTATATGGAATTGGGCCTCAGCGTGGATAAACCAAGCTTGCGGTGCGTACGTCCAAAATAACGGAAGATGAACGTCTGCCGCGCTTGACTCCGGTGTGCCCTGCTCGGTCATCGTCAACGAGGCGTCGGGTTCCTGCTCAGTTGGTGATCGTCCAGATCACGTTCGGGGTCACCAATATGGCGAGTCCGAAACTTGTAAGTTGTAGACGAAGTTTATTGCAGCCGCAATACACGAATACAGAGATAAACAACAAGTTACAGGACAACCAATATAAACTTACTGTCTTCCTTGAAGACTTCGCCGAACTGGCTAAATCGGGCGCCAAACGCGCACCTGACATCGCTGGCCAATCAGCGATGTCGTTCCCTGGACCAATCCCCACGGTCGCGTTCCCACGTGACCTCGCTGGCCAATCCGAGGGTTCGACGACCTGGACCATTCTCTATGGTCGCTACACTACCTTCAATCTGAACCAGCATCTGCAGTTATTTTCCGGCGTTCTTCAGACGACAGTGTGCTCGACACTTGCCAACTGATGACCCCATTCTGTAAGATAGAGTTCTCAGTAATCCCACCAGTTTATTATCAAGTGATTAATATTGTTGGTTTCTCTGAGCTGACAGAAGTATGATGATAGATTGCAGCAGTGAGACTGCAAGTAAAACCTGCACTGTGATTAGCCATCTAAATTCATAATTAAATCAATAAAAGTGAAAAGAAAAACACATTCTGAAATAAAAACAGATGAATGTAGAAATGCTCAGCGTGTCACAGGCTCATAAGGGTCATAAGGTCATAATTGATAGGAGTAGAATTAGGCCATTTTGCCCATTAAGTCTACTCCACCATTCAATCATGGCTGATCTATCTCTCCCTCCTAACCCCATTCTCCTGCCTTCTCCCCATAACCCCTGGCATCCGTACTAATCAAGAATCTGTCAATCTCTGCCTTAAAAATACCCAATGGCCTCCATAGCCTTCTGTGGCAAAGGGTTTCACAGATTCACTTTCCTCTTGTTTAAAGAAATTCCTCCTCATCTCCTTCCTAAAGGAACATCCTTTAATTCTGAGGCTATGACCTTCAGTCCTACAACACAATACAATACAATACAATACCAGATATCTTTATTGTCATTGTATAGGGGTACAACAAGATTGGGAATGCACCTCCCATACGATGCAATAATTTAATTAATTTAAACAACAACAACCCAACGAAACAAATTGTAACAGTTTTAAGACAGAATAAAGTGCAAGTAGATCTGTGCCGGATCACTGTGCGATGTGACTATCCGGCTCAGCAGGACCGGTTCATAGCAGCTATGGCCCTGGGGATGAAGCTGTTCCTGAGTCTGGAGGTGCGGGCTTAGAAGGCCTTGTATCGTCTGCCCGATGGAATGAGTTTGAACAGACTGTTGCAGGGGTGTGAAGAGTCTTTGTGGATGCTGGTGGCTTTTCTGAGGCATCGTGTGTTGTAGATGCCCTCCAAGGCTGGTAGCTGTGTTCCGATGGTCCTCTGAGCTCTATGGACTACCCGCTGAAGAGCTTTCCTTTCTGCCGCCGTGCAGCTGAGATACCACACAGGGATGCCATGCGTTAGGATGCTCTTTATGGTGCAGCGGTAGAAGGTCGTCAGCAGCTGTTGGGGTAGACCAGACTTTTTCAGTGTTCTTAGGTAGAACGGTCTTTGCTGTGCCTTCTTGACCAGCGCAGCAGTGTTAGAGGCCTAGCTGGTGGAGTTTGGTGATGAGCTTGGTGGGGATGACCGTGTTGAAGGCAGAGCTATAGTCAATGATTGGCATGCTCACGTACGTGCCCTGTCTCTCTAGGTGAGTCAGGACAGTGTGAAGAGCCAGAGAGATGGCATCCTCTGTGGATCTATTTGCCCTGTATGCAAATTGATGTGGGTCCAGTGAGTCAGGGATGCTGGATTTGATGTGTGAGAGGACCAGCCTCTCAAAGCACTTCATGACTATCGGAGTTAGGGCAACCGGGCGGTAGTCGTTCAGGTTGGAGATCTTTGCTTTTTTCGGCACCGGAACTATGATAGCCGACTTCAGGCACTTGGGAACCGTGGCCAGAGATAACGACAGGTTAAAGATCCTGGTGAATACCTCGGCCAGCTGTTCAGCACAGTCCTTCAGTACCCTTCCTTGAACTCCATCCGGGCCTGCAGCCTTGCGTGGGTTGACCCTTTGCAGAGCGCGTTGTACTTCCTGTGTGCTCAGTTGCAAGACCAGTCCCTCCGCCTCGGCTGGGGTTCTTCCCCTCATGGTGATGTTGCCAGTTTCGAAGCGGGCAAAAAAGGTGTTTAGCTCGTTGGTCAGTGTCATATCGCTGTGGGGGCAGGCAGGGCTGCTTTTGTAGCCAGTGATGTCCCTGACACCCTGCCACATGCTTCTGGTGTCCGTGGTGTTGAAGTGGTCTTCCACCCGTTGCCTGTGGGTGTCTTTGGCCCTTTTAATACCTTTGTTCAGGTTTGATCTGGCAACACTGTATGCTGAAGAGTCACTGGACTCTCCCACTGGTGGAAACATCCTCTCCACATCTTTTCTATCCATTTCACTCAGCGGTTGAGTTGTTGCCTGACTGCACCAAAGACCCGGGTTCGATCATAACTGCTGTCTGTACGGAGTTTGTATGTTCTCCCCGTGACCTCTGTGGGTTTTCTCCAGGAGCTCCGGTTTCCTCCCACACTCCAGAGACGCACAGGTTTGTAGGTTAATTGGCTTGGTGTAATTGTAAATTATAAAATAGCGTTAGTGTGTGGGGATTGCGTGGACTCGGTGGGCCAAAGAGCCTGTTTCCTCACTGTATCTCTAAAGTAAACTAAGCTAAAAGGTCAGGCAGTATATGATGAGGACATTGACCTGAAAAATGATAGCTCTGTTTGTCTTTCCATGGACAGTGCCTGACTTAATCTTACTTCACAATGTCACAGCCGGCTAAACGGTTTCAAGGACTGCAGGTAAGAATTTCTTCGGATAGCTCCCTGTTACCAAGCGCAGCGGTGGAGGACATCGGCAGCATTGCCAAGCCAGGCCGACCCCAGCAACACAGACACAGTGCCGCCGCCATGGCAACAGGACTGCAAGGCCAAGCTTGGACTCCATTTTAAGAACTTGAAAATTGAAGGACGCGAGATGGTGTCGGAAACATGGCAACTCTTTGTGTACTGCCTCAGTGAAGTTTACTATTCGTACATTACAGTTGTTGCACTTTTGCACATTTCTGCTTGTGCTTATGTACAAGTAGATTTTACTGAATTGTACGCAAAACAAAGAATTTTACTGTATCGAGGTACATGTGGGCGGCACGGTAGCACAGCGGTAGAGTTGCTGCTTTACAGCGAATGCAGCGCCGGAGACTCAGGTTCGATCCTGACTACGGGTGCTGCACTGTAAGGAGTTTGTACGTTCTCCCCGTGACCTGCGTGGGTTTTCTCCGAGATCTTCGGTTTCCTCCCACACTCCAAAGACGTACAGGTATGTAGGTTAATTGGCTGGGTAAATGTAAAAATTGTCCCTAGTGGGTGTAGGATAGTGTTAATGTACGGGGATCACTGGGCGGCACGGACTTGGTGGGCCGAAAAGGCCTGTTTCCGGCTGTATATATATGATATGATATGATATGATATGATGTGGCAATAAGGTACCATTGAACCATTGAGTGGTGTCTTAGTTTAGTTTAGTTTAGAGATACAGGCCCTTCGGCCCACCGAGTCCGCGCCGACCAGCGATCCCCGCACATCAATGCTATCCTACACACTAGGGACAATTTACAACTTAAAGAAGCCAATTAACGTACAAATCTGTACGCCTTTGGACTGTGGGAGGAAACCGGAGCACCCAGAGAAAACCCACTCAGGTCACGGGGAGAACGTTCAAACTCCGTGCAGACAGCACCCGCAGTCCGGATTGAACTGGCGCTGTAAGGCAACAACTCTACCGCTGTGCCACCCTGTCCTTGGGATTAGGTACCTCACCAATGCTGGTTGTAGATTTTCACAGAGTTAGACCTTCTGATGGTAAACATCTGTAAGTGATCTGATGTTCAGCAGGAACCAGGTGAATACAAGGAGGAAACGTGAGCTTTTAAAATGTAAGATTTAAAGCAGCATCTGCAGTTCCTTCCTACTGCACTTTAGATTTAGATTTAGAGATACAGCGCGGAAACAGGCCCTTCGGCCCACCGGGTCGGCGCCACCCAGCGATCCCCGCACATTAACCCTATCCTACACACACTAGGGACAACTTTTACATTTGCCCAGCCAATTAACCTACATACCTGTACGTCTTTGGAGTGTGGGAGGAAACCGAAGATCTCGGAGAAAACCCACGCAGGTCACGGGGAGAACGTACAAACTCCGTACAGACGGCGCCCATAGTCAGGATCGAACCTGAGTCTCCAGCGCTGCATTCGCTGTAAGGCAGCAACTCTACCGCTGCGCCACCGTGCCACCCTTTAAGTGAGGGAAGATTTGGACACACAGGGTGCTAAGTATATGGAATGAGCTGCCGGAGGAGGTGGTTCAAGCAGGTACGATCATGACATTTAAGAGGCATTTGGACAGGTACATGGATAGGATAAGTTTAGAGGGTTATGGGTCAAGTGCAGGCAGGTGGAACTAATGTACGATGGGCCATGTTGATCGGTGTGGGCATGTTGGGCTGAAGGGCCTGTTTCCATGCTGTATGACTCTATGACTCTATAACAATCCATGTGCCAGCTCTTTGGGAATACTGCTCTGTTCTTTCCCCCATGACCCACGGGCAAAATCTCGACATCGTACACCTTGAAAGTGGATGAGTTAAAATAACGCCTTGGATGTGTTGAGCCGAGCGGGGCAGTTTGTTCGCTGTACAACTCTACGCCTCGGTGACTGTGAGTACAGTGCTCTGCGACTCCACGGCACCAGAGATCTACGACACTGTCTGTGGATCAGACGTCTGTCTGCATGTCCTCACCCAGTAAGTGAACTGACTCTCCACAGATCTTTCAGTCTCAATAAATTCACATGCAAAGACAGAACAGCCGAGGCTTCCCAGATCAAATAAACTTCGAAACAAAATTCTACCCGTCAGTTCTGTATAATTCACCATGCATCTTGAAACGAACGGAACTCAAAAGACTGTTCAGCTTTTACTGTTAATTATCAGCAGAGCCTGGCTTCTGCCTGTCTGTGGCGTGAGTCAGAGGCAAGGAATCCAGCATTGTTATCTCGCTCTCCCTCCCAGCCTCAGCTCAACGTTGGAGCTACGTCGCTTTTATCCACAAAATGCTCCTGATAATGAAGATTAACCCTCTCTCTGTTTGCGGTCAGACCTTAAATATCAGCCCAGCCTTTGCTGGGGGCGGTCCAGGTGTTCACTTGGGTAGGAAGGAACTGCAGATGCCGGTTTAAACCAAGGATAGACACAAAACGCTGGTGTAACTCAGCGGGTCAGACAGCACGGAGTCATAGAGCCATAGAGTGATACAGTGATGGAAATTAGGCCCCTCGGCCCAACTTGCCCACACCGGACAACGTGTCCCAGCCACGCCAACCCCACCTGCCTGCGCTTGGTCCATATCCCTCCAAACCTGTCCTATCCATGTACCTGTCTAACTGCTTCTTAACTGGAGGAAAGGAAAAGGTGACGTTTCGGGTCGAGACCCTTCCTCAGAATCAGAAGACCCTTCTTCTGAACAAGGATGTCGACCCGAAACGTCATCTCTTCCGTTTCTCCGGGGATGCTGTCTGACCCGCTGAGTGACTCCAGCTTTTTGAGTCTACAGGATGATGTATGAACTTTCCTTGCCCACAAAACTCCATGAAAAGCTTTGTCAACTTTAGTTAAAATCAAATCCCCAGAAAATGTTTCTCTCAAAGCCCCAGGAATGATTGGGCAGCACAGAGTTGCAGTGGTAGAGTTGCTGGCTGACCTGGGTTCGATCCTGACTATGGGTGCTGCCTGTAGGAAGTTTGCACGTTCTCCCTGTCATTGCGTGGGTTTTCTCCGGATTCCGGTTTCCCCCCACACTCCAGGTTTGTAGGTTAATTGGCTTCGGTACAATTGCAAATTGTCCCTAGTGTGCAGGATAGTGTTAGTGTGCGGGGATCGCTGGTCGGCGTGGACTCGGTGGGCTACAGGGCCTGTTTAACATGCTGTATCTCTAAAGTCTAGAGTAAAGTCACCTAGGTTATTGGCAGAATTGGATAGATGGCCTGAAGGGACTGTTTCCGTGCTGTATCTCAGAGGGCTAAAGTCTAAAAAATTCAAAGTGTACTCTGTTTCTTGTTAAGCTTTCCGAGCCGAATAATGGCAGTGTGATCCCCACAAACATTTTGGTGAAGTCATAGATTCATACGGCATGGAAACAGGCCCATCGGCCCAACGAGTCCATGCTGACTGTCAATCTGCCGTTCACACAAGTTCTACGTTATCCCATTGTGGGGCAGCACAGTGGCACAGCATTGGAGCACAGCATTGGAGCGCAGCATTGGAGCACAGCATTGGAGCGCAGCATTGGAGAGCGACATTGGAGAGCGACATTGGAGCGCAGCATTGGAGCGCAGCATTGGAGCGCAGCATTGGAGCGCAGCATTGGAGCGCAGCATCGGAGCACAGCATTGGAGCGCAGCATTGGAGAGCGACATTGGAGCCCAGCATTGGAGCGCGGCATTGGAGCACGGCATTGGAGAGCGACATTGGAACGCGGCATTGGAGCCCAGCATTGGAGCCCAGCATTGGAGCGCAGCATCGGAGCGCAGCATCGGAGCGCAGCATCGGAGCACAGCATTGGAGCACAGCATTGGAGAACAGCATTGGAGCTGTTGCCCCAGCTTTAATCCTGACCGTGGGTGCTGTCTGTGCGGAGTTTACACGTTCTCCCTGTGTTTCCTCCAGGGTGCTCCGGTTCCCTCCAACATACAAAAGACGTGCAGGTTTGTAGGTTAATTGGCTTGGGTTTGTATACTTAGTATAAGTGTAAATTGTCCGTAGTATGTGTAGGGTAGTTTTAATGTGTGGGGATCGCTGGTCGGCGCAGGTTCGGTGGGCCGAATGACCGGTTTCCGCACTGTATCTGTGCTGCACTGTAAGGAGTTTGTACGTTCTCCCCGTGACCTGCGTGGGTTTTCTCCGAGATCTTCGGTTTCCTCCCACACTCCAAAGACGTACAGGTATGTAGGTTAATTGGCGGGTAAATGTAAAAAAAATTGTCCCTAGTGGGTGTAGGATAGTGTTAATGTACGGGGATCACTGGGCTGCACGGACTTGGAGGGCCAAAAAAGGCCTGTTTCCGGCTGTATATATATGATGATGATGATGATGATGTATCTCTAAACTAAACGAAACTGAAACACAAAGTGCTGGAGGAACTCAACATGTCAGGCAGCATCTGTGGAGGGAATGGACAGGCAATGTTTCAGGTCAGGGTCCTTCTTCAGACTCGTGGGAAAGAGGAGGAGAACTTCTTCAAAGGAGGTGTACCTTGTGGAGATTTTGCAGTGGGACAGTAAAATGGAGACTATGGCTGCTGGAATCTTTGACCAAAACGCAGAGTGCTGGAAAAACTCAGTAGGTCAGACAGTATCTGTGGAAGGATATGGACAGACAGCATTTCAGGTCGGGACCCGTCTTCAGAGTATGCAGGTGAAGAAGGTTCCCAAACCAAACTGTGATGCATCCTGATAAAATGCTTTCTACGGCGCCTCTGTAGAAGTTGGTGAGAGTTTAATTTTGTTTGGTTTGGAGATACAGCGCTGAAACAGGCCCACCGAGTCCGCGCCGACCAGCGATCCCCGCACATTAACATTATCCTACACACACAGTGGGGACAATTTACATTTTAATCAAGCCAATTAATCTACAAAACCTGCACTTTTTGGAGTGTGGGAGGAAACCGAAGATCTCAGAGAAAGCCTGCACAGGTCACGGGGAGAACGTACAAACTCCGTAGTCGAGATCGAACATAGAAACATAGAAACATAGAAACATAGAAACATAGAAACATAGAAACATAGAAACATAGAAACATAGAAAATAGGTGCAGGAGTAGGCCATTCGGCCCTTCGAGCCTGCACCGCCATTCAATATGATCATGGCTGATCATCCAGCTCAGTAGCCTGTACCTGCCTTCTCTCCATACCCCCAGATCCCTTTAGCAAAAAGGGCCATATCTAACTCCCTCTTAAATATAGCCAATGAACTGGCCTCAACTACCTTCTGTGGCAGAGAATTCCACAGACTCACCACTCTCTGTGTGAAGAAATGTTTTCTCATCTCGGTCCTAAAAGACTTCCCCCTTATCCTTAAGCTGTGACCCCTGGTTCTGGACTCCCCCAACATCGGGAACAATCTTCCCGCATCTAGCCTCTCCAACCCCTTAAGAATTTTATATGTTTCTATAAGATCCCCCCTCAGTCTTCTAAATTCCAGCGAATACAAGCCCAGTCTATCCAGTCTTTCCTCATATGCAAGTCCCGCCATGCCAGGGATTAATCTGGTGAACCTTCTCTGTACTCCCTCTAAGGCAAGAACGTCTTTCCTCAGGTTAGGAGACCAAAACTGCACACAATACTCCAGGTGCGGTCTCACCAAGGCCCTGTACAACTGAAGCAGAACCTCCCTGCTCCTAAACTCAAATCCTCTTGCTATGAATGCCAACATACCAACCCGGGTCTCTGGCGCTGTGAGGGTTTTACGAGACTTGCCGAACTTAGAGTCAAAATGCTGGAGTAACTCAGCGGGACAGGCAGCATCTCTGGATAGAAGGAATGGGTGATGAGAGCCTACTTCAGATTTTCAGATTCACGCTTTGCAGATGCTGTCTGACCTTCCTCCAGCATTTTGTTTTTGTTTCTCTAACGGTCAGGTCACAGGTGGCTGCATGCAGTGACTGTACTGTTAATGGGAGCGGTGATGAAGGGGCAATGTGAAACCTCTACCCCTCATTACAGCACAGGCCTTCCTGTACTGACATAAAGTATGTCAATATTACTAGGCACAGCGATAGAGAAGTCTGGTGTAAAAATCCAGTGATCGCCAAAAGTGAGATTAAATAAAACGGACGTTGATAAGAAAGCAAACACGAACAAGTAATTGAATTCAGAATAAGGAAGCTGTTCTTCCTTAATAATTCTTTTCAATAATGTTCTCACTGAATCCCAGCCAATTATTTTACAAAATAACACACAGTTCTGAAATGTTATTGTTTAAACATTAAGATGAATGTCATTGCACACACCAAAATTTAGCTTAATGTCATTTGGACAGCAACATAAATCAAGCACTGTGCAAGGTGCACTGTGCTGTAGGGGCAACTCTGTAAAAAACAACGTGATAAGGAAGGAGAGTGTGTTATTCCAGAGTTTCAGATGCTTGAAACCCAGCTGCCTTCAGCCCACAGAGTCCACGCTGACCATCGATCGCCCATTCACACTTTCGCATCCACTCCCGACAAACCCGAGGTCAGGACCAAACCCGGGCTTCGTTTTGTTGCCTCCATCACAGTGAAGGGGTGTTTGGAGTCACTGTGATGGACGTTTGTGTTGGGGTCATGTGTCTTGTGTTCTTTTTTGTGTGTGACTGCTATGTCACCCATTCCTTCTCTCCAGAGATACTGCCTGTTCCCGCTGAGTTACTCCAGCAGTTTGTGCCCACCTTGGTTTGGTTTGGTTTAGTGGAACAGCACGGAAACAGGCCCTTCGGCCCACTGAGTCTGCACCGACCAGCGATCCCAGCACGCTAACGTTATCCTACACCCACTCGGGACAATTTAAACTTATACCAACTCACTGCCGAGGGAAGGAACAATGGAGGACCTGGCTTGGGGGGACCGCCGTGAGTGGGGGGGAGAGCAACATGGATCCCGGCGTGAGGGGACCACCGTGAGGGGGGGAGAAGCAACATGGACCTGGCGTGGGGGGGACCACCGTGAGTGGGGGGGGAGAGCAACATGGACCTGGCGTGAGGGGTCCACCGTGAGGGGGGGGGGGAGAGCAACATGGACCTGGCGTGGGGGGGACCACCATGAGGGGGGGGAGAGCAACATGGACCTGGCGTGAGGGGACCACCGTGAGGGGGGGGGGAGAGCAACATGGACCTGGCGTGGGGGGACCACCATGAGGGGGGAGGGAGGGAAGAACAAAGGGGGACCTGGCGCGGGAGGGGGGAGGGGGTTTGTTACTTCGTAAGCGCCCTTTATGGGTGACTATTTGCATACCTTGGCAAGCTACGCAAGCAAAGAATTTCGGTGTTACTTGTCACATGTGAAAATAAAGTATTCAATTCAATTCAATTCAATATTCCTTTTCTTCAGAGATGCTTCCTGGCCCGCTGAGCTACTCCAGCATCTTATGTCTATCTTCAGTATAAACCAGCATCTGCAGGTCCTTCTTACACATGAGGTCTTTGCACTGTTATAGTAACCTGGTTATTAATTTTATTGTGTTATGACCATTATAATTTAATTCAGCGCGTTCTTACATTAACGTGCTTGTGAATCGGCAGCAAGTACGAATTTCATTGCTCCGTTCCCGGCACATATTTCAATTAAACGCTCTTGACGTGAATTTTGAAAAGGGTGTTTAGTTTAGTTTAGAGGTACTACGCGGAAACAAGCCCTTCGGCCCACCGAGTCCACACCGACCTACGATCACCGCACATTAACACTATCCTACACACACTAGGGACAATTCACACTTATACCAAGCTCGTGTAGGAAAATAAGTGCAGCTGCTGGTACAAATCGAAGGTATCACAAAATGCTGGGGTAACTCAGCGGGTCAGGCAGCATCTCAGGAGAGAAGGAATGGGTGACGTTTCGGAGCTCATTAACCTACAAACCAGTTCGTGTTAGGAGTGTGGGAGGAATCCAAAGATCTCGGAGAAAACCCATCGCAGGTCACGGGGAGAACGTACAAACTCCGTACAGACAGTCCCCGTAGTCGGGATCGAACCTGCGTCCCTGGCGCCGAAAGCGCTGTAAGGTGGCAGCTCTACCGCTGCGCCACCATGGCGCCCATGCAAGCCTCTCTGGTCAGAGACTCATGCAAAAATCAACAAAACCTGCCAAGCCCCAGGAAAGAGTGGAGACTGGGGCTAATGGGATAACTCAATGGAAAACTCTTGGAACCGCACTGTTGTGTTCCGCTGCTGTGATCTACACGAGCGGATGGCAATCACGCAAAGGATCACAGAGGAGAATGCTTTCTCAGTGAGAACATACAAATCTTGGGAGAACACAAACCTGAAACAGCAGACACTATCCGGCAATCACCGCCAATCCAAAATAAGTCCAGTGACTGTGGCATATTTTATTAATATGTCTGTGCTGTGCTGCACTATTTATAAACTGTACATTAGATGTTGTCGTTTATCATCCTCACACACAGGATTTCTTTGATGTTTCGTCATTTGTTCGCATCGTGCAGTACAGTACACAGCCTAGGTTTATATTGAAGGTAGACAGAAAAAGCTGGAGTAACTCAGCGGGACAGGCAGCATCTCTGGAGAGAAGGAATGGGTGACGTTTCGGGCCGAGACCCTTCATCAGACTGAAGAAGGGCCTCGACCCAAAACGTCACCTATTCCTACTCTCCAGAGACGCTGCCTGTCTCGCTGAGTTACTCCAACTTTTTGTGTCTATCTTCAGTGTAAACCGACATCTGCAGTCCCTGCCGACACTGTTTGTATCGATCTGTTTCATTCTACTTTCAATGAAGCTAGAATTAGCCTTTGCAAAACTTCTCAGTATTTATATGAAGTGGTCTTTGCCGAAATACTGATCCCTCTTTATGAATTTCTCATAACCAGTTTCACATTGTCATATGTATGGTAGATAGCACACTGACTGATAGCATCATGCCCTGGATCGACAACTCCAACGCACAGGAGTGAAGGAGACTACAAAGAGTGGTGGACAGGGCCCAGTCATCACAGCTACTGACCTCCCCACCATCACAGGAGGGGCTGCCCTAAAAAAGGCAGCCAATATCATCAGAGGCCCACACTACCCTGGCCACGCTCTCATTGGCACGGTGGCGCAGCGGTAGAGTTGCTGCCTTACAGCGAATGCAGCGCCGGAGACTCAGGTTCGATCCTGACTACGGGCGCCGTCTGTACGGAGTTTGTACGTTCTCCCCGTGACCTGCGTGGGTTTTCTCCGAGATCTTCGGTTTCCTCCCACACTCCAAAGATGTGCAGGTATGTAGGTTAATTGACTGGGTAAATGTAAAAATTGTCCCTAGTGTGTGTAGGATAGTGTTAATGTGCGGGGATCGCTGGGCGGCGCGGACTTGGTGGGCCGAAGGGCCTGTTTCCGCGCTGTATCTCTAAATCTAAAATTAAAATCTCACTGCTACCATTGGGATGAAGGTACATGAGCCTGAAAACCGTGACCTCCAGGTTTAAGAACAGCTTCTACCCAGTGACCATCAGGCTCTTGAACACTGCACCACATTTACCTCAGCAACTGTGATCTTCTACGGACTGTGCTGTTGTCGGTCGCACTGAGGTCTTTGGTTTTTGTGCTATTATGGTGAATTAGTACGAGCGTTTTTAATTGAGTGTATTTTTGATCATTGCATGTTTCTCTGTGTTCTTGCGTTTTCGGAGCTGTTGAGCTGCAGCAAGTCAGAATTTCATTCTTCTGTTGTCGGGACATATGACAATTCAACGCAGCAGCACGGTGGCACAGCGGTAGAGCTGCTGCCTTATATTGCCTGATACCCGGGCTCCATCCTGACTGTGGGTGCTTCTTGTTCAGAGTTTGTACGTTCTGCCTGTGACTGTGCGGGTTTTCCCCGGATGCTCCCGTTTCCTCCCACACTTCAAAGACCTACAGGTTTGTAGGTTAATGGGCTTTGGTAAAGATTGCAAATTGTCTCTAATGTGTAGGGTAGTGGGCAGGGATCGTTGGTCGGCGCGGACTTGGTGGGCACTAAACTAAAACGACAATTAAACTCTCTCGAGTCTCTTGTTTTGATTGTGCTTTAATCCCTCATCGTGTGTTAGGTTTGTTTTTTTTTAACTCTGAGACTTCTTGGCTCTGAACAAGAGTTCTTCTCCCTTCCTCTCCTCAAGACTGTGCCCCTCTGTACAATGCAGTTGCACGTGTTCATTAGTGTGCCTGTGATTTATATCGGTTCTTGAGCTGATGTCCAATGACTCACACACGAGGAATGTTGACAAGTTACTTCTCCGCCGGGAATCGCAGCTGAACCTCATTTTCTCCCACCTCACCGACCACAAACATGTTCTCACCACCTGGATCTGATCACCATCAGATGCAGCCATTTATATATTTTCATTTTATGATTCACCAGACAACAGCACGGCTCCATTCAAAATCGACTTTAGTTGTTTCGAAAAGGTACGGACGACAATGGAGAGGAAATGGTCCAGGATTACAGTATCTACCGTACCAGCATCAGAGCTCTTAAGGATAGCGGAGTCAGGGGGTATGGGGAGAAGGCAGGAACAGGGTACTGATTGAGAATGATCAGCCATGATCACATTGAATGGCGGTGCTGGCTCGAAGGGCCGAATGCACCTATGGTCTATTGTCTATCTCGAGGTACAATGGCATCAGTCAGGTCACGTTCATTGTAGATTCGGCTAAACACAAACTAGGTCTTAAAAGCAAAGAATACTCAAACACTCAGTGGGTCAGGCAGCGTCTGTGTGGGAAGGTAAACACAGTGAACGTTTCAGGTTGCAGACTCTTTGTAAGAACTGGGAAAGAGTGATAAAAAGTGTTCTTCAAGTCAGGTCGAGTTTGTTGTCATATGCACAAGTGCCATGAGGTACGGGCATGGTGGCACAGCGGTGGAGTTGCTGCCTCACAGAACCTGGTTCTGTCCTGACTCTGGGCTGAGTGGCCTCCTCCTGCTGATAATTCACACGTTTTTGTGTGCAATTCCACACCTCCTCAGCGTGGTCGGTTATCGAGATAATAAAACCCTTGCTTGTTTGTCTGTTTGTTTGTTTGTTCCTGAACAACAGCCAAAATGGTACACGACAGCGCGACAAGTTTAGGCCCACCTTACTCACCGTCGTCCCTTTGGTGCTGATGGAAGCAGTTTGATTGAAATCGGTGTTATATTTTTAAAGCTATTCATATTTTCAAGTTTAGATTTATCTCCTAGGGAGGGAGGGATGGGGGTGGAAGGAGGGAGGAGGAGGGAGGATGAGGGGGATGGAGTGGGGGGGGGGAAGGCGGGGAGGGGAAAGGTGGGAGGAGGGAGGGGAGGAGGGAGGGGAGGAGGGATGAGGGAGGGAGCGGGGAGGAGGGAGGGGAAAGGTGGGAGGAGGGAGGGGAGGAGGGATGAGGAAGGGAGAGGGAGGGAGGAGGGGGAGGGGGGAGAGGGGAGCGGGGAGGGGGAGGAGATGGTGCTTCACTAATGCAGGAGAGGTTTGGGCCCAACGGGTCCACTTGGTCTAGTTAACATTAAGAGTTATGGTGAGAAGGAGGGGGGATGGAGGTGAGGAGGAACATTAACCACAATTTGCCAAGTCGTGAAACGGGCTCAAAGTGGAGTGTCCCGGCACCTGCCTGTCCTTTTTCACGTTCGTTCTCATCAGGATGGTTAATGGGATTGGGTGGACGCAGGGAAACTATTTCCTCTGATGAAGCAGTCAAGAATGAGACATAATCTGAACATCAGAGGTTGGGTATTCTGAAGTGAAATCAGTAGGCACTTTCTCACATGAAAGGTAATGGAAATATCGGGCTCTCGCCTGCAAAGGGCCTTTGATGGTGGTTTTAATTGAATTTTTTAACGCTGAGATCAATAGGTAAGACTGTCATGGGATCCGGAGAAAAGTCAAATAAATGAAGTACAGATCAGCTACACTCCAACGGAAGGCCAGAAGAGACTCAAGGGGCTGAACAACGTTCTCCCATTCAATGTTCTATATTTAATAAATGTTTATATTCATTGAGCACGATACAAGTACATGTGCAGCAACATGGCGTATTATTGAAGGGGAACGTTCTACAAAGGTTCGGTGTGGGTCTGAGACTGAACAGAGAGAATGTAAATGCAGTATTTGTAACTGGGGTTGCTTGGTATAAATATAGACGGCACTCTATATTGTAAACAGTGTCAAATTATTTTGTTACCAGCCCGGAGTTATCATGAGAGAAAAAAGCCAATTCATCACTGTCTACAAATCATATTCGTGGAAGGCAGAGAGGTGATCTTACAGAGGTGTGCAAAACCAAGAGGAGAATAGATAGAGTGAATGCACAGTCTTTTACCCAGGGTCAGGGAATCAAGAACCAGAGGACATGGGTTTAAGGTGAGAAGGAAAAGATTTAATCGGAACCTGATCTTGGCACGGTGGTGCAGCAGTAGAGTTGCTGCCTCACAGCGCCAGAGACACTGGTTCGATCCTGACTATGGGTGCTTGTCTGTATGGAGTTTGTACATTCTCCCCGTGATCTGCGTGGCTTTTCTCCAGGATCTGCGGTTCCCTCCCACTCTCCAAAGACGTACAGGCTTGTAAGTTAATTGGCTTGGTACAATTTGTTGTGGTGACCGTATAATAACAGAAGCCTTACACCTGGATAACGATCCAAGGGCGTTATTAACTGCATAGCAAGCACGACCTCATGCCTGCACGTTCCACTTACACTAACGCGAATCTCGCAAGCAGTCACTCAAAAACTAATGGGGAGTAAGTACAAAAGCATAACGCATAACATGAGTGACATCATTACACTAATCCTCACAATTGTAAATTGTCACCAGTGTGAGGAGGATAGTGTGAGTGTGCAGGGATCGCTGGTCGGCACGAACTCAGTGGGCCAAAGGGCCTGTTTCCAACACAGTATCGCTGAACCAAACTAAACTGAGGGGTAACAATTTCCGCGCAGAGGGTGGTGGGTAAATGGAACGGGCTGCCAGAGGAAGTAGCTCAGGCAGGTGCAATAACAAAATTTGAAAGGCATTTGGACAGGTGCATGGATAGGAAAGGCTAGAGAGGGATATGGGACAAACGTGGGCAATTGTGATCGGCGTGGATGGGATGGGATGGGCTGAAGGGCCTGTGCCTGTGCTGAATGACTCCAGTATTCTATATGGGGTTAGACAATAGACAATAGACAATAGGTGCAGGAGTAGGCCATTCAGCCCTTCGAGCCAGCACCGCCATTCAATGCGATCATGGCTGATCACTCTCAATCAGTACCCCGTTCCTGCCTTCTCCCCATACCCCCTCACTCCGCTATCCTTAAGAGCTCTATCCAGCTCTCTCTTGAAAGCATCCAACGAACTGGCCTCCACTGCCTTCTGAGGCAGAGAATTCCACACCTTCACCACTCTCTTACTGAAAAAGGTTCTTCCTCATCTCCGTTCTAAATGGTCTACCCCTTATTCTTAAACTGTGGCCCCTTAGGGAGATCTCCATGCTCTCCTCTGGAGAGTGGAGTACGTTCTGGTGGGAAGTGGGCTAGAAGTGGTCAACGGAGTAGAATGAGAGCCAGACAGATTTAGATTTAGAGATACAGCGCGGAAACAGGCCCTTCGGCCCACCGAGTCCATGCCGCCCAGCGATCCCCGCACACTAACACTATCCTACACACACTAGGGACAATCTTTACATTTACCCAGTCAATTAACCTACATACCTGCACGTCTTTGGAGTGTGGGAGGAAACCGAAGATCTCGGAGAAAACCCACGCAGGTCACGGGGAGAACGTACAAACTCCATACAGTCAAGGTAAAGCTGAACATGAATATTATATAAAAAAATAACTGCGGAAACTGGTACAAATCGAAGGTATTTATTCACAAAATGCTGGAGTAACTCAGCAGGTCAGGCAGCATCTCAGGAGAGAAGGAATGGGTGACGTTTCGGGTCAAGACCCTTCTTCAGACTATTATATTGAATATTATATTGAATATTGAATATTATATTGAATATTGAATAGTATATCGTGGTCACTGAAGGCCATTTGATCCAATGATAAATATTCCTGTTTACAAGGGATAAAGGACACATTGGGACATTTTATTGATTTTGTAAGTGGGCTAAAGAATTTTGCTCACAGGTCTGAGGACCTAATTGTAGGAAGCAGAAAACAGGCAACAACAGAGTGATTCGACCTCACAAAGCTCACACCCGTCAAGAGATAGACACAAAATGCTGGAGCAGCTCGGCGGGTCAGGCAGCATCTCTGGAGATAAGGAATAGGTGGCGTTTCGAGTCTAGATCCTTCTTCAGACTGAGAGTCGGGGGGGGGGAAACGTGACGTGAGATACGGACGGTGATATAGAAAGATATAAAACTAATGAATGAAAAATATGCAAAGAAAAGTCACGATGGTCAGATAACGATGATCAGACCTTCGGGACTAAGGTCACCGCCAAGGGTCCCATCACATCCATTCCCCGCTGGTTCTGCTGTTGCTGGAGAACTGTGCTTTCTCCTTTGAAGTACAAAACCAAGGTCGGCGGGAGGGGGTGGAAGGGGAAATCTGAAATCTGCTGCTGCAGCAGGTCTTTCAAAGTGGCAGGAGCTTGTAAACCTCCTCCAACAGTTCGTACAAAAACCGCACCGAGTTATAAGCCCTTTATTCCATCCATTCCTCCACCATAGCCGGCAATAATAAAGCTAATTTGCTTATATTTCATTACCACTCTCCACGGACCAATTCTATTAACACCAAAGCATACACAAGCACATAATTATTGATCGAACATGAGCAAGTAAAAACTCAATTTAG
Source organism: Rhinoraja longicauda (assembly GCF_053455715.1). Classification (NCBI taxonomy): domain Eukaryota; kingdom Metazoa; phylum Chordata; class Chondrichthyes; order Rajiformes; family Arhynchobatidae; genus Rhinoraja; species Rhinoraja longicauda. Next base: position 10,330,394 of record NC_135984.1, read on the forward strand.
CAATGGCGTATAATTGAAGTGCAATGCACATTCCCATGGTGCTGCCAGGTAGACTCTAACCTGTCTGTTAATGTTCACATTGGTATAATTGGCATCATGTTGTGGATGGGGCTGGTGTATATACAAGTTGAATTGAATAAATTTTATTAGCCAAGTGTGTATACATACAAGGAATTTGCCTTGGTGCTTTGCTCGCAAGTAACAACACAACAGACAGTAGACATTTAAGAATAAAACATTATAATTTAAACACGTGAAGAATGAAATAAAATATCAGAGCAGAAGGAGGCTACAGACTTTTGGCTGTTGAGTGGAGCTACTTTTTATGTCTGGCTGTGGCTGCTTTGACAGTCTGGAGTCACCTTCCAGGGGGAAGTCCTTCAAAGAGTTTGTGGCCAGGGTGAGAGGGGTTAGAGATGATCTTGCCCCCTCGTTTCCTGGCCCTTGCTGTGTACAGTTCGTCGATGGGGGGGGGGGGGGGGGGAAGGTTGCAGCCAACAACCTTCTCGGCTGATCGAACGATGCGCTGCAGCCTCCGGATGTCGTGTTTGGTGGCTGAGCCAAACCAGACCATGATGGAGAAGGTGAGGACAGACTCTACGATGGCAGTATAAAGCTGAACCATCATTGCCTGTGGGAGATTGTGTTTCTTCAGTTGCCGCAGGAAGTACATCCTCTGTTGGGCCTTTTTGACTGTGGAGTCAATGGTGGCCTCCCATTTAAGGTCCCTGGAGATGATGGTTCCAAGGAACTTAAATGACTCCACAGATGTGACTGTGGTGCTGTTGATGGTGAGTGGGGGGAGGGGAGGGGGAGCTCTCCTAAATGCAGCAAGACTTGGACACTTTCCAGGCCTGGGCTGATTGGTGCCAAATAACATTCAGTTTAGTGTTGAGATACAGCTCGGAAACCTGCCCAAGGCCCAAGGCCCACCGAGTCCGTGTTGCCCAGCGATACCCATACACGCGCACTATCCTACACACTAGGGACAATTTACAATGATACCAAGCCAATTAACCTACCAACCTGCACTTCTTTGGAGCGTGGGAAGAAATCGGAGTTCCCAGAGAAAACCCAAGCGGGTCAGGAGCATAACGTACAAACTCCGTACAGACAATCAATCACCCATCGTCAGGATGGAACCCGGGTCTTTGGCGCTGTGAGGCAGCAACTCTACCGCTGCGCCACCATAGAGTGCCCAGATCATAAGTGCCAGCCCGTGGTGATATCCAGCAAGGGAAAATCCAGCCATCACCCCTGACGTTCATTGGCATTACTATCACTGAGCACCCCATCAGCAGTGCCATGGGGATTACCAATGACCAGACACTGAAATTGAGTTTATTCCCAGCTGTTATCATCCTCTCACCAACTAGAGAGCTGTCCTGATCCCACATCTACCTCATGGGAGACCATCTGCCTACCTATCATCGGACTTTACCGGACTTTACCTTGCACTAAACGTTATTCCTTTTATCATGTATCGGTGGACGGCTTGATTGCAATCATGCAGAGTCTTTTCACTGACTGGATAGCACGCAGCAAAAAAAGCTTTTCATTGTACCTCGGTACACGTGACAATAAACTAAACCAAACTAAACAGAGGGGGCTGAGGGGTGATCGTATAGAGGTGTATAAAATCATGAGGGGAACAGATATGCTGAGTCTTTTTCCCTCGCTAAAGGAATCAAGAACTAGAGAGCACGGGTTTAAGGTGAGAGGGGAAAGATTTAATAGGTACCTGATGGGGAACATTCTCACACGAAGGGCGGTGGGTGTATGGAGCAAGCTGCTAGAGGAGGCAGTTGAGGCAGGTACTATAACAACATGTAAAAGACACTTGGATCGGAAAGGGATATGGGCTAAACATATGTAAAGGGATTAGTTTAGATGGGGCACCTTGGTCAGCATGAACTAGTTGGGCCGAATGGCCTGTTTCTGTGCTGTGTGACTCAGTGATTATGACTATAGAGTTAGATATAGCTTCTAGGGCTGATGGAATCAAGGGATATGGGGAGAAAGCAGGAACGGGGTACTGATTTTGGATGATCAGCCATGATCATATTGAATGGCGGTGCTGGCTCGAAGGGCCGAATGGCCTACTCCTGCACCTATTTTCTGTTTCTATGTTTCTATGACTAACCCTGTACAGCAAACCTCTGTGGTGAAGGAAGCTGTCACATTATTGATAAAGATATTCATGGGCAACAGACTGTGACAACTTGGTTTATTTCCAGTGTGAGGAATTGTATAATCTGCTATTTCAAGAAGCCTCAAAAGAATTCCTTTGAATCTTACAGAGCTAAAAATGTTATCATATAAAAGAAACTGCCCAATCCTTATGGAAGTTTCAGCGTTGCACATTGGATGCCAGCAGCCAAGAAAGAGGCCGTTTCATATTTAATGCCCACCCTCTCCTGTAGTACATCCTCACTGGCAGCTCAGTGGTGCAGCACAGACAATCATAGAACATTAACAGAAGGAGGCCATTCAGCCCACCGTGCCTCTGTGAGCTGAAGTGCTTCCGAGTCTTATCCCCGACCCCCACCCTCCCAGGCCAGGCACAAGACGCAAACGCTTGAAAGCCCCTGCCACGAGATTCAGAAACAGCTTCGTCCCCACTGTTACATGACCAATGCATGGTCGTCTCATAAGCTAGCCTGTTGGTGACCCCTCAGACTATCCTTGATCGGACTTTGCTGGCTTTACCTTGCACTAAACGTTATTCCCTTATCATGTATCTCTACACTGTAAATGGCTTGATTGTAATCATGCATTGTCTTTCTGCTGACTGGATAGCAAGCAACAAAAGGCTTTTCACTATACCTACACGTGACAATGAACTAAACTGTGTAGAACTGTGTCGCTCGATCTCCCAACCAACCTCATTGTGAGCCTTGCACTTTTTTCTAACTGCACTTTCTCTGTAACTGGAACACTTTCACACTGTAACATAATATTCTGCACTCTGGTATTTTAATCCTTGCACTACCTGTTGTACTTGTGTACGGCATGATTGTACTCACGTGTAGGATGATTGGACTGGATAGCATGCAAACAAAGCTTTCCACTGAATCCATGACTATAACAAACCAATACCAATACCAAATCCTTCGATCAATCCCTTTAAATCCATGCTTCATGAATCTTCATCCCTCCAGTAAGAGAAATATTTCCTGCATCACGAAACTTATTAATTTGATAACATCTCAGTTAAGTTTCTCCTTCAGACTCTACATTACAAAGAAAAGGCCCAACGCATCCAATCTTTCCCCATCGCCAATGTGTTTCAGCGCCAGTCCATCCTCAGAGTCCTCCCTGTTCTCTCTCCAGAGATGACACCGATGACTATTCCCACTGTGTAGCACCACAAAGGCGAAACTCCTCTAACCATCTTCATCGCCGCAAGAGGAAAGAGATCTGTTCTCCAATCTTGACTCTCTGCTGCTCTGAAGAATCCATGGGACCTCCCTACGAGGCAGCCATGGGCAAGCCTCCAGCAGGCACCTCTCAGAGCAAAACATAAACCGGTCTGTAAATCCATGTCGGTGCTAAGGTCACTCCGGAGAAGGTTCTCCCCAGAGATGCTGCCTGCCCCGCTTATTTAAGGTGAGCAATTTAGAGACACTGCACGGAAACAGGCCCTTCAGCCCGCCAAGTCCTCACCGGGAGAAGGAATGGGTGACGTTTCAGGTCGAGACCCTTCTTCAAAAACATCGCCAATGCCCGTCCCGCTGAGTTACTCCTGCATTTTGTGTCTATCTTCGATTTAAACCAGCATCGGCAGTTCTTTCCTACACATGTCCAAGGTGAACGAACGTCCAAGGTCGCTGAGAACAAAGGGGGACCCTGGGTGGGGGAGGGGGGGGCTGCCTGAGGCCATGTGCGGTGGCCAGCCTGCTTAACCGCTGCGAGAAGATAGAACTGTCCCATGAACCTTTTTGTAACTTTGTCGGTGCCAGAAACGTGGAGACTGTTTGTGCACTGCCTAGGTGAGGTCTCTGTGTGATTTTACCGGGTTGTATACAAAAACAAAGCATTTCACTGTACCCCAGGTACATGTGACCTCTTCTTCTCGCGTACAGCCTAAAGTTGTAGGCCAAGGGTGGACATCCAGGCCGGGGCAGCATCAGGTGCTGGGCAGATGGCCTTGATGCCACCAGGGAAAGCCTCAGTGAGCAGCCATTCATGATGTGTGGGATGGTCTGGTCTGGATATCCGCGTCTGCAAGCAGGGCTGTCTGTCTGTCATCACCACTTGTGCAGGCGATGGGCTGTTCTTGCGTGGAGGGTGCGGATCCAGTTCAGGGTTAGCCATTGCTTGCGACGGAGGTCAAATCCCGGCGGTACATGTGACAATAAAGTTTCATTCAATCATTGAATCGTTGAAACGAGATGTTGAGGTTAGTGCTCAGAAATTATTCTGCTGAACATTAGATTCCTGTAGCCTCATTATCAGTGGTTGAGTAATGGGTTAGGCTCTTGCATACAGGAGTTTCTTTTAACATTTAAGCTTAAAATTGGGCAAAATCCCTCCTGATGAATTGGGGCCATTTAATATACATTGCAATCAACTGTAAACCTTTCCTTGATAAATTTGCAGTAAATGGTGTCGCAATCTGCAACCACTGACCTCCCAAATGTATCAGCATGGACCGCATATAGAGAAAACTACAATGAGAATAAATCTACCCTTTGAAATGATCTAATTATTCCTCATTGTCTGCATCTTGTTGTTCTATCTCCCTTGGCAACTGGATCCTGGACTTCTTCATCAGTCGAGCTCATTGGTAATAACAATAGGGTTTCGCAGTGGTGCAGCGGTAGAGTTGCAGCCTTACCCGGGTTCGATCCTGACTACGGGTGCTGTCTGTATGGAGCTTGTACGTTCTCCATGTGACTGCGTGGGTTTTCTCCGGGTGCTCCGGTTTCCACTCACACTCCAAAGACGTGCAGGTTTGTAGGTTAATTGGATTCTGTAAAATGTTGCTCGTGTGTAAAATAGAAGATGTGTACGGGTCGAAGGTATCACAAGATGCTGGAGTAACTCAGCGGGTCAGGCAGCATCTCTGGAGAGAAGGAATGGCGACGTTTCGGATCGAAACCCTTCTTCAGTCTGATCCCATTCTAACCCCATTCTCCTGCCTTCTCCCCATAACCCCTGACACCCGAACTAATCAAGAATCTATCTATCTCTGCCTTAAAAATACCCAATGACTTGGCCTCCACAGCCTTCTGCGGCAATGAATTCCACAGATTCACCACCCTCTGACTAAAGAAATTCCTCCTCATCTCCTTCTTAAAGGAACGTCCTTTAATTCTGAGGCTGTGACCTCAGGCCCTAGACACTCCCACTAGTGGAAGCATCCTCTCCACATCCACTCTATCCACTGTGCACTGTGCATAAATTGACAACCAAGTCTTCCCAATTACAACAGTGACTTTTCTCCATAAAGCCCTTCCTGGGCTGTGAAAAAACTTTTGGATGTCCTGATAACAATAGGCAATAGACTCGGAACGATCCTGTTACTACTATCCAAATGCTCCGCAACTTCGTCTTTTATAATTGACTCCAGCATCTTCCCCACCACTGATGTCAGACTAACTGGTCTATAATTTCCCGTTTTCTCTCTCCCTCCTTTCTTAAAAAGTGGGACAACATTAGCTACCCTCCAATCCACAGGAACTGATCCTGAATCTATAGAACATTGCAAAATGATCACCAATGCGTCCATAATTTCTAGCACCACCTCCTTAAGTACCCTGGGATGCAGACCATCAGGCCCTGGGGATTTATATAACGAAACGTGCAGACATTTCTCCCTTGTTGGTAGCAGGGCAACACAACGCAAAGGCCACTTTAAACTTAGTGGGAAACACCGGGAGGGACGGGAACATTGACTTGCCTCATTCAACTGCGACCATAATGAAAACTCACCTCACTGGAAATTACACTTGGAAAATGAAATACCTCGTTCCAACAGGTCGGGTGAACACATATTGAAGATCATTTCGGAAGGTAATAATCAAGGATCTATTGATAAAAGAAATGAAATGGCTCATCTATCATAGTTGTATTTAATATTAATATGATGGATGGTTTAAAAGGACGGGTTCACTTACAGTGTTCACTCCCAGTCCCTCATGTGTGGGCTCTGTTTCCATTCTGTAACCATGTATTAAACCTTTCCAACTGAATGGGCAGCAGGGAGTGCGGGACTCACACAGGACAATGATGAATGAGGTAATATTTATCAACCTTTGTGAGCAATATTTTATTAAGTATTGATTTATTTTATTTTCACACCACGTCAGTGATCTCGAATATTCCCGGGCATGGTTTGATGGGGGTGGGGGGAAGGGAGGTGGGGGGATCGAAGATGGATGTCATTTTAAAGGATAGAAATGATACAGAGAGAAAAATAACATTATTCCTTGAGGAGGCTCTGGGTTTATAATGTGCCACCAGCTGGCTGGAGAGGCATTAGATCACCCACTCCACCCCTGAATCACCACAACAGCTACTCACTATACCTCAGTACACGTGATAATAGTAAACTAATCTAAACTTATTACTGTTGGCAGCACAGAACATAGAACAGCACAGCACAGGCCTTTAGGCCCACAATGTTTTTGCCAAACATGATACCAAGATAAGATCAGTTCAGCTTTGAGATGCAGGCCCTTCGGCCCAACGATTCCGTGCCGACCAGTGATCCCCGAACATTAGCACTACCCTACGCACACGAGGGACAATTTTTTACGTTTATACCAAGCTAATTAATCTACAAACCTGTAAGTCTTTTGAGTGCGGGAGGAAACCGAAGATCTCTGAGAAAACCCACACAGGTCACAGGGAGAACGTACAAACTCCGTAAACAACAAGCATCCGTATTCAGGATCTAACCCGGGTTTCTGGTGCTGCAAGGCAGCAACTCTACCCCTACGCCAACGTGCCGCCCTAGCTAATAAGCTAATCTTATAAGCATAAGCTAATCTCCTCTGCCTGCACGTGATCCATATCGCTCCAATAACTTCTGGGACCAGCATACAGAGTCACCTGTAGTAGAAGAAAATAACTGCAGATGCTGGTACAAATCGATTTATTCACAAAATGCTGGAGTAACTCAGCAGGTCAGGCTGCATCTCGGGAGAGAAGGAATGGGTGACGTTTCGGGTCGAGACCCTTATTCAGACCCTTCTACAGAGTCACCTGGCTTGGACGCCATCTTAGATGCTATCCGCAGAAAAGCAAAGAGTTTAAAGGGACTGGCCGGTGCAGATAGCATAGATGGGGCATCTTGGTCGGCGTGTTGGGCCGAAGGGCCGTGATGAGCTGAAGGTCCATGATGGGCCGAAGGGCCTGTTTCCATGCTGTTTGACTCTATGACTATGAGATGCGTGTGGTCGCAGGGAGGAAGACCATCGGACCATCAGGAGCTGACCTTTGGAGTTGACGCCACTCAACTAACACGCACCCAAACCCTGCACTGGCCACACTGGCTAGCATTGGGCAGGTCACTGTGTTAAAGTGATGTTAATGCAGTGTCATCTTGTGTGTGCCCTATTTATGCCACCGGCAGATTAATCGCTCCAGATTGTGCCACTTAGAAGCTGACAAATATTAAAAGAGCCACAAGCCAAAAAGACCTTATATAACTGGCCTGCCTTCCCATTCCGTGCAGCTTTATCCAGCGTGGGGTGAAGAGAACGCTTTCCATAATTTCTAGCAGCAGCGCTCTTTCCGAAAGAGCTGACAATAGTTTGTCCTGGTCATAGTCTTGTGCACTTAAACCCTCCTGTTTTCCTGCTATCATGGACTTTGCCAATTGTGTCAGAGGTTACGGGGAGAAGGCAGGAGAATGGGGTTAGGAGGGAGAGATACACCGATCAGCCAAAACATTATGCCCACCTGCCTAATATGCTGTTGGCCCTCCGTGTGCAGCCCCATACACAGCAGGGTGCGATGCACTGTGTATTGTGACACATTCCTCCCGTGACCACCATTAACATTTTCTGCGACTTGTGCCACGGTAGACCTTCTGTCGGTTCGGACCAGACAGGATAGCCTTCGTTGCCCTCACGCATCGATGAGCCTTGGACCCCCAACACCCTCTCGCCGGTTTGTGGTTTGTCCCTCCTCGGACCACTGTCGGTAGGTACTCACCACTGCTGACCGGGAGCACCCCACAAGCCTTGCCGTTTCAGAGATGCTCTGACCCAGTCGTCTGGCCATAACATTTTGGCCCTTGTCAAAGTCGCTCAGGTCTTTACTCCTGCCCATTTCTCCTGCCCATTTCTCCTGCCCATTTCTCCTGCCCATTTCTCCTGCCCATTTCTCCTGCCCATTTCTCCTGCCCATTTCTCCTGCCCATTTCTCCTGCATCCTACACATCAACTTCAAGAACTGACTGTTCACTTGCTGCCTAATATATCCCACCCCTTGACAGGTGCCATTGTAACAAGATAATCAATGTTATTCATTTCACCTGTCAGTGGTCATCATGTTTTGGTTGATCGGTGTAGATCCATGATTGAATGGTGGAGTAGACTTGATGGGCCGAATGGCCTAATTCTACTCCTTTCACTTATGATCTTATGAATAGTCCCCTCTGCCCTCCACTCTTTCCACCAGGACTCCACCTAGTATTATCTGATCGGATTGGATGGCATGCAAAACAAAGCTTTTCACTGCACTTCCAAAAAAGGCACAAAGTGCTGGAGTAACTCAGCAGGTCAGGCAGCACCTCTGGTAAACATGGGTAGGTTCTGCCCCCTCCCCTGACATCAGTCTGAAGAGGGGTCTCAACCCAAAACGTCACCCATTCCTTCTCTCCCGAGATGCTGCCTGACCCGCTGAGTTATATAGAAACACAGAAACATAGAAAATAGGTGCAGGAGGAGGCCATTCGGCCCTTCGAGCCAGCACCGCCATTCGTGGTGATCATGGCTGAGTTACTCCAGCGTTTTGTGTCCACCTTCGACTTTAACCAGCATCTGCAGTTTTTTTCCTACCAAAACCTTCTACGTACATCAGAATATCACAAAGCAATACACACAGTAAAAATAAGAGTGAATTTTTATCGCCCTTCCACATCTTATCACATCCCAAAGATCTTTGTGGCCAATAAAGCACTTGTGAAGTGTGATTACTGTGGCAACAACAGCGCCATTGGCAAACAGTAAAAGCTTGCACAAACAGAGATGTGATAAAGGACAGATCATCTGTTCTGGTGTTGTTGATTGAGGACTAAGAAGTGGCCGGACTCTGGGGAGAGCTCCCTGCTCTCCAGATTGTGTCGAGAGATACTTTAACATACACCTGAGATTGTGAGTGCGTGCTGTAGTGGCAGCAGCCTGTGAGGATTCTGCAGGTGTCTGCAACTGTCCAGGGCAGCACAGTGGCACTGGGGTAGAGTTGCTGCCTCACAGCGCCAGAGGCCTGGGTTCGATCCTGACTACGGATGCTGTACGTTCTCCCAGTAACCGCGTGGATTTTCACCGGGCGCTCCGGTTTCCTCCCACACCCCAAAGTCATAAATGCTTGTAGGTTAATTGGCCTCGGTAAAATTGTAAATTGTCCCCAGTGAGTGTAGGATAGTGTTAGTGTACGGGGTGGTTGCTAGTTGGTGCAGACTTGGGGGACCAAAAGGCCTGTTTCCTCTGAAGTCGAGATCTAAAGATTCTAAAAATGAAAGAATTTTAGATTCAGATCTGATTAGTTTATTGCTGTGTACACCAGGTGCAATGAAATTTCTTGTTAGCATTCAGCTCATCGAGTGCAGAGGATAAGTGATAATGGCAGGTACAACAATAAACAAGAGTGCAAAGCCAGCAGAATGGTGCGGAAAGATTGTGGTCCAATCTGAAGTAGTGCAAATAAATATATTGAAGTACAATAACAGAATAACTGAATGAAGAGGAAGAGTGCGCTTGCAGGACAGAATGCCACAGGAGATCCTTCTTCCCTGTGGCTATCAAACTTTACAACTCCCCCTTCTGTCGTGGGGTAGACTGAGGCTGGCTCCCCTCCCCCCGCCCCAATCTTTGCACATACCCCAAACCTTTCATGTTTCATGTTAATTTCATGTTTCATGTATTTTGTGTTTTTATGACTGTTGGCAGATCAATTTCCCTCCTGGGATAAATAAAGTTCTATGGTATCGTATCGTATTGTATCATATCATATCATATCATATCATATCATATCATATCATATCATATCGTATCGTATCGTATCGTATCGTATCGTATCGTTTCCTTTCGTATCATATCGTATCGCATCGCATCGTACTTGGCAGCACCTCTGGGAATGGGATGTGATTGAGGTGATTGATTCAGGATCTGAAGCACCTTACACCTCGAATGATCAACAGTAACAGGGGCCAACGATCCTCCCAACTCACTGTTGCGATCTACAGTGAAGTAAGTTCATAAGTTCTAGGAGCAGCATTAGGCCGATCAGCCCATCGAGTCTACTCTGCCATTCAATCACGGCTGATCTATCTTCCCCCCTCAACCTCATTCTCCTGCCTTCTCCACATCACCCCTGACACCCTCACTAATCAAGAATCTGCCAATCACCGCCTTAGAAATATCCATTGACTTGGCCTCGACATCCTTCTGTGGCAATGAATTCCACAGATTCACCACCCTCTGACTAAAGAAATTCACCCTGAAGGTATCACAAAATGCTGGAGTAACTCAGCAATTCAGGCAGCATCTCTGGAGAGAAGACCCTTAAGGGTCTCGACCCGAAACGTCACCCATTCCTTCTCTCCAGAGATGCCGCCTGACCTGCTGAGTTACTCCAGCATTTTGTGATACCTTCGATTTGTACCAGCATCTGCAGTTATTTTCCTACACAAAGAGATTCATCCTCATCTCCTATCTAAAGGAATGTCCTTTTATTCTGAGGCTGTGCCCTCTGGTCCTGGACTCTCCCACCAGTGGAAACATCCTCTCCACATCCACTCTTTCCAGGCCTTTCATTGAGATGGATCGCAACGGCTTAGGAAAATGACTGAGATATGAGGCAGGTTGCGATTTGACCATCACAACAATGTTTCTCTGCTGCTGCCTTTTGCAAGTGACAGATAGAAATTACTTGGTTTTATGCATTACTAGATAAAAGTCACAATAAAAACGCGACAAAATTGCTTGTCAAATTTTTGAAGTTTTTCTTTCAAGTGGACGTGATTCATTCTTTCACACTACGTTCAACTTAGAGAAATTGTTGATGGTTCCCACTGGCAATTACTCAGCGTAACTTCCATTTCTCAACTCTAAGTGCCTTACACAAAAGATATTTGCGTTGTGTGAGCACTTTAAAAGCATCTGACCTTATTTAACAACAGCCAGCTTTTGTTACCGGGCCTGTTATTTTTAATATTCTGCATCTTCTGCCGCCGAGGCATCGGAGGCCTGTAGAAGTGCCTGGAATTAACAATGTAAAGGAAGCTGTCACCAGCAAGCCTTGGGAGCGATCCAGTGGGTGGGAGTAGTAATGCTTGCTGTAAATAGCAATTGAGGTGCCAACAAATCAATGGCGAACTTGCCCACAAACCACTGCTCACTCAATTGCCAACGCTGCCATACGCAGACAGCCTCTGTCATGTCTAATTTGTTTTCCTTCTCTACCTATAACAGATATTTTCCCAAAATCCACAGTTATTCCATAGTGCTGCTTTTTTTTTTTAAAGTGCCCCGGTTTGGATGTCCTTTCGTTTGAAAGTGCAGAGGTTAGGAGAGGTGCGTCTCACAAGTAAATATCGCCCGCAACTTTTTTTTTAGTTTAGTTGAATTTCGCGACGAGCCACAATGGCCATGTCCGCAGAAAACGGGGGTAAAAGCGTGCCCAACGTCGCCCTCATCCTGATGGCCACCTTCGTGTGTGGCTGCATCAGGCGGAGCGTAGAGCCAAGGCACGTGGGCACCAAGTGCCACTACCTGCTGAGGTTCTACCTGTCCCCGGTGTTGTGAAGGATGGGCCTGGCGCAGATGCCACACAATTTGCCAGTCAGCTGGACATTGCCGCACCATCTGTCGCTCGTGGAAAGGTTCTTCCGGACCAACACCTTTGACCACAAGTCCATCAGGCAGTGGTCAGCATGGAACGTCCTGCAGGCACTGCAGGGGAATGACTCCATGGATCCTGTGGCGTGGTTCACAGAGCAGACTGCCCAGCTTGTCTGGCAAAATGCCTCATCGCCAGAACTCACCAACAAGCACCAAGACCTGGCTTGGCTGGCGGTGAGGGGAGCCCTCCCAGTCAGATCCTTCCTGCACCACCGGAACCTCACTACCAGCGCACACTGCCCTCGGGACGGCTGCTACGGAGAGGAGACGGTGGCCCACCTCTTCACAGAGTGTGGATTTGCCAAGAGAGTCTGGAGAGGTTTTTGCAGGGGTCCCTGTCACGATTTATTCCGAGCAGCTCCGTCACAGAGGACACTGTGATCTACGGACTGTTCCCAGGGACGCATTCGGAGACCGACATCGAGTGCTGCTGGAAGGTCATCAACTCGGTGAAAGACGCTCTTTGGTCTGCCCGAGCTTTGTTGACCTCCCAGCGGAGCAAGCTGTCCGTCGGGGAATGTTGCCGACTGGCCCGCCGCAGACTGCAGGAGTACGTGCTGAGGGACGCACTGAAGCTTGGTGCAGCCAACGTCAAGGCCCTGTGGGGGAGGACCACAATCTAGGGTCCTTCCGCTGTTGGGCATGGGGGGCAGGGTGTGGTGGAGAGAGACGCCCCTCCAAATAAGGGATACTGTGTAAATGTCTGTAAATTTTGAAGTGAATACCTGTATTGAATGTGTAACCTCCGGAAATGTCGGATGGGGTTGTTAAAAAGAAGATGTTTTGTAAATATTTATTACTTGAATAAAGTATTTTTTGATATATATATATTTTAAAATTGTTTAGAAAGACAGCGCGGAAACGGGCCCTTCGGCCCATCGAGTCTGCACTGACCAGTGATCCCCGTGCATCAATGCTACCCCCCCCCCCCCCCCCCCCCCGCACTAGGGACAATTTGCATTTATAACAAGCCAATTAACCTGCATACCTGTAGGCGTGGGAGGAAGGCGGAGATCTTGGGGAAAAGCCACGCGGTCATGGGGGAACGTACAAACTCCGTGCAGACAGCAGCCCTAGTCGGGTTCATACACGGGTCTCTGGCGCTGTAAACGCTGCAAGGCAGCAACTCTACCTCTGCGCCACTGGGTCGCACTTGTCATGGACTAACCTCTCCCTATAGCTCGGGCCCTCAATTCCTGGCAGCATCCTCGTAAATCTTCTCTGCATCCTTCTCTGCTTTTAAAATACCCAATGACTCCCCCCCCCACTGTCTGTGGTAACGTATCCCACAGATTA